>NC_085141.1:31715579-32056755 GCF_024139115.2 Armigeres subalbatus
C
This sequence comes from Armigeres subalbatus, assembly GCF_024139115.2. NCBI lineage: Eukaryota > Metazoa > Arthropoda > Insecta > Diptera > Culicidae > Armigeres > Armigeres subalbatus. The sequence goes on from NC_085141.1 coordinate 31,715,581, forward strand.
TGATGTGCGTTCAGTTTACGTATTACTAAAAACATTATAGTTAGCGACTTTGTTCTCCATGATCCGCAACTCATTTTGCGAAGCCCTATTCTTCTGCCTTTTGGTCGAAACACCTGCTAATCAAGGGAGCATTTTGTGCGCCAAGATTCTACTCAACTAGGTTTTTGAGATGGTGATAGAAACAAGGTGGGGATATCATAAAGGGGCCAGTTCAACAATCAAAAAACGAATTTTATATTTACTAATCATTTGATATTTCTGTCATCGCTCATTATTCTTCCTGACGCCTAGAAACGGCAATCCACTTCGACATTGCTGCAGCCATGAGATACAGCTAAATTTATTTTCACTACTGTAGTCGTCAAAGGTGTATTTAGGGTCACCTGAAACGACTGTCAGTCCCGAAGAGGCCAATGGTCAATCCTAATTCATTCCCATACTGATAATAATGATATCAAACTTTAGATTTATGGGAAGACAAAGCAGAATTTCCTATTCAGTTATGATTTGCAATTGGTGAAAAAGGTCCTTATGGAAATATCCAAAAACTATCAACGTATTTTCTAAGCAAAAATTTATCACATTTTTCTAGTTTTGCTCTGTGTTCATTAAGTAAAGATTAGGATGAAAATTGAAATTTTGTTTGTTAAATTGACCTTCCCTGATGACAATTCTGTTCTAATTCTTTTGGATTAACACCCGAAAGTATCGGAAATTCAAAGAAGCTACAAATCATTTGCAGTTTTGGACATCAAACATCACTGATATTGAACATAATCTATGCCTTTAGCTCATGTTAAGCCAACGATTGACTGTACACATCGTGGTTGCTAGTCGTGATTGGACGAAGAAACACTGCCAAATGTACACATGGCCTCATCAATTGAATTCTCATCTTGGGATTCAGAAAACTGTTCTTACTGTACACATGCTTTGGAGTTTTCATTGATTCAAGACCGACCCGCTTTCTGATGCCGGCCAGGTCCTCACAGTCAATGTGATGAGATTAGGAGGGAAAATTAAGTTCGACACTCCATTTACTAGGGAAGAGACCGTGAGTTCTCTACACTATCGTGGAGTGCCACGGGAAAGGGATAATTGATTTTTTTGAGAAAGTAATCCATGGGAAGTCACCTTGGTAAGCGACTAAACATTTATTGGGAAAATGAAGCGAAGTTGTTTTTCAAAGACACGAAGACGAAAGCAAAGTGTCTCAAATCATTCAAAAGCAGGAAATCAATATGCTTCCGTTTAATAAACTTTCACGACCTTTGATACTTTTAATAAATGTTCTGGACTTCAATGTAAAAATCATTTTTTTTACGCTGCGTGCTCCCGGATTAGCTGGCATGACCAATATCAACACGATTGAACAGTGTTGAACTCAATTTGTCACGTAAAAAACTTACGTTAATGAGGTTTAAAATTATCAAACATGGCATTTTACCAAGGTAAGAGTGGCTGAAGGCATTTCCATAAATATATAGAAATTTTCCCTAGATATTAGGAAATTACCAATAATTCACAAATCAAGTTGGAAGGAATAAAATTAATATATTTTTTAAGCAATGCTAAATATACTTAAGAAGAATTTTTGAGAAAACCTTACATAGCTTTAATGAGTTTAAAACTATTTGTTATTTACTCAAAGAATAATTTTCCATAAAGAAATAAAAATTTTTCAAAATAGAAACACATAATTTTTTTAACCCTTTCTTTCCATGTATCTGTAGAAGCTCCCCTCAAATTTTTACTTGCTTTTCAACTTTCGTCAAGGTGTTTCAACAACAAAAAGCAATAATAATTTTACACAACTTTATGGAGTTCAAGGGTGTTGTCTCATTCATAAAATAAAAGTTCTCAATTTTTCCAAAAAATTTCAGAGTTTTCGTTGAATTTCCAGAACTTACGAAATAAAATACGCTAAACAAACACAAAACATTTTGAAGCAGCTTTCACGGTTTTTGTTACTACATGTACTTGGGAGGTTCTTTTATTGATTTTGAAATTAGAAGGTATAAATAAATTTGGAAGAATTAAATAAGAAATCGATAATTATGGAGAGTCGTTGTCATTATGTAAGCAGAGATTACAGTCAGATGAGCGAAAAATCAGTAAAAACGTTGTTTGTACTAAAGGCTGTCACTAATTCTGAAACTACGGAAAATTAATACCATTGAATGCTTAAAATCTTTTTTTTGTCTTACTTTAGGCAGTTTTAAACATTTCAATTTTGCAATTTCATATCCCGTCTGTAATTTAAGCTTGATTAACTTGGGGAAAGCCTCCGGAAATTCTTTGGAATGTTTCTCAAAATTCAAAATTCCAGGAAATCTCTAGGAGTTTTAGGAGTTTCTTCAAAATTCCTACTAGAATATCTTCTTCTGCAAATTACAAATACTTGGAAGGAAAACTTAGGAAATACTTTCGGGATTTTCTTCAGGAATTCCTACTGAAGTTCCTTTAGATATTCTTCAAAAATTTCACTAGGAAATTATTCCTGGAAATGGAAAATTTTTAGAAATTTCCTTATAATTTTTTAAAGAAATTTCCGAACAAATTCCTAGAGAAATTTCAGAATGAATTCCTGACAGATTCCTCCGGAAATTCTCCCAAGAATTCCTTTATATATGCCTTCAAAAGTTCCTACGATTTTTTTTAGGAATTCTTAAGAAATTTCCTTTAGAAACTCTTTTGAAAAAACCTTTAGGAGTTCTTCCGGAAATTTGCTTCTGAAATTCGCTTTGGGAAATAATTAGGAAAGTCTTTTAGGAATTCCATCGGTAATCATTTTTCAGGAAATTCTAAATACCTGACTTTTCCGAAGGGATATTAAAGTATATTTGGAATGTACTTCCAAAGAAATTTGTTAAGAAATTCTAGAAGGATTCTCTAAAGGAATATCCGAAAGAATTTCTGAATCATGTTTTCCACTGAATTCCTGAAAAAAATATCGAATGGAATTGCTGAAGAAAAATTCGGAGAAAAACAATTCATGTAATGAAATTCCTAATTCAACGAAGAAATTTCATTATTTTCGTTAGAGGAATTATCTAAATTATTTCACAAGTAAATTTTCAGGTGTAATTAAAAAAATATCTGAGGGCTCCTCCAAAAGAATTTAAATCGGATATTTGAAAAATTCCTGGAAAAGGGTACGGTGGGAATTTTCAAGGAGAATCTGAATGGATTCCCAAATTCCCGATTTATTCCACAAATGAGTTGTGTAATTCCCTGACCATTCCAAAATTTCCAGGTTTTTTCGGGTAGTCGACATTCTGTGGTTTCAATGAACGAAACTTAGTTAATCAGATTTTTGTGTAAAAAAAGTGATTTGGAATAGAGGGTACTGTAGATTTTTAATTGAATGCGATTAAATTTACTTTAGTTCTGAAAGTCTCGATAATGAAGAAAAAAAAATTACTTTAAAAACACTGGAGTTGAATTGCAGTTTCTGTAGTTTCTGTAATTTTTGGAATATATTTTGAAATATTTCTAATAGAGTTTTTGTTTTGTAATGATTAAGTTTAGACCAGTTGTGTTCCTGAAAATCGCAATTATGTGATCGAATCTCATGCATAATTCATGTAATGACGAAACAATGTGTAAATTGCATTACAATACCAATTCTGCACCATTTCTTGTTTCATTTGCAATTCAAATTCAGAAATAAATCTAACATGATATGCAAATCAATGTTTGGTTTTGAAGCCGTAATTAATTGCTTTTCAAATCAATTTCGAAGTAAAGAACAAACAAAAGCCCCGACGAGACATCTCAGTGCAGTCAGAGAAATAATTACACCATTTAAGTAGAGTGTCGTCGTTGCACAACAACGGTATAATTTGTGCACCTAATAGAGAGCGCTATGAGGAGCAGCTGTCTCATCCGACTGGAAGCGCCAACAAAACATCAAAACAATTGCGCCTCATCCGCGCCAATACCCCTTTCATTTGCATGTCGAGAACCCCAGGGAAGAGGGGGCGTAATAGCCATGTAAACAGCAACCCGGTCGAATCAATTGAAAACTCACGTGGCGCACCACGCGCTTCCCCATTTCCAGGGTAACAGTTGGGGAGACCAAATGCAACAACTCTCTCAATTGAGTATACTCACATGGTAAAAATGTTCTTGTGGCGATTCTTGCTGAGGTTCATCAGCCCGCTGGCCCTCCCGCCGGGAGAAGGTGTGCCGGCATTCCTGCTGCTGTAGAGATTCGAACTCCTCCCAGAAACCGCCCCTGCCGTAACAGTGAGTGCCATTTTCCCGCTGCAGCTGCTCGACCCGGGCGTCGATTCCGGCGGCCGTGATGCGCGTCGCGTTGAACGGTTGCCGCAGGTGCACCACGGTGCCGCACGTCTCCACCATCGGGTTCTGCTTGTAGTACTCGATCAAGGTCGCACAGGTGTTGAATTTCTGCCACGCCTGCCGACATCGCTATTTTTTCTCCTGGTTTTCGGAAAAGGAGAACGGAAAGAAAAAGGAAGAACTGATACAGGTTGGAGTTGGAAGTCACTTTTGCAGAACGCGGTGCGTAGTAGGTTATTGTTTGGATTTGTGAACCGGTGTCCGGAAGCGACGAAGATGTTTCCCGACCAGGAACGATATCCCGCTCTTATACTGATTGCGCCACAACGCTATGACTAACCGGAAACGGCGAGTTGAGTTGTTCAGGTTTTGCGACCATCATCGCCTTACCGTTGTCGATGCGTGTCTTGTTCTTGAGGTGCATGAATGGATGTTATGTCATCGAAATAGGAGGTGACGCTAAGCTATGAGCCAGCGACGGTTAAAACTCATGAACGATGACAAACTACGGCGTGGGGAGTTTAAAGACGCAGTTGCCGTAGGTCTACCTTTTACGGAGTTGTAGGCGGTGTGGTACGGCACAGTGACATTTGTTGTGACGCATGTGTTTTACGTGGTGCTGGAAGTCAGGCCAGGAATTTCAGCAGGTGGGTGGAATTCCAGCAGAAAAGCGGAAGTTGATAGAATGGTTATTTCATTCTTGCAGAGCACTGGGTAGAAAATAGGGTTGAAATTGATATGGTGCTTAAAATCAAGCATAACATGATTGGCGTCACCTTTGAAGAGTCAAAACTTCCATGAGTTTGATTATATGTTTCAACTCAGCCGTATTTCTAAGGAAAATAAATTATATGGAGCCTTACAAAAGCTTGCACGAGAAAACACAGTTCCCTTTATGAAACATCTCTTCTCATATAAGTTCCTTAAAGTCAATACATCATTATTACTTGCAATACATCACCTTTGTACTTGCTTTTAAGTCAATTTTTTATAAAATTTTGTATCGTTTTTTTTTAAAGCCGCTGTCCAACATCTTTGGAGGATAACCATTACGGCACAGAACAAATTTAATACGTCAGGCAATAACGAACCTAATCCCCATTATCAGTTCTAAATTTCGTTTCTATAATTAAATAATTACTATAGTTCTCTTAAGTTCAGAACCCGTCCCAGAACCGGCTTCTGTTCCATGTCGAGAGGAAATCAAGATATAATCATTTCTCACACTTCCCAACCGTGACTCACTTTTGGAAGTCTTCTTAATACTTCGCTCAGGAATTTATCAATACCATCTGCCCCGCTGGGAATGCTCAAATTCAGCATACTTCGCCAACCATTGGTGAACCAGACACGACCGACAACACTAGTTGCCTACCTGTTTTCTGCTCATCGCCACCCCGCTAGAGTCATTGACATTTTAGAATTCTGCGCACTCGTTTTCTTCCCCACCATCGCGCGTTTCGAAATTCCAGTCCGCTGAGAGAGAATGCCTTCCTAGAAGCCGACTTGAACTATGAGACCGGGTGTATGTTTCAGCCGCTACGGAGGAAAGACACTTTTCAAAGGTCTCTCGCTTTCCCGACTCATTGCCCGCTTGCTGTCAAATAAACGCACTTTCTTTGAAGCTGGCGATCATTGCCAGCAGCGCTCCAGGACGCTTACACGTTTTTACTCTCGTCGCCTACCCTTAAGCCCTTTTCAGTTTCAGTTTTCCTTTTCAACAACATGTCATTGTGTCAGCAGGCAGGCGGGGAATCAACTTCATCATCGTCGTTGGCGAAGTCGTTAGACGATCCAACATCAGACGGAAGACGCCTGCCGCTTGCCTGCCACGGAGACTTCAGCATTCCATTTACGGTCAGAATGAAGAATTCATAAATCCAGCGAACATGCACAGGTGTTGTGGGACAAGAAGGAACAAGGATTGCATTTTTGCACTTGCGCAGAAGGTCTGGTCCAGGGTGATATGTGAAAAGAGTTGAATGGCGATATTTTAACAAATCGCATGCGTTTTAGTTTCATGATCAATCATAAAATTTGAGGAAACTTTCCTTTAAACTTCCGTGTTCATCGTATTTTTGAAAAACTATAAAAAATCTTTGAAATTAAAGTTGCAAATTGCAAACAAACAGGAATGGATGTAAACGGAATGGAATGGAAACGCTTCGATGCGAGTTTTGAGGAAAGCTTCCGAAATAGCTTTTTGAAGAAAGAGAATTCTGTGCAATGCATGGACAAATGTTTCAAAATTCATCAATTCATCAAAAAGAATTATCGAAGAACGACCTCCAGTGGAACGACCTCCATGTGGAATCTTGATGGTTCCAGAGGAACTTTTAGATGATTAAACTACACGAAACAAACTAACGGAAAAGCTCTCTGGAATTTTTTAACGATTTTTTTTTTGCGAACTGGAGTGACTGTCCCGGTTCTTCATCTCATTGAGAGTTTAATAAAGAAACCTCTGATGATCGGAAGGATTACAAATCTGCGTAATTAAACACTGGCGAGCAATGCTATGAAAGGGATTTTTTCCTCTCCTTTGATGGATCGGATGCAAGCATTGTAGATCGAAATGATCTCAACCATACGTGGTGGGACGCGCGCATGCTTTACCATTAAATAAAGTTCAAGAGTTTCTCTCTCTGCGTTGGTGGGACACCCGTAAGGAAAAATGATGCATTGTGGATCAGAAAGATCCACAATGGTCTGCACGTAATAGAATTGCCCGCATTGCTGAACCATTAAATAGAGAGGACGAATTCTATCCTTCTGCGTTGGTGGGACGACCACAATAAAAGTGTTCTTATTGTGGCCAAAAAGCAGAGAAGAGTGATATATTGATTACCAAAAATGATTACAATTCTGCGTGGTAGGGTGGGACGCTCGCATAATTGTATGTATGTAGTTTTCCACCATCCTGGCTGGAGTTTTTTTTGTGTACGGTTCCATCCAGCAGTATAGCCGAATTTAATTATCATTCTGCGTTCAATGCACTGCTACAATTTTGCTTGATGGGACGCCCGCATGATTCAGCATTAGATCGAGTGCAAGAGTTTCTCCCTCTGCGTTGGTGGGACGCTCAGCAGAATAAACGTGGATAAACACCCAAATTTATCAACGAGTGGTAATGAAGCATTTCGCGATACCATCTGTTGAATTTGACTCAGTGTGGTAAATACAACCCACAGTTAATTGCCTTTATTTGGGCGTATGCCAGGGAGCAATACGGGAAAATAAAGCTATGTCCCATTTAGAATCCCGGAATAATAAAATCATCTATATCTCGGTAACTTAGATTGACGTACAAAGGAAAGGTTAATACATCAAAACAGGGTAATTCACTGTACTTTAAGGAAAAACTATTGATACAAATAATTTCTTTTTGTTTCTAGTGAAAATTCGCACCTTTTTTATTCCTCTCATTAAAGTTACACCTCCGGAAGTGATGAAAAACTTACTTTGGCACATTTTGGTCATCTGAGTCGCGACCCAGCTCCTCCTCCTCCTCCTTGTACAGCTTCAGGTCCATCGTCTTATTCGTCCTGAAACACTTAGGTCTTTGCCCCCACAGTTTCATATCCCTTGCCAAAATCATCCGTTTTTTTGCAAGATTTGTCCAAAAATCAAACTTAAACTTCGCATGAACTACTCCTCGTGCCGTCACCATGTAGAATGTTTGGCTAGGAAGCTGTCCAGAAATTCATTTTGACGTAGGTTCCATCGTCGATGTGCGGGATTATCAACGTGGGTGTGCAGACTTTTGCTCTCCTTTCGGCTTCCATCTGGAATAATTTTTGACACGCTGCACGAAACTTCGTGAAATTTATACCACAGCAAGTGGGCGCCTAGGTAGACAAACCGCTGTAAAAGAATTCTTGCAGCGGTCACTTCTCGTGCCGCTGCAATACAAAAAATGATTCCGGATTCTAAATGGACATAGCTTTATGTCATAGGGTGCCAATGCAATGCATGGACAAAATTTGACCGGGTAGTGCTCAAAAGCTTCATCTCCTTAAAAAAAGTCCCTATGCCAAATTTCAGCTCAATCTGCCTTCGAAGTGTTTGACAAAGTTTGACTGTTTTGAAACAAGCTTAACTGTTTTGAAACATGAAAAATTTCCCAAGGAGGAATGCGGAAAAAATTCGAAATAGATTTTTTTATGCCAATTGTCTTAAATATGAAATGAAACTTCGAGATCTGCTGTAAGCTTGAAAAAAAAAATAGAAAAAAAAATAACTTTTTGGGACTTTGGGACTAAGATTTATTTTTTCGAAATCGGTTTTTTTTTTATGCCGAGTGTCTTAGAATTGCATAAAACGTCGAGATAACACCAGAATCTCGAAAAAAAATTTTCGGAATTTTTGGGACTTAAATTTTTTTTCGAAATCGTTTTTTTATGCCAACTGTCTTTCAAAAAAAATGTTTTAGACATAACACCAGATCTCGACGTTTCAAACGTCCCAAAAGTATTTTTGGAAATAAATTTCTGGTAACACCAGATTTCGACGTTTCCTTGCATTTCAAAGGCATTTGGCATCAGAAAATTTCGATGTCGAAAAATTGTCCCAAAAAGTCAATTATTTTCAAATTTTCGAGATAATATCAGACGTTTTGACGTTTCATGCATTTCTAAGACATTTGGTATCAATACAAAAAATCGATTCCTCCTTCCCTCTTGGGACATTTTTTGTGTTCTAAAACTGTCAAACTTGGACCGCTTTGGTCAAACACTTAAAGAAGCAGGTTTGTTTGCTTTGCTTTGTTCAGCATTTTAATATTATCTAATTCTGGCGTTACGCAATAGTTAGAAAATTCAACAGTGATCATTTTCATATTATTCTCCGTCGAATGCAACTTACTGAAAGATGGTTAATGTATTTATAGCACATGTACACGGATACACACATATACACGGATAGACGGATAGACAACTTCGTTGTACGAGAAAGGCAAAACGATCACATTTCTGCGTTGTGGGACGCCTGCGTGTGTCACCAATAAAACAATTCAAGAGTTTCTTTCTCTCGGTTGTGGACACTCATATGGTTCACCCTTTAGGTTGAATGTAAGAGTATCTTCCTCTGTGTGTTGAGTGGGACGCCTGCAAAAAGGTGGTGTTATTGTGGACGAAAACGATCCACAATTCCGCGTGGTGGAACGCCCGCAAGAGGCAAGAGGTTTATTGTGGATCGAAAAGATCACAATTCTGGCCCGCATGCTTTATCATTAAATCAAGTGCAAGAGTGTCTCCTTCTACATTGACACCCGCAAGAAAAGTGGTGCTATTGTGGATAAATATGTTCAAAATTCTGCATTGTGAGACACCCACAGGAGAGTGGAGCATTGTGTGTAAAAATGATCAACATTTTTCGTGGTGGGACGCACGCGGGAGGAAGTGTTATTGTTGATCAAAGTAAATAAAATTCTGCGTGGTAAGACGGCCGCATTCTTTACCATTAAATCAAGTACAAGAGTTTTTTGCTCTGCGTTAAGATGACTCCCGCAAGAAATGTGAATATTGGGAATGAAATGATCACAATTCTGCATGGTGGGACACCTACATGCTTCATCATAAAATTGAGTGCAAGATTTTTCTCTCTGCATTAGTGGACGCCTGCAAGTGGCACTATTATGGATAAAAACTATTACAATTCCTCGTGGTAGGACGCTTGCAAAGGAATGATGTAAATTATCTCGAAATCATCACAATTTTACGTGATAGGATGCCCTCATACTTTACAATTGAATGAAGTGCAAAAGTTCCTCCCTCTGCATTGGTAAGATTCCCGCAAGAAAAATGATGGTACTGTGGATAAAACGAACACAATTCTGCGTGGTGGGACACTTACAAGTAAGTGATGTAATTTGGATCGAAATGGTCACAATTCTGCGTTGGTGCGACGTCCGCCAGAAGAGTGATGTATTGATTATTGACATAATCGCAATGCTGCGTGGTGGGACATCCGCAGGATTTGCCGTTAAGTCGAGTGCAAGAGTTTCTCCTACTGCGTTGGTGGGACAGTAGTGTTATTGTGGAGTTAAACGATCACAGTTCCGCGTGGTGTGATGCTTGCAAGACAAGTACTGTATTGTGTATCGAAATGATCACAATTCTGCGTGGCGCAATGTCCGCATACTGCATTATTAAATCAAGATTTTTCACCTCTGCGTTGTTGCGACGCCCGCAAGAAAAGTGGTGTTTTATGGATAAAAACGATATTGGAAACGAAATAAAAACGTTCACAATTCTGCGTGAATGGACGCCTACAAGGGGGTGGTGTATTCTGGATCGAAATTATCTCAATTCTAAGTGGTGGGACGCAGGCATACTTCACCATTGAATCAAGTGCAAATGTTTCTCCATCTGCGTTGGCAAGACGTCCGCAAGAAAAGTGGTGATTATGTGGATAAAACGATCACAATTCTTCGTGGTGGGACGCTTTCCCGTCAAAAAGTGCTATTCGCTCAATCGATTATTTGGCTTATTATAAGTCAACTTTCCCGAAGAAACCATATTTTTTACGCCTCTAAGTATTTAAAAAAATTGAAACAAAAATCGAAAAAGTGCTGTTTTTTAAAGATTGGCCCGATTTTGAACGAACATCGGGTGATTTTTTTAGGCCGGTTCACACGTGCAGCACTTTTTCGGTTTTGTTTTCGATTTTGAAAATAGTTAGAGGCTTAAAAAAATATGGGTTCTTTGGGAAAGTTGTCCTTAAATAAGCCAAAAAACCGACTGAGACAATAAAACGAGATACAATTTTTGACTGGAAAGGTCAATTCTGCGTGGTGGGACGCCCACATGATTCACAAATAAAACAAGTGCAAGAGTCACTCCCTCTGCGTTGGTGAGACACCCCCCAGAAGAGTGATGTATTGATTATTGAAACAATCGCAATTCTGCGAGGTGGGACACCCGTAGGATTCACCATTAAGTCGTGTCCCGAGCAGGAGCGACGACCTCAATAACATAAATTGGTATGAGCTAGCCTTGCATAAGAGGTAAAATACCAAAAACTTATATGCAGAATGCTTGAAGCATAACATGCTTAGGTATTTCAATACCAAACGAATAATTATTTGTTATGCATTTGGTATTGAAAAAGAATTTAATAACAAAGTATGTTATGGCTCAAGTATTGTGCATATTATTTTTTTGTATTATTCCTTTGGTATTTTACCTCTTATGCAGGGCTAGTTCATAACAGAATCAGGTACTCATGAGCCAATTTCTCCTGCTCGGGATGCAAGAGTTTCTCCTACTGCGTTGGTGGGATAAAAATGATCACAATTTGGTGGGAATGTAGCGGTGTATTGTGGATCGAAGCGATCACAATTCCGCGTGGTGGGACGCTTGCGATTCCGTGTGGCAGAGCACGCATTAAATTGAGTGCAAGAATTTTTCCCTCTGCGTTGTTGAGATGTCCGCAAGAAAAGTGATGTTTTTGTGAATAAAAATGATATTGGAAACGAAATGGACAATATTCTGCATGATGGGAGACCTGCATGCTTCATCATTAAATTGAATATAAGAGTCCTCTGTATTGGTGGGACACCCGCAAGAAATGTTGTGTTTTTGTGGATAGAAAAGATAACAATTCTGCGAGTCCTCTGCATTGGTGGGACACCCGCAAGAAATGTTGTGTTTTTGTGGATAAAAAAGATCACAATTCTGCGTGGCGGGACGCCCGCATGCATCACCATTTAATCTAGTGCAAAAGTTTATCACACTTCATTGATTACGATTCTGCGTTGTGGGATGCATTATTGTGGATCAAAACAGTCACAACTCTGCGTGTAATTTCAAGACAAAAAAAAATGTTGTCGCATTTAATAACTTTAGAGGTTTTAAATCTATTAAAAGTACGTTTGATACAACAAATACATTTATCTTAAACCCATTGCACAAGTTGCCTTATTTTCACCGAATGACATCAACAAATGAAAAAGGATCCACTTACATGCCACCGAATGATGACGTGTGTCACTTTGTCCTCTGTCCGCACCGAAAGCACGAAGTCGCCCGGTTTGCTCTGAGATTCGCGCACTAGAAAAGAGCCATTCTTGCCCCGTTCCAGGATCAGTCGTTCCGCTTCCTTGCCGGACAGGTTACCGTGGAACCATCTGAAAACATAACAGAAACGAATTGGAAATCGAAATCAGTAAGAGCTTATGGGGAGCACTTTGGAACAAATTTGGTAAACCGAGCGAAAAATATAGATGCGTTTTTGAGAACATGATTTGTTACCGACACTGTCTGCAAGTTGGAGCTTGGTTCAAACTAAGAATATTGATGGTGAATTTCCTTGTAATTTATCTAGGAACGCATAAATTTCCAAAAACTGTTAAGTCTAGTTTCTGTGTTCTATCAAATTATGTTGCTATCTAATGCACCTTCTCGGACCACAAAAAGCTTAAATTATACAAAGAACATACATAATCGCCAAAACAAAATTATCTTCCCGCTCCTTGATTTTCGGGAAACATCTTTGTATTGGAAAACGATATTTTGTCCTCTCTCGTGTCTCAATTTGAGCATTTTTCATCAATAACATGCTTAGGGTTGTTGAGCTGTACGGTTGAACAGTAACCAAATTTCTAGAGGTCAATTAATTCGTCGGACGTACCCCAGATCAAAACAAAACAATTGACCAACTTCCACCGGTGTGCCGAACCTCGCACGCACTAATTCACTTTCGTTCTCGTATTCGAATCGGAAAACAAGAACAACATTCACAGAACAAACACAATCTGCCACACACCGCCAGTCGTTATTCCCAACGAAGGTTATTCCATCCACTAATGGTTGGATCGAACCGCGAAAAAAAAATCACGCACTTAGTACCGCGAACTGCGCTAAAATATGCCCAACGGCTGAGTTCAATTGGTAGGTTCGTTGGTGTCGATAGTGAGACTGAAACTAAACCGACCGGTGCCAAGCGGAGAACAACAAAGTTCGCCCCCAACCAGCCAACCCTTCTTGGTGTGGTGAGGAGAACCGACGAACCGAGAGAGCCGCAGTCCAGCTAGAGTCAGTCGGCGCGGTTGGAACCGATTCACAAATGTGATTCACGGGCGGAACTAGTGAGAGAAAAGTTTTGATCGAAACTGCTACTGGCGAGAATGTCTTTCTGAGAAAGCTTAGGTGATTCAGAATTTGAAATTTAAAGATTCGTCCATAGAATAATGCAGTTTGGTTGAGTCAAATTATTGAACGACGTTAAACCTATTCAAATCATCCGTCATATGTACACATGATTAATGACTCAACCCATCGATCATTGATACTTCGAGTGGAATTACACCCTTTCGGTATTCGACGGTGCACGAGCTAAGCAAAAACGTGCGAGCCGCTCATCATAGTGAGAAGGAGAACATGTGAGCGATGAGCAACGGTGTGCACTGCCCAGGTTGTGAGCAAAGCAGGTTCATACCACTGAGACGGATAATTGATTAAGCAGACGCGGGCTTCGGAAGTAGGCAGGTTGCAGGTTCGATGAGCGAGGGTTTCTACACACTGAAATGAACGCCGGTGGATGGTTAACGAGTAGATGGAGGTAGTGCAAGGAATGCGGGTTGCGTACAACTGGTTAAACGATGTCGTCAATTATGGGATGGTGTGAGAATTTACTGGCCTGGGATGAAGTCGACGGTGGTTGAGAAGTTGTCTCGCTTTTGAATAAGCTACTTATAGGGTTCGTCACTGGAAATCGATACAGACGCATTGATGTCTCCTGAAAATATTTCTAGTTTGATTTTCAAATAGAGCTTTGAATAGTTTGTACTTTAATTTTATTGAGCGAAAAAAATCTTGTTGCCATTTTCTTTGTTTCCAAATATTTTTTTCCCACAATCTAATTTGTAAAGGGAATTTCTTAAGACCGGTTGGACCGGTTGAGAGAATTTTTTTTAACTATTTATCAATATACTAATCCGTAAATGCATTTTTATATAAAATTGATAACTAAACCTACCGGTGTGAACATACATTTGTTGTTTTTATTTTGAATAATGCATGTCTTAGTAATTTTGTCAATTTTCTGCTTATATTGTTAATTATTTTTAATTGTTTTAATAACACAAAAGATACATAAGAGTCTGGTTTTCTGTTCAATCTAACAAAGATCTCGTAAGGCAACAATAATAAAGAAAACCTTCGCATTAATTAACTACGAATAAGGAAACTGCTTTGAAAATCCTAAACAAGGACGTTAGGCTTTTCCGATTTATGGAACGACCTACATCTTCAATCAGTTGTCACAATTATCACTTCCCTCAGTCGACGTCGCCGCTGGCCATCCAACGCCTTTAATTGTTACTGTCATTTCCATCATCATCATCGTCGCCATCGACACGCTGCCAGTCTGAAACGGGTCTCCAACCTCCGCCGGCTGATTATGGCAATTAACTCCTCTCAAGTCAAACGTCTATCAATCGAGAGCACCAGAAATACGGTTAGAATAAGTCGTCGCGTGTCCACCACCGACCGAGAGCCAAAAGCACGCAGCCTACAGTTAAACAACAGCGAGCAACGCGCGGTTTCGAATCGATAAGAAGCCGCTTTTCACCTGTCAAATAAAATATCGAACCGAAGCACACCGCGGTGCCACATCCGACAGCACCGCAACGAACGAAATGCAAATGCAGTAAACAAACATAAAAAGTCGCTTTCCATGGGCAACAACAACCGGCTTGCGCCGCAGCCGCAGTGGCCTCCTCCGTGGTGGTTTTTTAAAGCTCCCCCAATAATGTCTCTCGTTCAGCTCCAGACCGACTCCGTCGCCGCGGCCGACGGTGACGCCTGCCGCAACTATATATACCGTTTCGCGACCTTGACCTTCACGAATTCTATCCGAGCGCGGCACAATCAAGCGTATCGTCCCTATCCACCGCATTCCAGCAGCACTGTTGAGATAAGTTAGGGATGGTCATAAATTTCGTAGAATTCTTCAATTTCTTCAACGTGTATGTTCTGAAAAATTAACGTTCTCTAAATGCTGCAGAAATTTTATTTCCATATTTTATTTTAAATCAATAGTTGATACACCCCTAATGTTGCCATGTCCACACGAGTCACGATTTTACACCTGCTGCCGCACCACCCTTTCCTCCGGGGTGTCCCTTTAGGAGCTGTAGAAAAAAGCGGTGCATATTTTCCCACCGCTTTCGGATTGTGAAATCTGTCGTCCATCAGATTTTTTTATTCGTGGAAAGAATGCAGCAGCACATAGAAGGGTTCGCGAACCAGTTGACCCTGATGGGCCACGGGCGCGCTTCTATCTGTCTCTTGTTGGGTTGACATCGACAACCCCCAGCATGATTATATCGTTCTGCCTTAATTAGGGGGGACAGATTTCTGCGGCAGAAGTTTCATTCTGTACAGGTCCGATTCGAGCGCCGTAACCGGTTTTCCAATCCGCCGCCGTATGTGCAAGATGTCACATTTTACCTGCGTCGATCGATCGGAGTGCGGTACAGAACCAAAGTGGCTGGCCATATTTGGCGGTTCCGTCCGGTCTAACGCGAGATACGCGGCACACAAATTGATTGGTCGATTGAATCGGTTTTCGACGGATGCGGGGCTTGACGTCATGGGACGAGTAGGGCCGAATTAGGAAGAAACCTGAAGCATGGGTAAGAACGGCTGGAAGCAACTGCTTTAGCTCTGTTTATGGTTGCGAAGAAGCTATGTTGGGTAAATACACGTCCTGCGTCATTCATTGAGTCAATTATTCAAGCAAGTTTCTGGCACCGTATGGGTCAAATCGTTGACTGTGACATGTGCCAATCTTGTTTCGTTTTTCATGTATTGATTATTTATTGTTCACAATTCGTCATTCTCACCCTCACGTGACGATTAACTTGATGTATAAACTTTCTCGAACACTCATATCCATGGAAATCTTTTTTTTTTCGTGATTTCCATATGGTTGTTGAACCGGAATGGATTTATATCGATGATGATGACATTGCGATGGTCCTAACTGATCTGGTAGGTAATTTGTTCTGAACTTGAAAACTTTTTGGAGAACCTTCAACGTCTCAGAATTTTCTTCCGGCTGATTGGATGACCTCATGTGCCCCTTTCGGAGGTGACAATAAGAAGACGCCGTGCACAGCTGAGTCTTTACCATTGAGCATCTGCTGTGGCAGTCAATCTGCAGATCGGGAGCCGACGTTGCTTTCTCGACCGATCCGTAGACCGTCCCTGTCTATAAGGATGTCGAACATACACACCTATAAAGGGTGTTGCCACACGGTGACCAATAAGAACAGTGGTGGAGTGAGGTGGAGTCCGTCATTGACGTAACGTGCCGACCTGGCTGGGCAAGAGACCTGAACTGAAGTGTAGACGAGGATTGCACCCATAGCGATCATTTAGCAATCCGCTTCAAGGTTGACGATGGTATGCAGCAACTGAAACCAGTCCGAGGGTCGATGGTCGGACAACGAAGTTTTCACCGCGAATCTGCAACTGGAGGTTAACACCGACAGCCTAAGTGGGGATGCGCTGATAGTTGTCCTAATGTGCGACGCCACTGTGCCAAAGATGGTACTTCCAAGAAACGGTAGGTGTCCGATATGGAGCGCCCAGATTGCACACCTTCCATCAATCTGCACCGTGGGTGGTGGAACGCCGTGAAGTGCTCCGAGCAGCGAAACTTGCCTTAACAGGACCATTAGTGGCAGTAAGAGAGTGTGTTTCAACAACCTTTGCCAGAGCGCCAATGCGAATCGCTGGGGCGACGTCTACAGGATTGTGATGCCCAAAACCAGAGGAGGCTCTCCGCCTCCCTGAACGGTCTCGGATAGGTCCCATGCCGCAAGTCTCTGGTCGTTACGGAATCCCAGGCTACGCACAAAGCTCTAGGCCTGATGGACTACCAACATCTGCTCTCACGGCAGCGATCATTGCAATGCTGGAGATGTTCAGATCTAGAGATGTCTGGATGAGTACAGTTTTGCTGATAGGTGAAAAGACTGACACTATTATCGAAAGCTCAGAAACCCATCGGCGTAAATTTTAATCTGTCTACTTGCTATGACGGGAAATTTAGTAGAGATTATTAGCTTGTCAAGCAATCAGTTTGATTTTCATAACGGTTGGCATACGGTGGGTGCTGTCAACTCCGTGATGGAAACCGCGGAGGTCCAACGTAAGCGGTGCTCGGTAAGTACTCCGCGGTTGCGGCTCGGCGTCAAGTATGCATTCAACAGCGTAAAATGGGATGCCTTCGCGTTCTCATCATTCTGGCTTGATAGCTTGTAGGAAATTTTATTTCAAGAATCGTGTACTATTGTACCCAACCGATGTCGTTCAGGGTAGTTATCACCTCAGGAGTCCATCCTGGGTCCGGTCCCATGGAACGCTGTGTATGACGGTGTTCTGGGGCTCAATTTTCCTCCAGGTGTTAAGATTGTCGGCTTCGCTGATGACATAACGCTGGAAGTCTATTGTCGAGGTTCTACCACGCGAAGGTTGAGCTCAAAAAGTTGTAACTAGCTCACCATAGACGGAGATGGTTATCAGTGATTTACGAGGGTGCCTGCGCGATCACTGCCAAGCAATACCTGAAGGTCTTAGAGGATATTATTTCGGCAGTCACGTCGATCACGTCTGCAATAAAACTTCAACAGCTATTGCGGTATTATCGACGACAATGTCTAATAGCTCGAGGGTGTGCTTCAGTAAATGTAGGCTCCTGGCTAGCGTTGCTGTACCTCAGATAGGGTGTCTCAAAGTGATATCTGCCTACAACATGGTATCACAGGACGCAAACTGTGTTATCATCCAGAAATATAAGGAGGAACTAGAGGAACCCGGAAGACCATGAGAGTAGCCTCTGCTGCCAAATAACAACGGAAATCGGACTCATCGGCTGATACCAAGTACGAAAAAATGGACAGACTAAAAAGGAAGTTCACTTCCTTTTTTACACAGTATCTATCTACACATGTTCGCTCATACAGGATCTCCAGTATGCAAGGACTACTAAAGGGTGGACAAAACCGCCGAGCATCTACTTTTTGTAATTCGTTGAAAAGACGTTTGACGTTTGCGGTCGAGACACTACTCCGGATACTGTTTCCAGACGATATGTCAAGCGGTGGAGACGTGGAATACAGTTTCACCTGCAATCAGATTGCCTGCATCTGACCGCGCAACTTGCGTACCAAGCAGCAGACGGTAAGCAAGTTATGCCAAAAGTACCAGAAGCTTACAGAATGGTCGGCCATCATAACTCGACGTGCAAAATTTAGTTGCAGGTCATCATGTTTAACAGATTTAGACCGTTAAGGAGTCCTTCGTTTGCGAATTGCAGGCATTTTATTGCTTATTATAGGGCCGATCAACTCCGGATCGGATGTTTGGGCCACTTATGATTCGGTAAAAAGAAATAAGTAATAAGAAGCAATAGTGACGGCTTTTGTCCCATTGGAGAGAAATACTGCATTCATTGTACCACGATGAAAACTATAAAATGATGAGTGATGCAGCCGTGAATGCATCTGTGAATCGAAGAAGACAATATTGTGACCCGTATAAAACGGCTTCGAACCACTAGCCCGAATGTTATTACTCCGAATGGGACAGTACCCTGAAAGGGATGCTGAGCCCAAAATTGGACGTGCAAATTTTCTCTTGTCAATTTTTTTCTTTCTCAATAATTATTAATATTAAGTATAATATGGAGTTGTATTTAAAAGAAAAGTCAAAATCGTTTTTAACGAATCCTCAATCTCGACTTACCCATTGGAGGCTTTGATGGTAGCGGAAACCAATAACGGCTTGGATACTGACAGAAATTTGGAAGGATGCAGCAGTTCTGGTGGAAGTATGACGACTACAGAGCGCTCACAACGACAACCATGAAGACGGAAAACGGCGGTGGCGGTGGTTCCTGAATCCTGAGACAACAAGAATGGAAACGACGGCGACCTTAAATAACGTGTTCTCGTCGATGCCTCATGTTGCTCAGCAAACCAACGTCTGTTCGGAGTGGGGATTATTTGGGCAATGCGCAATGCCAGTAAGTCCATAAGATGGTGGTAAGTCCTTTACGGGATATGGAAAGGTGAGTACAATTTACTTTTCTTTAGTTTACTTTCATAAATTGAAAAAAAAAACTGCATATTCGGTTTGGTTTTAGATTTGCCTTTTTGTCTTCTCCTTCAAAAAATGCAAGGTGGTTGGAAAATAGTTATGTAAAGTGTAGCAGTAAAGAGGTTAAAGCAATTTCTTATTAATCTTACACTGTGCCCAAATTGTTTAAAACATTTCTGATAAGTGGTACTGCCTAAAATTTATATTTGCTACTTTCAACATTTTTGTTATACATATTCATAAAAATAGGTTGCTCTTGGCACTTATAACTGTAAATTTCATAAACAATCATAACAATTATATTAATAACATTAACCACGAAATACTTCCAAGGGTGCTTCTAACATTTGTTCTTTATTTTGTGAATAATGTTATTGTAGTGAAATAAAATTTTATAAACATCTGTTTCTCCACCGTTACTGAATGAAAACTGCAACGTGCACTAGATTGAACATTTCCTAGGACATTACACCTACGACTTCTAACAGTGCGTGGATTACAAAAGTATATGTGAAAGCCTGTTAGAATTGACGAGACAATGCTACGCAATACGTCTAATGCCTGATTGACAATTTGATTAGTGCAGCTTTTCCACATCGAGCTCCATTATAATTAAATACTAAAAAATATTGTATTTAAATCAACTAGCCCCAGACAAAAAAAACACCCCAGCAAACATCAGAAAATTTTGTTGTAGTTTAAATTTTTTTTTGTTTATTTTATCTTTTATTCGCAACTCTGGTCAAAGAAAAACACTAGGCCAAATACGGGATAGTCACCTTGTGAAGAAAATGATTACAGAATACTTAACAGATTTATCTGGAGTGCATTTATCTAAGGTAGAGAACTATTTGGGCAGCACCCTCTATTCCCGTCAGCAGCGTTCATTTCTCGAGCGCATTACAACCGAATTACTTGTGTTTTAGTACATGGTTAGTTTCTGTCGATATCTAGTGATGTACAAACAATCAAACCATTTGGTTGGAACGCGGTCGAGTTATTAACTTTGCGCACGGGAATAGGGGGTGCTGCCCAAATGGTCCCGCTCCCTATCTGTCCATGTTTAAGAATGTAATGCTGCATTCAGCTTCCGGAATGAAAATATGTTTTCAAAACTCTGTTTTTCAATTCTGAGCAAGACCTGAAACATATAGCTAGAAAAGATGTATTAATGATATTATAATAATCATAACATTCACAGCAATACAATTACCACATTTATTATATCATTTCTTATTATTATTATTGGACATTTTCAGATTATTTTCCGAATTACAAAAATATTATATTTTCAGAAATATTACAATAACAACATATGAAATTTCTGTTTCCAGCTCTCAATGCTACCAATATAGAATTGGATGATAGATAGCAAGTATCAGTTCAGCAAGTTAATTGTTACATTTTTAGTAAAAAGATGTTTTTAATAGTTATCAAAGACTAATTTGTCTTTGAAACACCAGTACATTATATTTTATATTAATTATTATTTTTCATTTTATTTTGAAAAGTAAATAAATGAACAAATATAGAACGACCACGCGATCTGTGAAATATTCTGTTCTGCTTTGTATGAGTGAATAAATTAATTAGCAAATGAAATATTAGTGCGCGTCCTATCGTGTTTCATATAATGAGCAGAACGATCGCGCGATCATAAAGATATTTGGCTCTGCGTTGTGCGGATAAAAACATTAATTAACAAATACAAATTTAGGGCGTGTTCTATCGTGTTTGTATAAGTACTCAGAGTGATCGCGCGATCATCGAAATATTTTGTTCTGCTATGTGCGGTTGATTAGTCGATTAATTAGTGCGCGTTCGATTGATTTGTGTTTTTGTTTAAACTTCATCAAACTACACGCTTCACACGGCAAACCGTTTACCAAAACGAACCCTGCTACAATACCTACCTTATGTATCCAACATCCCAGTGATTTCTCGTGGAAGTGCAGATGACTCGTCGGCTTCCATTAAAGCGAGTATCATGTCAACATTCTCCTACCCATCCCTTAATTGACCTGCATTCGGACACGGCCGGCGCTGGTATTGCTTAATAATTGGGTCACCAGTTCTCTTACATTGAGGATGATGTTAGTCCCAAACATCATCTGTTGGTTCTCTGTGTAATTACAGCTGACCTGGCAATAACGGAGTAGCAACCGTGGGCGGTCAATCATGCTCATGCTCATGCTCGAATGGGACAGTACCCTGAAAGGCTTACCTCGAAAAAAATTCGAATTTGACAACATATTAGAACGTTGCCGTAGGTTAACGGCACTATTTTTGACACCATTGTCATTTTACCCATGAAACGTAAAATGACAATCTTTGCAAAGATTTACATGGAGTTACTTAAAGAAACGCAACGACGATTCTGTTTAACCAACATTTTTGATTTTTCGTCTCAAGATCAAGGCCATCCTTGCTGGCGAGCTACAGTCTTGGGGTGCCAGGGAACATTACTGCGAAATTTCTGACTAGAGTCGGTCACCAAGGCCGGCGTTTCGTAACATCGGTTCCCTCGGCTGTCGTTAAAACCTGGATCAAAAAGATCGTCAGCCAGGATTGGGAAAACCAATGGGTTGCTTCCATTACCACACAACGAAATGCCCATTCTCAAGGACCAGCAAGCAATCTCCCGCCTCCACACCGGCCACCATCATCCGATTCTCACATAATTTCGGCAGACCGTTTGTGACATTGGCCTTCATAACTCGACGTTCTGTAAGCTTCTGGTACTTTTGGCATAAATACAAAGTGGAACACGTGACCTTCCGGAGTCCAAAGTTTGGCGATACCGCTGCCTATCCACCCTCATCTTCTTCCTCAAAGATAGAGGACTCAGAGTGAGCCACGCTTTCTGCGAACTTTTTGTTTTTTTTTTTTGTTTAATTGATATTTGAATATTGCCATCGTTTAACTTACGTTCTGATAGCGGCAACGTTTTTTAGCGGCAATTCTCCGATCCGAATAGTTTTTTACGGAACTCCTTCGCTCTGAAAAGTTTCCCCTTTTCGATCGGTTTTTATCGGATCGTTGTTATGCGCTAAGTTTGGGTTTCCTATCTGGCGATACAGCGCGACTCAACCATTGGATTCCTGCACAGCCATAGTTGGCCAGTCGGCCATAGTTTATCGATGGAAACTCCCACCGTGGAAGACAATTTCTATCCCCTACCGACAATTTCTACCCCTCCTGTTATTGTCGACCAGGTTATTTTTACAAACCTAACAACGTTTTAACGTTTTTTAATGTGTGTGAATTATAATTTTCTTTGTTAATTATTATATATGGTCGGGGTTCAGCCAAACCGCACCAAGTGGCTTTTCGACTGAATTGTGATATTTTGTTCATACAAGGAAAATGGAAATAGTTTCATATCAATTTAAGCATGCATTTGCAGTAGGATATCCTTCTGGGATTGATGGATATTCGATGCGATTTGCAATCAATTAAATCTGCTAAGCGAAAATTTGAGCAGAAAAATTGGTAATTTTTTATGGCGCTTGGTGTGATTTGGCTGAACCCCGACCATATTGTAATCTTTGCTTGCGGAAGGTCCCAAGGTTGGACCTGAGGGTTACTGCTTCCAGCCCCTTCCTTTGCCAGTTGCTCCCTTGGCGCTGGGCAATATCATGTTAAGTGAAGACATTTCAAGAATCACAGAAATAAAGTTAAAAAAAATCGTCTGGTTTAAATAAATTGTTATTATACGCCATTATAACCTGTGATAGCTCATCACTGTGCCCGAAAGAAGGCGAACAGATTAAAATATTCCCTTCTTCAAATCAACGCATCTGCTCGGTATAAGGCGAACATAGAAGATAAAGCTTTTGTTAAATCAACTCTCTCTTACTTTTTCTTGGGTCAAATGGCAGAACGTTACGATCGTCCTAGTTCTTCACATTAATGCAATAGAATTACAGTTGGAATGAATGCTACTCAAAATGATCCTTATATGATGCTTTTTATTCTCATATTTCAATGAAAGGTCATTTCGGAAAATGATTTGAAAAACAAACTGCCGCCGTCAATACGGGAGGAACAAATTCACCAGATTGCCTTGCATGTTGCCGGCTTCCCACCAACTATAGAAGTGGTATCCCAACGAACTGAAAGATATTTTCTGATAAATCCTTAGTTCATTCTTTTAACTTTCAGCACTGTTTCCACTGCTGCAAAATCTACCTCCCACCTAGGGTGGTCTAACCGGTAGTACCGAAACCGGTAATTCCGGTATTACCGGCCAATTTTGAGTACCGAAAATACCGGTATTAGAGACGGGAAAATACCGGTATCTCCGGTATTCCATATTTTGCTGTCAGTGTCAGTATGAAAAATCTCCAATAGTTTTCACCTACATATATCAGCTAAAGAATCACCGTGCAACAAACGCTTACAAAAAATGCACGCGCACATGAATGAATCTTTGCACAAGTAAACACCAGTGACTTTTTTCTTCAATGAACATTGTTTACATCGTCGAGAATTTTCCCGCTACGTATGAAATTGTGATGAAAGTACGTGCCGTAGTAGTTGTGTTCCGGAAGTCACTTGTGAAAAATGATTTGCTATAAAAATGTGGCCGTTTTGAACCGGTATTGGTCACTGACACGCTGGAAAAGCATTTTATCCAGGGGCCCGTTAAAAAAAACTCTGATCGATTTGAAGCTTCAATCCAAATTCAACTTCAGTGATTATGATTTTTTGGCGGACCTGTTCAAGCTGCTGTGGAACTATTCTACCGTGAGTTCGACACTATGAAGACCTATGAAGGACGAATCCAAGGGAGACGATCAGAATACGCCGATATTTTTGCTTTTTGAATAATTCTGCGGTAAGGCAATTGATCAGAAACGATTTTTATATTTTCTTCAAGACAACCAGAGCTACATTGATTAAGTAACCGGCAAGATCTTGATGCGAGATCGGCGAGATCTTAATCATTCCTTATGCGATCGTTGAAACTAAGGCAACAACCACACCTGACGATCAGTACGAAGAAGATGCCTTTATGGATGATGTTTCTGGCTTATCGGCTAAAGAACAACTCATGAAGAGACTTCAGCAGAGCGAACAACTTGCTACGGCAACTACGTTGACGCCAGGATCCTTGCAAGCAATCCGTTAATAATTCCCCTTATATGAATCTCAAAGGATTAAGGGATAACACTGATTTTCGACGCTCTTGGACCAATTCGTCCAACTTCGGGTGAACCAGAGCCATATTGCCAACAAAATCTACAGCTGGCATCATTACATTGACAACAAAATCCGATGCGGATTGGTAGATAAATCGCTCAGTATGTTATGTATTTGCAGGTTGCAGTGGAATGTCAAAATGCTTGGAATCTGGTTAGCAAATGTTGCGGAACGCCTGAAAATCTTGCAATGAAAATAAAAATGTTTTGGCACTTTGCGAAAAAGTGTTTTTACAGTCTTGGAGGAGTCAAATAAAATCTTTGGTTTTTTATCCAAGAAATATCCAGTTTTCAAAACAGTAAATACTTGGTGAAACTCGACAAATTTCACTTTAAAAACATATTTTTGATTGTCGTAATTATGCAATTAAAGTCATTTCTGAAAGTCTTGCATCACTGTTTTTGGCGTGCTTCGGAAAAAAATACTCGACGAAAACAATCGGACAGCTTTCAGGTGACGTCTAATCGTCCTTCTTTTTCAAGCTCATAGGAAGGATAGGATTTGACACCAAAAAGTTAACAGCTCGCTGCTTGCATTTTAGTTGGAAACTTCATTCAAGATCTTTGCATTTCGCGTTTTGGATGAAATTTGCAATCTACTTAAGTTTCACTTTGTCCAGCTCAACAAGCAAAGATTTTAATATTTGAAGTTTGTCGATAAACATTGTTTTTCACCCAAAAGTTCAAATAAATTTTTTTTCTGAGATTTTTACAAATACCGGTATTTTACCGGTATTACCGATATTGACTCCACCAAATACCGAAAACCGGTTTTTGTCAACAATGGCCAATACCGACCACCCTACTCCCACCTCTAATAATCTTGAGGGGTGGCGAATTGTTGACAAGTAGGTTAGAATTCTTCTTATACTACAAAGACGCGAAGAAGGTGATGAAGGATTATCAGCTCGAAAAATTGTGTTCTCGAAAAAATGCGTAGACTACTCGACTGGAGTCATCCTGCTATATTGATTATTTCGTAAAACAATTGCTAATCATTCGTAATAATTTTAAATAAACTAGTAACAAGTAACAAGTTTTTCATTGAAATGAAGTAACTATAAACATAATAATTACGTTAGGGGTAGGGGCCTTCGGGTAACGGAATTATTTATATGGGTAATAGAATTCAAAATAAAAATTCCCTAATATTTTCAGTTTTCAATAAATTTCCAGGACTCTAAAAATACGTTGAACACATAACATTTAGAAGCAGCTTTCATGGGTTGGGTTATACATGGTGGAGATGATTTCATTAATTTTTGAAAAAGGAATAAATAATTTTGAAAGGTATTCAATAATTGTAATGTGCCATAATGTCACAATAATTCTGAATCTTTGAAAATTTGATAACATTAAATGCTAAAATCCTTTCATGACTTGGCTTTCTTAGATAGTTTGAAACTTTAAGATTTTTTATTGTATTTGGCGTCTAGAAATTGTGTAATTTCTTGAAAAAATTTATTCAAAAATTTATCCAGAAATTCCAACGAAACATTCTCCATATTTTGTTTGTAAATACTTCAAGGAATTCTTTCGTACATTCATTCAAAAAATGTTTTAGGGCATTTTATCAGAAATTCCTCCAAAAATTTCTACAGGAATTCTATTGGAAATTCCTCTAGAAATTTATTCTAAAACTCCTCCAAGAATACTTCTCCGGAAATTTATTCAAAAATTAATTGATATATTTTGGTTTTTTCAGTCTGATATATTCAAACGGATTTATATTTGCATTGCCCGACTTTTTGGCCCGTTTATTGGTCAAAACCCTAGTCAAACTGTAATCAATCAAAAATTAATTTAGAAATCCCTTCATAAAAAACATTAGGAAAAAAACATTTTATTTTAGGGATTTCTTTTTGAAGTTCCTTATTCTGGAAATTGTTCCTCCGGAAATTCCTCCAAGTATTCCTCCGGAAATTCTTTCAGCAATTTCTTCAGAAATTTTTTCCCTTGAAATTCCATTCCTTCGGAAATTCTTTATTATTTTTTCCAAAATTTTCTCTAGGAATTCTTCCGAAAATTCGATGAGGAAATTCTAAGAACTTCCGGAAAAAAAATCCTAAAGAAATGTCCGAATAAACTCTGAAACGAATTTCAGAAAGAATTCTTGAAGGTTATTCTAACATTGTTAACTTTCTAAAGTAATTGCTTCGGAAATTCTCAAAGGAATTCCTTTGAATATGTCTTCAAAAATTCCTTCAAAAATTATTCTGGAATTCCTTCATGAGCATTTTTAGAAATGTCTTCGTGTATCGATTGAGTTGTCATGGTAGACCAATTCGTCTCAACTCCAGAATGATTTGGAGAACTTAGAATATCCGGTTTTTTACATATGCAATTCTTAAATCATGCACATGGGTTCTAAGGGCATGTATGGATCCCATGGGTTGCTTTTAACTTTATATTGAGCCCAGCTGACTTGGTAGACCAATTGGTTCAAGCTCCAGAATGATTTGGAGAACTTAGAACATTCGGTTTGGACATATCCAAATCGTAAATCATGCGCATGGCCTCTAGGGGCCTGCATGAGTTGCTTTTGGTTTTGTATAGAGCCCAGTGGACATGGTATATCAATTGGTCCAGGACGATAGAGAACTTAAAACATACGATTTGGACATATCTAGATCGTAAATCATGCGCAGGGCTTATAAAGGGCCTGTATGTGTTGTTTTTGGCTTCATATCGAGCCCAGTTGACTTGGTAGATCAATTGGTCTGAACTCCAGAATGATTTGGAGAGCTCAGAACACCCGGTTTGGACACGTTGGATATTCCGAACTCTTGGAATCGCACCCCACAAATAGAGCATTGCCAACTTGCAGTTCAGTACAACCAGGATTTTTTTTAGCGGCAGAAATTCATTAATTTCTTGGTTAACCTGAACTTTCACACCTTTTTAAATGCAACCTAAATTAACTTAGTTTTTTGCCTTTCTCGTACAACTAAGTTGTACCGAAAGGCTATCATTTCACTCCGAAAACGAACTTTTTATAGAAGCCTCTGAGACCCATAGTATTATATACCAATTGACTCAGCTCGACGAGCTGAGCACATGTCTGTCTGTCCGTGTGTATGTATGTGTGTATGTGTGTGTGTATGTGTGTGCACAAAAGCTATAAAAACATTAGACAACTTTTCGTATAGAAATCCTTAACCGATTTTCTCGCAACAAGTTTCATTCGACAGGGGACAAAGCCTTGTTGATCACTATTGAATTTTATAACGATCGGTCATTTCGTTTAAAAGTTAAGAAGAAAATGGTACATCGGACCATATGAACCGCATATAAGGTTGGTGTCTTAACTAAATGCGAGAAAGGCACCACCAACGCTAGGTGGATTAATCTGGGTTTTTTTTTCGTGGGGTTACTCATTGTTTCCTTGACGCTAAAGATCATAATCAAATAAAATCAAAACGAGATAAAAAAGCAGAATTATCCACCTAGCGATGGTGATGCCTTTCTCGTGCCTTATAAAATGAAATAAAAACACATTAGATAGGTCACTTTAGGGAAATAGATTTCATCATTTCCATCTTTTCTCATATATTAGCATTCATTTCAATGCATTGCAGCAATTTCCAAAACATCTTTTATCCGATTTTGATTTTTTTTTTGCAAGAAAAAAACTATTATAATTAACAACTCCGGAACGCGAACGAAGTCCTATAAAAAGTTCGGTTTTGAAGCGGTCCTATAGCCTTTCCGTATATTTAGTATACGAGAAAGGCAAAACCTAGGTGTATTTAGAAAAAAATGTTTATAGCAGTACTTTTCTATATAAAAGAGCCTTCTATCAAAAGTTCGATTTTGGAGTGATCCTATAGCCTTTACGTATACTTTGTATACGAGAAAGGCAAAAACGGAAAAAAGAGAAAAAAAAGAGTGTTGGATGGATACTGAACCTGAATTAAATGATTACTAATGTCAAATTCGCAAAATGATAAGATATTTTTTTTTCAATTTTATCAAATTAGTGACAACGCAACGGCGCCTTTTTCAAGCGCAAGCAAGATCAAGCAAAATATAAATGAAAATACAAACAATCAAATGCCATAAAATGTTATTTACCAAAGAGAAAGATTTGCAATTTGTATGAGTTGGTTTTTGAGTTAAGCTTTTCAAATTTGGCAATGCAATGACAAATTTTGATTTAGTTTGAAATTTTTATGTAAAAAATCGCATTTTTTTTACCATAGACACGATAATTAACCACACCCCAAACATTCGCAAAGTCGCATGCTACTTTACTCCCTAATTATTGCCTTAGTTCAGGCATGCAGTGCGTTACCTAACTGTATTTGTAGTATAAATAAAGCACGATGAATGAAATACGAATCGAAGAAGTTACCGAAGTGGATCGTTCCTTTCAACCGTGAAAAACAAATATTTTATATACGTGATAGAAAAATTACTCTATGATAACAATACGTGATTAACTTGTTTAAAATGTGACTGGGAAGAAAATACCCAGCTCAATCAAACTTTAATTGTCAGCCGTACGTACTTGCACTCCGAAACCCGTTTACGACACACTGCTCCAGTATCGTAAACACCATTCCCGTATTTCGCAACAACCAACCACGTGACCGTCGCTACGCACGACCGCCGGCCTCGTCGACCGTGAAGGTGCTCATAACTTGATGTTCTTGACTGCTGGCAGATTATCAGCCATCATCAGCCATCTGTCGATGATGGGTGTTTACTTGGTGGTGACGATAAATAAACCATGATCTATCCCGTAGCTGCCAGCTAGCAGTGAGTAAACTACCATGGTAATTGCTTCGGAATAAGCCAGCAAGGCGCTCTTCCCGGAATAACTACTTACTTCCGCAGATTGTTTTTCGCGGTATCAATCCACAAATCGGGGTATTACATTCCTCAGCGGTTTATGAATATGGTCAAATCTAACTTCAGAAGTGCTTAACGAATTCTAGGTGAGGCGGCAATGTCTCAATCGACAGAGTCCGTGTCGATGAAGAATAATTTCTACGGATGCTCTTCTTCTTTCAATTTTGAACTAGACCCCCCGGAGGGTATTGCGCATCGGAAATGTTCTTGTTACGGTGTCGTGCGTCGTCGCACAGTGGCCGGAAGCTGAAGATAATTCTAGTTTTTTCTCAACATGTATATCGCGCTCGGACATATCTTTATATGTTTCTACATTTGACTTTCTTAGAGGTTGGATTAAATCACATTTCACATTTTATGATTAATTCGACCATGTTATACAAAACCTCTTCACTGTGCGTCGTTCGATCAGAACGTACAATCAGATCCAAGAAAAGAAAAAAAAGACCGGCTACGACAGCCACAACAAACAACGTGTTCAACAAATCCAGTTTAGGAAGTGGGTGTGTTTGTGCGGGTGTCGATCGAAACAACATACATTAACTTCCAATCCGGTCAAGCTCAATGGCGGCAGCAGAGACGAACCACCACCGATGGTGTTCGGTGGACGGCACAGATCAACTTCGATCCCAGATCAAGCGGCGAACCCGACTGGGCGTCGAGAAACTTCGTCCCTGGTTGATACACTTATTCCGCGCCATTATTCAGGTTTGAATAGCAAGCGAAATGGCCAATTTATGCCAGCAGCGTTCGAATGGGCTGAAATATTTGCGCGTATTATCATAACGATTTGGGATTCTACTAGGCAGTTGCCGAATTGGCATTCCACTAGCAGTAAACCAAGTCACCGCCCGACGAATACTTAATCGGTCAGTTCCTCCAAATCGATGATCAGAAGGAAAAAAAAACGCCACCACCGTTGCTACCAAGCAGGTTTGAGCGATCTGGGTTGTGAAATTTGCCGGTAGCTATAGGCGCGAGGATGAACGTTGAATTCGAAAGAGTCGGTAAATCGACCAAAAAAAAACTTCCAAAAAAAGCCCAAAAAAAGCGAAAAAACAAACGACAAAAACAAATCATTTGCTGTTGAGCGCTTTCAAGTACAAAATAGTCATATTTGCGCGGCGGGTCGGGTCGGGCAGCATAGACCTCGGCGTTCCGAAACATTGGACCACGGTCGGCGCCATGACGGTACGGCGATATTTTTGGTGGTTAATGAGTGCGGGGCGATTTAATCAAGGTGAAAGGTTGCAGTATGGAAAACCGGTGTGCCTCGTGCTAGCGAGGTGAGTCATGCTACGTACGCATGACGACGCGTCGCTAGAGCCGGCCAGTTGCGTAAAATGGGGTTCGAAATGCATATTAGGGTGGGACAAAAAATGTATAACATTGTGACATTTATTCGAGTTCTGTACTTGGTGAAACAACGAAGCACCTCTATTTATTGTCTTTTAAAGAGTATCGATTGCTCGATATCTTACAATTAATCGATGGTGCCTTTCCCTTTAACTATCGAATGAGACAAAGTTTGGTCAGTGCGGGAAACCATATGGAGGCGCGTGGTACTTCTCAAGTTAGTTTCACAATGATGTTTTGTCTCGCTTAATCGTTAGATGTTTTATCCAAATGTGTGGAAATTGAAACCTCCTGAATAATTTTCGAGAAGTATTCTTTCATGATAAAATGCATAGACATAAGATCCTCGTCTATTTCGTCTATTATAAAACAAGAAAAACACATAAGAGCAACAACAAAAGCACATAAGAGAGGTCAAAATTGCCTGGCCTGGCTTCCAAGCCTTTTGAAGGAGGCTTCCGAGCCTCTTTTTGAGAGAATTGTTCCTTCAAGACGCTCGGAAGCCTCCTTTCGAGAGGCTCGGAAGCCTCCTTTCAAGATGCTCGAAAGCCTCCTTCAAGAGGCTCGGAAGCATTCTTTCAAGAGGCTCGGAAGCCTCCTTTCAAGAGGCTCGGAAGCCTCCTTTCAAGAGGCTCGGAAGCCTCCTTTCAAGAGGCTCGGAAGCCTCCTTTCAAGAGACTCAGAGCCTCCTTTCAAGAGGCTCAGAAGCCTCCTTTCAAGAGGCTCAGGAAGCCTCCTTTCAAGAGGCTCAGAAGCCTCCTTTCAAGAGACTCAGAAGCCTCCTTTCAAGAGGCTCAGAAGCCTCCTTTCAAGAGGCTCCAGAAGCCTCCTTTCAAGAGGCTCAGGCCTCCTTTCAAGAGGCTCAGGCCTCCTTTCAAGAGGCTCAGAGCCTCCTTTCAAGAGGCTCAGGCCTCTTTTCAAGAGGCTCAGAAGCCTCCTTTCAAGAGGCTCAGAAGCCTCCTTTCAAGAGGCTCAGAAGCCTCCTTTCAAGAGGCTCAGAGCCTCCTTTCAAGAGGCTCAGAAGCCTCCTTTTAAGAGGCTCAGAGCCTCCTTTCGAGAGGCTCAGAAGCCTCCTTCGAGAGGCTCAGGAAGCCTCCTTTCGAGAGGCTCAGGCCTCCTTTCAAGAGGGTCAGGCCTCCTTTCAAGAGGCTCAGAGTCTCCTTTCAAGAGGCTCGGAAGCCTCCTTTCAAGAGGCTCGGAAGCCTCCTTTCAAGTGGCTCGGAAGCATCCTTTCAAGAGGCTCGGAAGCCTCCTTTCAAGAGGCTCCGAACCCTCCTCTAATAAGGCTCGGAAG
Source organism: Armigeres subalbatus (assembly GCF_024139115.2). Lineage (NCBI taxonomy): Eukaryota > Metazoa > Arthropoda > Insecta > Diptera > Culicidae > Armigeres > Armigeres subalbatus. Next base: position 31,747,707 of record NC_085141.1, read on the forward strand.
CTTCCTTCCAAGAGGCTCGGAAGCCTTATTTCAAGAGGCTCCGAACCCTCCTTTAATAAGGCTCGGAAGCTTCCTTCCAAGAGGCTCGGAAGCCTTCTTTCAAGAGGCTCCGAACCCTCCTTTAATAAGGCTCGGAAGCCTCCTTTCAAGAGGCTCGGAAGCCTCCTTTCAAGAGGCTCAGAGCCTCCTTTCAAGAGGCTCAGAGCCTCCTTTCAAGAGGCTCAGAAGCCTTCTTTTAAGAGCTCAGAAGCCTCTTTTCAAGAGGCTCAAGCCTCCTTTCAAGAGGCTCAGAGCCTCCTTTCAAGAGGCTCAGAAGCCTCCTTTCAAGAGGCTCAGAGCCTCCTTTCAAGAGGCTCAGAGCCTCCTTTCAAGAGGCTCAGGCCTCCTTTCAAGAGCTCAGAAGCCTCCTTTCAAGAGGCTCAGGAAGCCTCCTTTCAAGAGGCTCAGGCCTCCTTTCAAGAGCTCAGGAAGCCTCCTTTCAAGAGGCTCAGGCCTCCTTTCAAGAGGCTCAGAAGCCTCCTTTCAAGAGCTCAGAGCCTCCTTTCAAGAGGCTCAGAAGCCTCCTTTCAAGAGGCTCAGGAAGCCTCCTTTCAGAAGGCTCAGAAACCTCCTTTCAAGAGGCTCAGGCCTCCTTTCAAGAGGCTCAGAGCCTCCTTTCAAGAGGCTCAAGCCTCCTTTCAAGAGGCTCAGAGCCTCCTTTCAAGAGGCTCAGAAGCCTCCTTTCAAGAGGCTCAAGCCTCCTTTCAAGAGGCTCAGAGCCTCCTTTCAAGAGCCTCAGAAGCCTCCTTTCAAGAGGCTCAGGAAGCCTCCTTTCAGAGGCTCAGAGCCTCCTTTCAAGAGGCTCAGAGCCTCCTTTCAAGAGGCTCAGGCCTCCTTTCAAGAGGCCTCAGAGCCTCCCTTTCAAGAGGCTCAGAGCCTCCTTTCAAGAGGCTCAGGCCTCCTTTCAAGAGGCTCAGAAGCCTCCTTTCAAGAGGCTCAGAGCCTCCTTTCAAGAGGCTCAGAAGCCTCCTTTCAAGAGGCTCAGAAGCCTCCTTTCAAGAAGGCTCAGAAGCCTCCTTTCAAGAGGCTCAGGCCTCCTTTCAAGAGGCTCAAAGCCTCCTTTCAAGAGCTCAGGAAGCCTCCCCTTTCAAGAGGCTCAAGCCTCCTTTCAAGAGCTCAAGCCTCCTTTCAAGAGCTCAAGCCTCCTTTCAAGAGGCTCAGAAGCCTCCTTTCAAGAGAGCTCAGAAGCCTCCTTTCAAGAGCTCAGAGCCTCCTTTCAAGAGGCTCAGAAGCCTCCTTTCAAGAGGCTCAAGCCTCCTTTCAAGAGGCTCAGAGCCTCCTTTCAGAGGCTCAGAAGCCTCCTTTCAAGAGGCTCAGAGCCTCCTTTCAAGAGGCTCAGAAGCCTCCTTTCAAGAGCTCAGAAGCCTCCTTTCAAGAGGCTCAGAGCCTCCTTTCAAGAGGCTCAGAAGCCTCCTTTCAAGAGGCTCAGAAGCCTCCTTTCAAGAGGCTCAGAAGCCTCCTTTCAAGAGGCTCAGGCCTCCTTTCAAGAGGCTCAGAAGCCTCCTTTCAAGAGGCTCAGAAGCCTCCTTTCAAGAGGCTCAGGCCTCCTTTCAAGAGGCTCAGAGCCTCCTTTCAAGAGGCTCAGAAGCCTCCTTTCCAAGAGGCCTCAGAGCCTCCTTTCAAGAGGCTCCAGGCCTCCTTTCAAGAGGCTCAGAGCCTCCTTTCAAGAGGCTCAGAGCCTCCTTTCAAGAGGCTCAGGAAGCCTCCTTTCAAGAGGCTCAGAAGCCTCCTTTCAAGAGGCTCAGAGCCTCCTTTCAAGAGGCTCAGAAGCCTCCTTTCAAGAGGCTCAGAAGCCTCCTTTCAAGAGGCTCAGGCCTCCTTTCAAGAGGCTCCAGAGCCTCCTTTCAAGAGGCTCAGGCCTCCTTTCAAGAGGCTCAGAAGCCTCCTTTCAAGAGGCTCAGAAGCCTCCTTTCAAGAGGCTCAGGAAGCCTCCTTTCAAGAGGCTCCAGGCCTCCTTTCAAGAGGCTCAGAAGCCTCCTTTCAAGAGGCTCAGAATCCTCCTTTCAAGAGGCTCAGGAAGCCTCCTTTCAAGAGGCTCAGAAGCCTCCTTTCAAGAGGCTCAGAAGCCTCCTTTCAAGAGGCTCAGGCCTCCTTTCAAGAGGCTCAGAGCCTCCTTTCAAGAGGCTCAGGCCTCCTTTCAAGAGGCTCAGAGCCTCCTTTCAAGAGGCTCAGAGCCTCCTTTCAAGAGGCTCAGGCCTCCTTTCAAGAGGCTCAGAAGCCTCCTTTCAAGAGGCTCAGAGCCTCCTTTCAAGAGGCTCAGGAAGCCTCCTTTCAAGAGGCTCAGAAGCCTCCTTTCAAGAGCTCAGAGCCTCCTTTCAAGAGGCTCAGAAGCCTCCTTTCAAGAGGCTCAGAGCCTCCTTTCAAGAGGCTCAGGCCTCCTTTCAAGAGGCTCAGAAGCCTCCTTTCAAGAGGCTCAGAAGCCTCCTTTCAAGAGAGCTCAGAGCCTCCTTTCAAGAGGCTCAGAAGCCTCCTTTCAAGAGGCTCAGAAGCCTCCTTTCAAGAGGCTCAGAGCCTCCTTTCAAGAGGCTCAGAAGCCTCCTTTCAAGAGGCTCAGAAGCCTCCTTTCAAGAGGCTCAGAGCCTCCTTTCAAGAGGCTCAGAAGCCTCCTTTCAAGAGGCCTCAAGCCTCCTTTCAAGAGGCTCCAGAAGCCTCCTTTCAAGAGGCTCAGAAGCCTCCTTTCAAGAGGCTCGGAAGCCTCCTTTCAAGAGGCTCGGAAGCCTCCTTTCAAGAGGCTCGGAAGCCTCCTTTCAAGAGGCTCGGAAGCCTCCTTTCAAGAGGCTCGGAAGCCTCCTTTCAAGAGGCTCGGAAGCCTCCTTTCAAGAGGCTCGGAAGCCTCCTTTCAAGTGATTCGGAAGCCTCCAAAAGTCCTCAAAATCTAATAGGAAACTTGACGTATTTTTTTTTTGTTTATGTCCAAACCTACTCCATGATCTCTTTGTTTCTAAAAATATCAACATTTAGCAAAAAATATTTCACCCCCAATCAATTTGAAGAGTGCAACACATATATTAATGTCACAATTAAAACGGAAAATTTTAAATTTAACAATGAAAGTACTACAACACCGATAAAAGTATAACTGTGCTATATTTGCTGGATTTTCTATCTATGTGGGACAGATGTGTTCGCGATCTATTGTGCTATCACCTGTTCAACATCAAGTGCACGATAAAAAAAATTTACAAAAAATCTAAATTTAAAAAAAAACAGTTTTTCCATGGATGACAGTGAACTTAAAAGTCGAGTCAAGTACGAGACACTGAAGACGGCCTTACTGTTGAGGTCGAAATACGTATCTGTTAAGATACAATTAAGTGGTGGAATTCAAGGGGATTGTACTCGTCTTATGACAAGGGAAACAATTCATGTTCCTTTTCATTACTTTGTTTATGATGAGATGAACATCAGAGCCATGATATGAAATCCAGGAGCAGTTCCCCTATGCCCTATCTGTTGAAATTCAGAAGAATTTTTCGAAGAAATTAAGGAGAATTTCTCATGTAACGTCGGAAAAATTTAATTCAGAAATTAAGGATAATTTCACGTGGAAATGCAGGAAAAATTCCTGTGAAAATTGAAAAGAAATTTGTGAAAAAAAAAACAAATGCGCTTTTTTGAGCCACCCTAATTTAAATGACTGTATTGTCAGATTTCTTTAAAGTCAGTGCATTATTTACGAGTGATAACACACGCGTCCCAATTAGCAAGTGATAAGAGTTAGGCACGGTCCATCATTCCCCAATCTAGACAAGACACGCTCGAACAACAAGAATTACCAAACTCTCGAAGCCCACGATTCACGTCCAACCCCACGGCGCATTGTCCCATCGAAACAACTTGCCGTCAGCGCAAATTACCATTCCGGTAAAGCAAAACACGATCGCGCACCGCATCATCCCACGCGCATCGCTCCAAATCGAAAGTTTGTTCTTTTGTTTTTCGCCTCATTTTCGAAGACCTTTGCCGTTCGATTATTGGTCGCGCGTCGAATCGTTCGAAGATAACCCTCTTTCGGTAATGGGACGAGCGCGAGTGTTCCCACTCACCCTAAGCGACTCCAAATTCGCTTTCAACTGTGGACGCAGAGTGAAGAAAAAAAAATTGTCTTTACTTTCGCGATCACCACCCTCGGACGGTGATGATGTCACTGTACGCGTACCAATTATTGTTGGAGGGAAAATGGATCCACCTTGTGCGGGTTACAACATTTCTTAGTTATCATATGATTCCAATAATGGAAACCTGTTCAAATGCGCACATACGTACAGACAAAATTAGATTTAATCTAGGTTTCAAGGAAATGTAGAACTAACTCAAGGATAAAAATGTTTTCATATATAATAAACTAAATCGATTGATGGAATGTGCATAAAATGTTCGTATGTGTGAATGCATCGTCCAATAGTAAATGTCGACAAGCTTCCATCAATTCTAAGGTACAAGAAACGTAAATAAATCGAACATCTCAATTGCAGTTCACCTTTCCACCTACTGGAACAGAAAATGACAGTTGAATTGCGCAACTCCGTTGACCAAACTGGTTTTTTGGCGAAACCCTAAATTAGATCACCGGCACGCGCCCAAAACCAGAGCACTGTGAAGACGACGACAACAACAGGCGTAGGTTCTCGTCACCACCGTCGCATTTCCTAACCGAACTCGATTTTTTCGGAGCCATCTCGAGGAAGGTTATCCCACGGTCATGGTCATCGATCCCGCGCGTGATATGTACCGAAAAGCAAAGACGATCTTTGTAGCTGTTGCTGCTGTTGTTGTTGTTGCCTTTTCGCAAGTAAATAAAAGAATATCCGCGCTGCGGTTATCTATTGTGGGGACCACTTCCGAACTTGTTTTGGGAAGGTGTTGCCATGTTGGTGCGATCAATTAGCAGGACTGCCAGTTGTCACAGTTGAGCGCGTTTGGCGAGGAGCTGATTGCAACGCATGCGTGACCGGAATGTCCCGTCATCCGGAAGGTGGTGAAAACCTCTGGGACCATGACGGAAAACAATCGACGTCGTCTGTGCCAGATTTGGGGGATTTTGCTTCTAGAAGGGTTATATCATTGCTAATTTTTTTTTTGTTGAACACGCGCTACCCGTTGAAATCAACAACCAATTATCGGGTGGTTCATATTTATACACTCGCGATTTTCCAAACCGTTAACAAGTTCATCACGACTTCGTGGTGAAACACTGGAATTGAAATTTCGAAAATGGAATAGTTTTCAATTGTAGATTTCGAACTCATTCAACTTCTTCATTTCTCGTACATCCGTCTTGGGATTTTTCCCAAAACGTTAGTGTGCCAAATACTAAGCGATTCCCAAACTGGAACCGTCATGTATGAGAAAAGTCCTGTCGCAGTTAGGTTGAACTAATCGCAGAATAATTTTACGGAACTCTATTTATTAGGATTTGTTAGAGTCACTTAGGTCGTGTCGAATTTCCGGAGAAAACTTTGTAAGGAGCGATGCACTTCTAAACATTTCGCTAATTGTTTGGCTCTTTGTGGCTCGTTGGTTGTTGATGACTAGTCAGAAAAGAAATAAATAATCAACATGACGCAGAAAGCGTCATGTATCACATGCGATTTTATTACCGAAGAAAACAGAATCGGTGACACACCTTTGCAGTTTAATTAGCAAGCGTAGAATCAAGACACAATGATTCACCAGACCCATTTAATGACTCAAAAATATTCCGCACAAGCAAATAAAACGACTCGAATTCGACGCAGTTCCCGCATGTGGCGGAATGTTTGAAGTGTAGCAAAAGTCAACAATCATTTTTTCTTGTTCGTGTCGCCGTACCAGCAGCACAGTGAAAAAATAGGGTTTTCAAGTAAGCGATGCCGCAAGTTTTGGAATGAAACCAATAGAATTCGACTTTAAATTTATCGATTCTAAACGACTTAAATATAAAGCAAAGAGTTCCGTCCAAATAGTCAGGAGCCAAATGAAATTAACTTAAATAAATTTTGTGGCGCCAATTTTATGAGGAAAGCACATTTCTAGCTAAAAAATGGTGCGACTTTTTCAATTGTCAACGGTAGCTTATGGGATTTTTTCCCACTATGTGCCGGCTGAAACTCATGCAAAATCAAGTCCACGAGATGTGGATGAGATAATCAATGCTGTTCTCATCGAAACATCTGGTTCTATCGTGAGCCGGGTATGAAGTCGATAAATAACAAAAGTCGTCCGCCAAAGGGTTTTATTGCAAAGCTGATATTAGTCTACTGCAGCACGTAAACATCGCTGCCAGTCTGAGGAACAGCGGTTCTCAAGTCCCAAGGTACATGTTACAACATTAAGTGAAATCTAGTCAGAAGATGCATATTTTGTCAGATACGTAACATTCAAATGTAGATTCCGTGATTTGACCAAAACTTTTTAAAAGATTAAAAAAACTTGTTTGAAGCAAAGCAAAGAATAAGGTGACCCAAATTACATTTTCTGCCATAACTTCTGTACGCATCGACCATTCTGAACCATATTCAATACTGATCATCTGCTGAATTTCACGAGAAAATCGGAATGGAATTTCGGGAAAAAATTGCACTTATTTTAGCAAATATTTCACGCACACACATACACACGGACAAACAGGTATCTATCATCCAATTCGTTGAGCTGATTTGAATGGTATAAGACCTAATGGTACGAGCTGCTTTAAAAAATATGGGACCGAATGATATTCTATCGGAACAACTAAACAGACAAAAAGCAAATTAGAAACATCTTGACAATCGCTGTTGAGGGATAAGTCCCATTGTTCAACTTTATTTTCATTAAATATTTCTAATCATTTTTAATATAAATATTCCTACGATCAGTTTAAGAATTTTAACGACATACTGAAAATTCAGTGTTTTGGCAATAACACAACATTAGATGATTTCCATTTCCAACAGTTTTTTTTTTTGCAATTTTACATTTTTTTACCTTTATTTCTTATTACTTTTTCTAAATAAAAATATCAGCTACTGGTATAATAATCTGTGGTTTACTTTTATAAACATTAAGTATGTGCAAAGGCTCACTAAAAATACGAAGGTCGAACATCATATACAAATCAGCTACTTTTTTTTAATAATGTCTGTATGTGTGTGTGTTTAAAATTTGAAATATTTTTCAGTATTGAGCACTGCCCGATTACTACAATTTGCATTTGTACCGATTCATCCATTTGATAAAAGTTAAAAATTTACTAAATTAGTCATTATCTTCTGAACAAAATCGAGTTGAGGGGATGTATGAGACAAAAACTGAGCTGCAAACTTTTTCATGCTATATATTATAGAAACTATATAAAAACCAAAAATCGCCAATATTTTACAAATTATTATATTTATCAGTCACTCAAACTATATTCTTTTGCGAAAACGGTAATAAACAAATATAAATGTTTTGTTTTGTAATATAAATGTTTTTGAAAAATGGAACATATACTAAACAAGTTTTGATTTTTTCCACAAGCATTTTTTTAATTTTTCTTAGATATTCCTTAACCGTGTTTTATTCTGTTTTTTTTTCTAATATTTCATGGGTTGGAAAACTTGGCATTTTTATTGTTGAATTTTTCAGAAAAAGTACATATTCAGATAAAAAAAAATCGATGAGTTAGCGCAAAACAGACACACCCCCTTTTTATTATCATGTGGTCAAAACCAAGTAAGTCACAAGTATCTTACGCTCGCAACACTGATAACTGTTTGGTAACAAATAATCAGTGCCTTATTTTACTTCCACAAATTTACAAGAAATCAATATCTATTTAGTTAACACGAATCACACATTCACCCAAAATTAATTTCCTTAAACTCAAAACGACTTGGGAGCCCCTGCTCGTGTCAATCGAATCCACTCAAGCAAACGAACAAACCCGTTCAGGTGTCCACTCGCGATAATCATCTGTCACACAAACAGCTCGGTCGGCGGCATCCATGAATGGGGCCCCAGCCGGATCGAATTGAACTTCAGCCTTTCGGAGAGTTTGAAAAGCTGCTAATTGATGAATCGAGGCATCACACTAATTATAAGTTACTGTTTTTTAAAATTGATGACTTCTTTACCGGCGATCCCCCCCCTAAGTGATCCCGAAAGACACGGGAAACCGACCGGAACGATCGACACCACCGCATGGAGTCTTTTCTTATTGCGCATCAAGTTATTTTCCATACATGGGGACGGGGACCTCCCTCGCAATATGAATTCAAACAGAATTCTATCGAAATTTTATCACATCATTATCCTAACATTTAATAATACTAACGTTTGCAGTTCCGGTGCATGCCGCAGTTCCGCTATCGCCGTCGAAATTATAATCTGGGCCGCCGGTAGGGCCATCAGCAGGGCCGGATCAAACAGCAGCACATTTTCACTGGTCAGGTTTAGTTTGATTTCCGGGCTGGCTGCGCCGGACATGTCCGACTCCGAATCGCTCAAGCTGCTGGCACTTACGTTGCTGCTTGAGCTTGTGATGGCACTGTCCGTTGAACTTCTGCTGGGGAAGCGGCATCTCGGCATGTAGTCCGCTTCCATGTCCAGCCCCAGCACTTCGAGGTCACCCTTGGTGTATTTGTCTATTTTCTTCTTCCGGACGAGATCGGCGGTGGCGGTGGACTTCTTCTTCAGATAGTCCACCGCGCCGATCGTATTCGTCAGTTTGAGCACGACCTTTTTAAACATCGTAACAGAAGTCTTCGATCCCGGTTTGTTCAAACTGTAGCAAATCAAGTTCGCGCAAACACAGAATTTTAAAAAGAACGTTCGATACCGACGTTAGTAGAGTAAGCACTGGCTGCCGATCGACGGATGGATCGCCACACAGCTTCCCACCTTCGAATGGTGCCTGTTTTTGATGATCAGAGAAAAATCTTGTTTACTCTCTCTCACGTCTCCAGTTCCAGTGTATTCTGCGCACCTCCTCAACAATTTATTTTCTTCATTAGCGCCTTCAGCTTATCGCTCATGGGCTTCTTCTTCTTTTTTTCTTCGTTACTTTTCCGCAGCAAATACTCAATAATGTGTTCGAAAAAGAATCCGCCCGACATCATGGCAGCGTTGTCACTTCGAGCACTGATTTAGGAGTTCTCGTGCCAGCTTGGTAAGTTAGCCAAATCACTCTTCCAAAATTCACGCACGACACGCGGTTTATTTTTTTTTTCTGGTTGATCAATTAGTACACGAAAGTCTCGGCCGTACAAAGGTACCACGCAGATCTTCGATGACAAAGCTAGAGGAAAACCGTCCTCAACTCAGCGCTTTCGAAACCACCCACAGCCGTGTAAGGACCAAACCTCCCGCGCGAGACGATGCTTTTGGTTGCTGAATTTGCGACAAACTAAACTGATTTACATCGCTCCGTTGTCGTTTAATATAGAGAAGTTTAGCACAGGGAGGAGTTCTGTTTCGCGCGTCGTCTCTGTCCAAGCGCAATTAGTATTCGCACAGCATATTGAATGGGCGCACGGTGGGTGAGATGCAGGGGAAAAACTGGACAAAATTCAGATGGTTTGATTACAATTGGAACGTACGAGACGAGCTGAGTAGGATAGAATATCTGATATCATCTTCTATCATGATGTTTTAGTGAGTTCAATGTTGTTAAAATAACTAAAATGTCTATCAAATCTCTGAAGCATAACTGAAGTTGAAATTTGGTAAAAAAAAATGGAAAAAGAACCCTGATTAATCCACCTAGCGGTGATGGTGCCTATCTAGTTCATATAAAAAATGTGTATTGGCCAGAGCTTCTGAGCCCATAGTCCGATCAGGCCAATTTTCAATAGGAAAGAATGAGAGAGGAATCAGCGTCGACTTCATTTTGTTGCGAACAAATCGGTTAAAGATAAGTGCCAATGAAATGAACGACATTTTTCGCATTTTTTTGTGAAAAATAATATTTTGGCCATAAGTTCCGAGTTCATAGTCCGATCTGGCCAATTTTCAATGAAAAAGTATTCTACGTAGAATGCAACTTGTTGCGAGCAAATCGGTTTAGGATAAGTTCATCAAGACCATTAACAGCACAATAATCGATTCTGGTCCTTGCACTATTGAAACCGCAAAAAAAAAGGATGAAAGTCGCTGCTGCATCGGTCCCTTTCCAAGACACAAACAAGCAACATCTGATCCATCCACCAACGAATAGCCGCTGCTTCATTCGATAATTCCGCACCACTTTAGACGCCGGAGCAGCTGGCTTCGATCTTCAGCCAACTTGCACCCGTAAAGTTTTCGTTCAATCCGTTAAGACAGAATAAACAACCATGCGTTCATCCTTATTCCGCTAGTAATTGAGTAATTTTACACCTCCGTTCGGGCGTTGGTCCCCTCCAAGCTAGATCGTGGAGCATTTCAGTCAGATATTGGAGCAGTACAAGAGGACATACATTCTGCAGGAAGCTCTAGCGAAGCTGGATGTACGATTGTGCAATGAAGGCTCCGTGAGCACATTTCGGAGAGATGGGAAGAAGTCTATCATCGATATCACGATCTGCAGTCCTTCGCTCACGGCAAACATGGACTGGAGAGTTAGCGAAGAGTACATCCACAGCGATCACGAAAGCCTCCAACAAAGACCTATTTATTGAGTCACTTCGATCGGTGAGCAGTACCGAGATCGGAGGATGGTAACGCTGCAATGCCGCGAAAACTCGAACAAAGAAGCAATTGGCGTCTAGCTTACTGATGGAAAGACAGGCGTAGTACGCTACGTGCTGCTTGCCTCAAAGCTCGCAGGCGGGCACAGAGAACAAGGATGGAACCAGAGAGAGAGGAACGCAAGGCGGCGTTCCGGGAAGCTAGAATCGCATTGAAACGGGCTATCCAATTTAGCAAGTCAGACTGCTGCAAGGAGCTGTGCCGAGAAGCAGACAGTTGAAGGCGATTGAGGAGGGTCTTTTCCCGAAACATGATCCGACCGTGTGGCCGCTAACACCGCACGGCGAAGAAGGAGCGAAGCAAACCCCGTCCATTAACAAGTGACCAATAGCGAGCTTACAGAAGCGACGAAACGTCTGATAGCGAAGAAAGCTTCCGGTCCGGATGGAATACAGAAAGTTGCGTTAAAAGCTGCGATCCTGACATACCCGGACATGTTCAGGAAGGCGCTGCAAAAGTGCCTGGACGAAGGCAATTTTCGAGAAATGTAGAAGATCCAGATGGGTGTTATTGCCAAACCCAGGAGAGTCACCCGGCAATCCGGCCGGGTACAGGCCTATGTGCCTGTTATATACGCACCTGTAGAGGGTCATCCTCAATAGGCTGACGAAATGTACAGAGGGTGAACGTCGTTGGAGGACATACGATTGCTTCAAAGCAATCACTGAAGCACCTGTGAGTGATGATCAACGATTGGCTGAATTACAACATCCACGTTGACTACGCCTGAGAACGCAATAGCGAGGATCGTTCCAAACGTAGGGGGACCCTAGACTGGTCGCTAGTGTCTCGTCATCGATACTGCGGTATGGGTTTCCTCCTTGGGGCAATGCACTGTAAACCAAGCGGAACCAGGAAAAGCTGAAAAGTGTGTTCCGGTTGATGACCGGAAGTGCGTACAGAATGATATCGTCGGAGACAGTAAGCGCTATTGCTGGGATGCTACCCATCTGCATCGCCCTGGAGGAAGACATCGAGTGATATCGGCAAAGAGACAAAGAGACGAAGGAGCTAAAAATCCGTTCGATGGCGAGAAGACAACAGGAATGGAACAGTAAGGAGAAAGAGAGGTGGACCACTAGCCCATTCCAAACCTGTTGACTTGAATAAACAGAAAGCATGGCGAGGTTAACTATCACCTGACGCAGTTCCTGTCGGGCCACGGATGCCTCAGGAAGTATCTGCACCGGTCCGGGCAAGCTAACTCTACCGTTGTGTCCAGAATATGAAAATGTCAAAGAGACGTCGGAGCACGTGGTTCTCGTATGTCCATGGTTTGGACAGCTTGGAGAACGTCATTAAAGAAATATATCGAGAGGGAAGCACATGGAATGCGGTCGACAACGCCGTAGCGCGCATATCATCCGCGGTTTAGGGTCATTTGGGCGAATGCCATTTGGCCGAACGCCATTTGGTCGTATAGTTGAAATACGCTTCCTTATTAAGTGTGTGAAGTGAGTAGTGAGGAGTAAGAAGGGTTTGCAGTGAGATGGCGAGTAGCTAGCAATACAAAGCAAGATTATCTCTGAATGAGGAATAAACAAAGAAGAAGGAAGGTGGAAGAAGAAGAACCAAGGAAGAAGAAAGAATAATCAAGGAAGAAGAAGCAAGAATTAAGGAAGAAGGAGGTAGAATCAAGGAAGAAGAAGGAAGAATCAAGGAAGAAGACGGAAGAATCAAGGAAGAAGAAGGAAAAGAGAAGAATAAAAAAGGAATAAGGAAATCGGAATAAGAAAGAATGAAGAAGTAAGATAAAAAAAGGAAGAAGGAAAAAGGAAGAAGAAAGAAGGAAGAAGTAAAAGGGGAGAGGGAAGAAGGAAAAAAAGGAGGGGGAAGGTAAAATAAAGAAGAAAGAAGGGAGAAAGAAAGAAGGGAGAAAGAAAGAAGGGAGAAAGAAAGAAGGGAGAAGGAATAATAAAATAGGAAGAGAAAGATGAAGAAAGGAAGAAAGAAGGAAGAAGGAAAAAAAAAGACGGAAAAAGGAAAAAAGAAGACGGAAAAATGATTAAGAAAAAGGAAGCTAGGCTTCCGACTGTTTGAATCTTACTAATACTTTTTTTTGGCTTTAATTTTTTTCTGGCTATTAAAAAGACATATTTCTTCTACGCCCGACGATTCAATGGTTTATTCCATCTTTTGGTTTTGGAATAAACCATTGAAACGTCGAGCGTAGAAGAAATATGTGGAAAAAACTGCAAGGCAAAAAAAATTAGTATTAGTATTAGAAAAAGGAAGAAGGAGAAGAAGGAAAAAAAGGAAGAAGAAAGAAAAAAGGGAAAAAGAAGAAAAAAGAAGGAAGAAGGAAAAAAGAAGAAAGAAAAAGGAATAAGAAAAAAAGTAATAAGAAAAAAGGAATAAGGGAGAAGGAAGAAGGAAGAAGTAAGAAGAAAGAAGGAAGAAGTAAGAAGGAAGAAAGAAGAATAAAGGAGGAAGAAGGGGGGAGAAGGAAGAAGGACGAACGACGAATGAAGAAGGATGAAGAAAGAAGTTCTCTGTTCTCAGTTCATTTTTCTCTTTCCACTTTTCACTTCTCACTTCTCACTTCCTACTTCTCATTACTTACTATTTAATCACTTTGTAATCTGAGGTCAAATTTTTCAACTTTTCGGCCAAACGACCCGTTCGGCCAAACGGCATTCGGCCAAATGGTGTTCGGCCAAATGGCCTGACACCTCATCCGCATTGCAAAAAAAGGCGTAACGATCAAAGAGAATCGGTACGGGAGATTTTTTTTTTTTGACAAATAATGAAATGTTCGAAAAATAGAACCCACGAAGTAGAAGGTGTATCTTGCGGCCCCAGGGAGAAGCAAGATAGCAAAGTAAAGAGAGCAGGTTTTTCCTCCCATCACAGTGGAAGCAAGTTTCCATAGAAGCAATGATTACCAAATTGTAAAAGGTAACCTAGCAGGCGTGATCTACAGAGCCCAATCCCCCTAGCTTGCAGCTAGGTCGAGCTGAGTCTTATGAATTGATCCTATTGCTTTTCATTTCATTTATTTAGCTTATATCTTAACAGATAACAATGAATTAACAATTTGACGCATCAATATACGGTTCGAGGCCACATCTTTCCATCCTCGGTTGCACCTTGCTCGCTGCGCTCCACGCCTTCTTGTACCTGCCAGGTCGGAGGCGACCAGCATCTTTGCAAGGTTGCTATCCAGCATTCTTGCAACATGCCCTACCCATCGTACTCTTCCGGCTTTAGTCACCTTCTGGATGCTGGTTTCGCCATAGAGCTGGGCGAGCTCGTGATTCATTCTTAGACGCCACACACCGTTCTCTTGCACACCACCAAGGATGGTTCTAAGCATCCGACTCTCGAATACCCCGAGTACTTGCAAGTCCTCCTCAAGCATGGTCCAAGTTTCATGTTCATAGAGGACTACCGGTCTTATGAGCGTTTTGCACATGACACATTTGGTGCGGGTGTGCATATTTTTTGACCGTTCGACTTCAATGTTTACTTTGCGAGAAAGGCAAAAATGAAATTGAAAACCATTACCTTCATCCAGTCCTGCCCAATATTAACTATCCTGAATGTAAGCCATCGCCATCGTGAGATTAAGCTTGCGTGTATCCCAAGTAACAAATTTAAGGCTTTTTTACAAGTTTTTAACGGCTTTATCACAGCCTTGTTCAATGCCATAGGATAAGCTTTTTTGGTGCACTTATAGCTGTCTTCAAAACCATAATATTCCGCTCAATAAAACCACAAATGTCAAATGCCTCATAATCTTATTATTGGTCTAATTATTATCCTGAAGAGTCTCATAAAACTACGTTGGGAGATTGTCACAATGCCAAATATTTTGGTCATAGTCTTGTCTTACGCATAAAATCGTTTCTTCTAAGTGTATCCAAAATGATGGAAATAGAAACGTAATCATTTTTAATTCAAATGCACAATTAAGAATGTCTATGTTTCTGTATCCTGTTTCCATTATTTTGGATACATTGAGCAGAAACATTATTACAAACAAAAAGTTTGTTGTGTGAAAACAATAAAATCTATTTCTTCAACATGGACCATAGCATAACTTTTCTAATATATAATGGAAGATATAACTGTACTTCCGGAAAAACAAAATGGTGTGAACGATTAAAACTATCTATGAAAAGTATCGTAAATTAAAGAAATTATTAGTGCGAATTGTGTGACTACCATTGTTATTATTATTTTATACCTATTAGTCAGTTAATTATTGGACAAAATAATATAAAACCATGAGAATGCCAAAGTTTGTAAATATGGTGAAATAAGTTCAAAACATGAATGCATGCTATATTTCTTTTTTTACTGGAATTTCATTCCACAACTGTGATATGTTCGCCTCGTCGAGATGTAGCCATTACGAACTTTCACAGTTACTAATTGCAAGTCCATGAATGTTAGTTATTATTTTCCTCCGTTGATCAATTTCGATGCTTTCCCTTTTTCTACCAAACAATAATAAACAGCTCCTAGAAAGAGAAAATTTTTTTTTTTGGACTGCGGATTTGTGACAGTCTTATTATCAGCTTGGAATTTGCTTTGAAGATGTTCTCAAGAGTGGTCCACTTGGTCATAAATTACTCTTGTAGCGGTCCTCAAGAGGTTGTCATGTAGTTTTTATTTTTTCGCTAGCTTTGAAAATTTGCTCTCCAAGACTTCTAATAGAGTATAAAACTCAAAATGTTACTTGGGTATGTGCAGCCTAGCAGCCTGCCTCTGGCGGCGGACTGGCTATTTAAATCTTTACAAACGTTTTCAACAAAATTTTGTTCAAGCGTACAAATCTATTCTCTGTGTTTGAACACATATATTTTTTTTATAAAATTAACAAAAACTGCTGAAATTCCAGGACAATTTTGGAAATTCCGAAAGCAATATGATGATTTTGAAGGATTATAGATTAGAGAGCTTCTGTCTTGTGAGGATAAAAACATGCGTTTTTTTGTAGATTTTTGCTGTTGTATGAATGGCACGTAGTTGAAGCTTTGCACAGTTGTGAAAAAAGGATGATCGATCAGTGATGTTGTATCATTTGTTTCAAGGGTCACATACAAAAGGGAGAGTAAAAGCGTCCATAAATGACTACCCGTCAACAGCGACTTGTCCTGCTTGTGCTGTTCATACAAATAATCGAAAACATAAACTTTAAACATTTGCTAATTTTATTTCATTTCTGCACATATGGCCAGCGACGGCGAAAAAAAAAAATGAAAAATGAGAACGTTATGTGCGATGGAACGATGGAAAATAAAACACCGAAGATGAGGAAGGCAGACACAAATCAAACTAATGCTGGCATATGTCATGCAATCATGAGGTGAGCCAGTCGAGCGCTGAAAACCGCTATAATAAAGAATTTAATTTACCATAGCTAAAATGGACGGATTTGACGAATTAGAAATGATCACTAAATTAAATTGGGAAAAATAAACAAATTGAATAGATCGTGTTTATAGATGAACAAAATGGAGGACAAATCAACAAGATGACATAAGACTCATGGTCACCATTAGTGAATGAGTTCGTGGGAAGTTATCAAGCCGGCTTCGTTGACGGCCGCTCGACAACGGACCAGATCTTTACTGTACGGCGAATCCTTCACAAATGCCATGAATACCAGGTCACAACGCATCATCTGTTCGTTGATTTCAAGGCGGCATACGACAGTATAGACCGCGTAGAGCTATGGAAAATTATGGACGAGAACAGCTTCCCTGGGAAGCTTACCAGACTGATCAAAGCAACGGTGGATGGTGTGCAAAACTGTGTGAAGATTTCGGGCGAACACTCCAGTTCGTTCGAATCGCGCCGGGGACTAAGACAAGGCGATGTACTTTCGTGCCTGTTGTTCAACATTGCGCTAGAAGGTGTCATGCGGAGAGCCGGGTGTAACAGCCGGGGTACGATTTTCAACAGATCCAGTCAATTTATTTGTTTCGCGGATGACATCCCAAGTAACAATTTTCATGCTTGTTGGATTTATTTAATTCTTATAGCGGATTTATGACAGCAGTCACCATGGCTAGTTGCTCAGATTTATTGGCGTTCTTATTGCTATCAATAAACCTCTGATAAATCTGCCCGAAAAGCTTCAAACGTCAAATGCCGATTGGTCTTGTTAACAACTCTATGGTTGTAACAAAGAGCGTAATAAGTCCAATTTTCAAAGCTTGATCAAAGCCATAATTTTTGGTCATAATGTGGTCAAATGAATAACCCCAATAAGAATATTTACATTGTAAAGGGTTTATAACGGTGTTCAATAAGAGCAACATTTTTCTGATCGAAATCTATGATGGCCATATTGGAAATGGAGAACCATCTTCAAGTCAGTGAAATTTATCACTGGAAATTATGATTAGACGGTGTTTTCGCCGCAAATGACACGTTTTTGGTAAAAGCTATAAAAAACAAACATATTTTGGTGTAATATCAATAAATTCAGTAAAGGTTTACGTCATTGATGTTCTAATAATTTTTATTTTCTTGCCCAAAACTATATTATTTTGCGGGCGCGTAGTGCTTAATCTCATTTTTGCACTAGCTTTCACCATGAAATCGAGCGCGCACCTCATTTTCATGAAAGCATATTGAAAAAAAACTTGAAAAAGTTTTATTTTGGATTAATCCTCATCATGATTTTCATCAACACATTAGTTTGTTATTATTTGTTTGCAAGGTTTTGTTTCTCTTTTTTCAAAGCAACATTTTTGACAGCTGCCGCAGCCAAATTCCCTTTTTTGCGGGCGGCTTAAAACGGATTTTTATATACTCTTATAAGAGGTTTATAGTGGTAATCTAGAGAGGGCCATTTGGACATATCTTACTCTTATAGTGGTCATCAGAAGGTAATCCTTTAGTAATGGGTTTTATTGTCAGTTCTTGTAATTCGATCTTGAAAACCATTCCTAGAGCGGAATAAAACTTGAAATGTTACTTGGGATGGACATTGTCGGCCGAACATTTGCAAAGGTGGCAGAACTGTACACCCGCCTGAAACTTGAAGCAACAAAAGTTGGACTGGTGGTGAATGCGTCAAAGACAAAGTACATGCTTGTGGGCGGAACCGAGCGCGACAGGGCCCGCCTGGGAAGCAGTGTTACGATAGACGGGGATACATTCGAGGTGGTCGAGGAATTCGTCTACCTCGGATCCTTGCTAACGACTGATAACAATGTCAGTCGTGAAATACGAAGGCGCATCTGTAGAAGTCGGGCCTACTACGGGCTCCAGAAGAAACTGCGGTCAAAAAAGATTCGCCACCGCACCAAATGTGTCATGTACAAGACGCTAATAAGACCGGTTGTCCTCTACGGACATGAAACATGGACAATGCTCGAGGAGGACTTGCAAGCACTCGGAGTATACGAGAGACGGGTGCTTAGGAACATCTTTGGCGGTGTGCAAGAAGACGGTGTGTGGCGACGAAGAATGAACTATGCGCTCGCCCAGCTCTACGGCGAACCAAGTATCCAGAAGGTAGCTAAAGCCGGAAGGGTACGATGGGCAGGGCATGTTGCAAGAATGCTGGACAGCAACCCTGCAAAGATGGTCTTCGCTTCCGATCCGGCAGGTACGAGACGACGTGGAGCGCAGCGAGCGAGATGGGCAGACCAGGTGCAGAACGCCTTGACGAGCGTGGGGCGTATTCGAGGATGGAGAGATGCGGCCTCGAACCGTGTATTGTGGCGTCAAATTGTTGATTCAGTGTTATCTGTTTAGATGTAGACTAAATAAATGAATGAACATAAGACTCATGAAACATAAGAACCGTTTTAATAATAGAGGTATTTAACTGTTAATAATAGAGGTATGGGTGTCGTTACTGGCGAAACATATTTTGCTAGCAAAAAAGGCTTAGGGCAAAATTTCAACAAAAATCAATACGTTTTGACAATTATGTACCCGATATGTTTGAGAACAAAAACAAAAGGATCGACAGCGACAATCTTCAACTATGGTTTATTATCTGTAATGTTTTAGCTCGTTCCATACGATTTTTTGATACCTCTCGTTCAGAATATTTCAAGAATTCACATGCAGGCTGCAGATTTTTTGTTAAATGTCAAAGGCGAGAACATGTTGAGCATGAGCAAACCTTTCGTAATGGGGCCCTCCTTAGCCGTATCAGGTATCAGGTATCAGAACGTCGGCTCCAGGGGCACGTTCACCTCAATTTGGGAGATTTGTGCCATCCCCTTCACAGCCTTTTTCATCACACACCTGACGGAAAAGGAAGTGAACAAAAAGGAAAGGAATGTGGATGGGAGAACAAAGGGAATGTTTGGAAATGGGCCCTTTCAAGAGGCTCGGAAGCCTCCTTTCAAGAGGCTCGGAAGCCTCCTGTTGCGATGGGATTTTCCTTTGTCGAAAGAAACCGTTTTTGACAGCAGTCTTCCATTATAAACAGCTTCAAAAAATCTAGTTTCAATCCAATTCACTAGCTATAGGCTCCATCGCAACTCTAAATCACACTAATCAAATCTCTTTGCCTCGGTATGGAAGCATACATATATTTGAAATCATCAGTGTTGCCAGTTTCACACAATTTATAAAACTCCTCGCAACACTCCCACCCGTGAAACTAGTAACAAAACTGATCTATTTTACATTTCTACATATCACCCTCTCAAATAATTCCCTTATTCCACCTGGATCAAAAACTATTATTTCCACAAAACGATCCACGATTCTGCTCACAATTTTATTTGATGCACCAAACAAATCGCTTTGTTCCGTATTGCACGCAAACTTCCTAGCTCCTGCGTAAACGATTTCTTTTCTGCCTCTATCCTCTGTGATGGTATACAGACCGATGTATTCAATCCAGTTTGTTTGGTGATCAGGATGGTGCACGACTGTCGCCGCTTCAAAACTGCTGCTTTGCAGCGCCTGACCTATCGGTTCAATATCAATCATTTTCTCTTTCGATACGAACGATTGCGTTTGATGGGTAGCAGTTTGGTGGGAAACTGCGGTACCCAAACTAAATTCTCCATCGCATTCATCGTTTGGTTTTTTTTTGCCGCTGTAAGAAATTTGTCGTTCTTCTTCATTCACCACTTTTTCACAGATGTTTTGCCTGCCATATTTCAACAATATTGCTCTCTTACGTGCATCAAATTCCAAATCAATTTTCTCTTCAGCTCTCTCGTAGTCCTCATCCAATTTCTTTAATTTACGCTCATAATCCAGCTGGATTCTTTTCTCGATTTCGTGCTGTTGAGCCCGCCATGCCTTATTTTCCTCCTCCAGCAGCTCGAGCTTTCTTCTCAGTCCATTCATGGCGACATATATGGCATTCATATATTTTAAATCATCAGTGCTGCCAGTTTCACACAATTTATAAAACTCCTCGCAACACCTCCTTTCAAGAGGCTCGGAAGCCTCCTTTCAAGAGGCTCGGAAGCCTCCTTTCAAGAGGCTCGGAAGTCTCCTTTCAAGAGGCTCGGAAGTCTCCTTTCAAGAGGCTCGGATGCCTCCTTTCAAGAGGCTCGGAAGCCTCCTTTCAAGAGGCTCGGAAGCCTCCTTTCAAGAGGCTCGGAAGGCTCCTTTAAAGAGGCTCGGAAGCCTCTTTTCAAGAGCCTCGGTAGCCTCTTTCCACGAGGCACAAAAGCCTCCTTTCAAGAGGCTATGAATCCTCTTCCCAAGAGGCTCGGAATGCTCCTTTCAAGAGGCTCGAAAGCCTCTTTTCAAGAGGCTCAGAAGCCTCCTTCAAGAGGCTCAGAAGCCTCCTTTCAAGAGGCTCAGAAGCCTCCTTTCAAGAGGCCTCAGAAGCCTCCTTTCAAGAGGCTCAGAAGCCTCCTTTCAAGAGGCTCCAGCCTCCTTTCAAGAGGCTCAGAGCCTCCTTTCAAGAGGCTCAGAAGCCTCCTTTCAAGAGGCCCAGCCTCCTTTCAAGAGGCTCAGAAGCCTCCTTTCAAGAGGCTCAGAAGCCTCCTTTCAAGAGGCTCAGAAGCCTCCTTCAAGAGGCTCAGCCTCCTTTCAAGAGGCTCAGAAGCCTCCTTTCAAGAGGCTCAGAAGCCTCCTTTCAAGAGGCTCGAAGCCTCCTTTCAAGAGGCTCAGAAGCCTCCTTTCAAGAGGCTCAGGCCTCCTTTCAAGAGGCCTCAGAAGCCTCCTTTCAAGAGGCTCAGAAGCCTCCTTTCAAGAGGCTCAGGAAGCCTCCTTTCAAGAGGCTCAGGCCTCCTTTCAAGAGGCTCAGGCCTCCTTTCAAGAGGCTCAGAGCCTCCTTTCAAGAGGCTCAGAGCCTCCTTTCAAGAGGCTCAGAAGCCTCCTTTCAAGAGGCTCAGAAGCCTCCTTTCAAGAGGCTCAGCCCTCCTTTCAAGAGGCTCAGAAGCCTCCTTTCAAGAGGCTCAGGAAGCCTCCTTTCAAGAGGCCCAGAAGCCTCCTTTCAAGAGGCCTCAGAAGCCTCCTTTCAAGAGGCTCAAAGCCTCCTTTCAAGAGGCTCAGGCCTCCTTTCAAGAGGCTCAGAAGCCTCCTTTCAAGAGGCTCAGAAGCCTCCTTTCAAGAGGCTCAGAAGCCTCCTTTCAAGAGGCTCAGAAGCCTCCTTTCAAGAGGCTCAGGCCTCCTTTCAAGAGGCTCAGAAGCCTCCTTTCAAGAGGCTCAGAGCCTCCTTTCAAGAGGCTCAGAAGCCTCCTTTCAAGAGGCTCAGGAAGCCTCCTTTCAAGAGGCCTCAGAGCCTCCTTTCAAGAGGCTCGGAAGCCTCCTTTCAAGAGGCTCAGAAGCCTCCTTTCAAGAGGCTCAGAAGCCTCCTTTCAAGAGGCTCAGGAAGCCTCCTTTCAAGAGGCTCAGAAGCCTCCTTTCAAGAGGCTCAGGAAGCCTCCTTTCAAGAGGCTCAGAAGCCTCCTTTCAAGAGGCTCAGAAGCCTCCTTCAAGAGGCTCAGAGCCTCCCTTTCAAGAGGCTCAGAAGCCTCCTTTCAAGAGGCTCAGAGCCTCCTTTCAAGAGGCTCAGAAGCCTCCTTTCAAGAGGCTCAGGCCTCCTTTCAAGAGGCTCAGGCCTCCTTTCAAGAGGCTCAGAAGCCTCCTTTCAAGAGGCTCAGAAGCCTCCTTCAAGAGGCTCAGAAGCCTCCTTTCAAGAGGCTCAGAAGCCTCCTTTCAAGAGGCTCAGAAGCCTCCTTCAAGAGGCTCAGAGCCTCCTTTCAAGAGGCTCAGAAGCCTCCTTTCAAGAGGCTCAGAGCCTCCTTTCAAGAGGCTCAGAAGCCTCCTTCAAGAGGCTCAGAAGCCTCCTTTCAAGAGGCCTCAGAAGCCTCCTTTCAAGAGGCTCAGAAGCCTCCTTTCAAGAGGCTCAGAAGCCTCCTTTCAAGAGCTCAGGAAGCCTCCTTTCAAGAGCTCAGAAGCCTCCTTTCAAGAGGCTCAGAGCCTCCTTTCAAGAGGCTCAGAGCCTCCTTTCAAGAGGCTCAGAAGCCTCCTTTCAAGAGGCTCAGAAGCCTCCTTTCAAGAGGCTCGGAAGCCTCCTTTCAAGAGGCTCAGAAGCCTCCTTTCAAGAGGCTCAGGCCTCCTTTCAAGAGGCTCAGAAGCCTCCTTTCAAGAGGCTCAGAAGCCTCCTTTCAAGAGGCTCAGGAAGCCTCCTTTCAAGAGGCTCAGAGCCTCCTTTCAAGAGGCTCAGAGCCTCCTTTCAAGAGGCTCAGAAGCCTCCTTTCAAGAGGCTCAGAAGCCTCCTTCAAGAGGCCTCCGGAAGCCTCCTTTCAAGAGGCTCAGGCCTCCTTTCAAGAGGCTCAGAAGCCTCCCTTGCAAGTGTCTCAGAAGCCTCCTTCCAAGTGTCTCAGAAGCCTCCTTCCAAGTGTCTTAGAAGCCTCCTTTCAAGAGGCTCGGAAGCCTCCTTTCAAGAGGCTCGGAAGAATCCTTTCAAGAGGCTCGGAAGCCTCCTTTCAAGAGGCTCGGAAGCCTCCTTTCAAGAGGCTCGGAAGCCTCCTTTCAAGAGGCTCGGAAGCCTCCTTTCAAGAGGCTCGGAAGCCTCCTTTGAGGGCATACAACGCATAAGCGTAGAAGAGCGTTCTAAAGATTTTCTGGCTACGCAGTCTGATATATCAGAACAAAAATTAAATTTTGTCCAACGTTTCGACATCGGATTCGATGCCCTCTTCAGTGAAAATTTTTTGATTGCTTTTATAAGTATGATGTGTGTTCTGTAACGGTCAGGGATTGAATCCTAAAGAGGAAGAACAAGTCTCTCACTTATCATCTCTGTATACACATATAAGATATGTAGCATACCGCGAGAGACTTTTTTCGCAAGCTGTCATGATAGAGAACTGATTCGGGATGCTATACCCCATGATAAATTTCTTTTAGAAAGCTCCACAAACGGGGAGCACTGACTCTGATGATGCATTTCAAATTGTGTTACACAGCCAACACGTAAGGAGCGAAAACAAAGCGAGAATCACCATTTTTCTGTAGAAGCTGCCTATCCGATTCAGTTTTTTCGCACTTGAATACAAGTAGTCATATGGCTTGGTAGTCATATGGCTACTGCTTCTGCCTCATACGCAGGAGGTCGTGGGTTCAATCCCAGGTCCGTTCCATTCTCCTACTTTGTATCTTTCTCTAAATCTCACGTGTTCTAGCAATCGCTAGAACTGGAAATGGACTTCCATACCGTTTCCATCTCAATTCCTATACCCTCAACTTGAATATTCTAACAGTAATCTGCTAGAATTGGAAATGAACTATAAAGCGCGTTTCCAAACATCCAATTAGAAAATTCCATCAGTTGCTTTCTCCTATCTATCACATTTGGCAGCTCGTTAACCAAGACGGACCTCTGCCTCTCGAACCTAACCCAAAAATTCCAACAAATTCCGCATGAACTCGTGGCAAGTGCAGAGGTATATTCGGCTTGCAGTGGGCGAGTGATTGCATCATCATTTCCTCCCCCTTCCCTACATTGACTTGCATTCTGACGTGGCAGGCGCCAGTAT
Organism: Armigeres subalbatus; assembly: GCF_024139115.2. Classification (NCBI taxonomy): domain Eukaryota; kingdom Metazoa; phylum Arthropoda; class Insecta; order Diptera; family Culicidae; genus Armigeres; species Armigeres subalbatus. The sequence continues at coordinate 31,771,328 of NC_085141.1, forward strand.
GACCTAACAAATGAGATCACCAGTACTTGTACATTTAAGATGTGAGCTAGTCCCAAGCAAACATCTGTTGGTTCCCTGTGCAAGAACAGCTGATCTGGTCATAATGGAGTAGCAACTGCGAGCAGTCAATCAAGCTCAAGCTCAAAGCTGTATACAAGTTTGATAAATTTGTTATCATGTATTGTTATTATTCGGAACAGCTTTTGCCTCTCTTTTATCGTTGTTCGTTATCTATTGAGAGCAATTTATGCAAACCCTGGTAACGGTTAATTTGATTTTTTGGTCGGTACAGAACACCCATCATACTTAACAAAAAGCAAAAAAAATAAATTTCTTGAAGAAGACATCGAACCCGATGTCGAAACGTTAGACAAAATTTAAAAACTGCATAGCTGAAAAATCTCAAAAATCAACACTACAGTCGAAGTCAACAACTGCTATTTTATTTATTTTTATAAGTTTAAACCTTTTTGCCTTTCGTGTATGCTAAGTAAACGTAAAGGCTATACTGCCGCTAACCGCAAGTCGAGCACATCTGTATATGGGCCTCCATATGCAGATGTGCTCGACTTGCGGTTAGCGGCAGTATAGGATCATTCCAAAACCTAACTTTTGATAGAAGTTTCGGAGACCCATAGTGTTATATACCAATCGACTCAGCACGACAAATTGAGGTGATGTCTGTATGTTTTTTTTTTCTTCTGCACAACAGACATCCTGGGTGGTCCAGGAAGTGCGGGGTTAGGAGCCACCTCCAACAGCAAACGAGGGAGGCAGGACTGCATCCCCGACCCGCTAAACCGTTTCCATTGCCGCCAAGCCCATCGTCCCTTCGGTACAACCAGAAAGTAATGCTTCAAAGGGGGGCCAGTGCATAACGCACCCTCGAGGTGAGCTGCGTGTCCTTGCAGCATCGAACATCGTGACTCGCTTTTTTTGTCTGTATGTGTGTATGTATGTATGTATGTGTGTGTGTGTTTACAAAAAAATGTGAGACACACTTTATCCGATTTGTATGCAACAGGTTGCATTCGACGCGGGATCCTTCCTATTTTTTCGCTATTGAAAATTGCCCCAATCGGCCATTGCGTTTCGGAGTTATTAGAAAAACATAATTTTTTTCCACATTCTTCCTTTTGGATACAAAACCGATTTTTTTTCAAAAACTGCTGCAATGCATTTAAATAAACGCAAATAAATGTGAATTGATAGAAATAACTGAATCTATCTCCCTAAAATGCAATTTTGACCTCTCTTATGTGCTCTTCTTGTCACTCTTATGTATTTTCTTGTTTTATAATACACGAGAAAGGCACCATCACCGTTAGTGGTTTCCGAATGTATGTACGGATCATGTTGAATTCTGGAAAACAATATTTGTTTTATTTTCCTGGGTGATGCGACGTTTTGAATCGTTGTATAAACTTGCCCCGTACCACGCATTTCTATTTGCCCCGATGGGTTGAAAATGCGGAGCAATTACAATCGACCAAAACCAAAAAATAAAAAAGGGGCTTCCATCGATTTTTCATAATCATTACGCTTATTCAGCATTAAATGATTACCTACCGTAAAAATTTGATGAAAAAACTCTTCCAAGCAACATTTTGAAAACTGTTTCATTCGCATGCCAAAACAATTGGATTGGATTTGATTTAGGGCGATAAAAAAACATTGGCAGGGATTGCAATTAGTAGCTGCAATGTTTAGCGAAAGACAGTCAGAAGATGCGTTTATGCGAATAGCCTGTTGATAAAAAACAGGGTATTCGGTCATTTCGTATTTAAATTACAGCTTCCGTTTTAACTTACCCCGCATTTCAATTTGCCCCGGTGTACCTTAGCAGGAACTCCTAGTTGTGCAGTTTAAAGAAGTGTCCGGAATAAGGAGAGGTATGGCGCTGGGGGATCTCCTAATATAATTTTCTGTATTTACTGTCGATTATTAAAATATACTTCGAACGCATCCTCGCAAAACTTGAATTGAATGGAATTATCTTATTTACGAGATTTTCGGCCCTAGGTCGGTTCATCTCGAACTCGCAAAACTGTCGTAATCTGGCGTGAAGTTACAATACATTTGTATTGTCATTGGATTGTCAATTTTCTTTTATAAAGCTTAATAAAAACTACTCGTTAACACTAATATAATAAAAAGAGCGCAAACATCATCTCGCCAGATTAAGTCAGCATATTACTGAATGTTTTGACAAACATTTTGCCACTATGCAGTAGTGAACTCACGCCCAATAATTCGATGGGAGAGATCAGTCTTCTGTTGAAATTGAATTCGCTGAGCCACTACTGCTGTGTCATCATCGGTGTTGGTACTGTGTGGAAAGACGACGAACCTGACAACCATATTCGTTATTGCTTCTCCTAAGTTTCTCGCTCTCTCATGATTGCAGGGCAGCTCCCGGTGTGGTATCGAGTGCGATATAGTCGAATGATTGACAAGATAAGCTTGCTTCTAGATGCCGTGGCACAACAAGTTTATCGCATTGCGTTAGGAAACAGCGATGGGTGTTGTTATGATTTTCAACCTCATATTCGCACGCACCGGAAATAGAGATGAAATAAACAGCTATTGATAGGTAATAATAGTTTCCGATCCAAGATTGAGCCGCAAAAACACGTTCGGATATTTGGATCATGCTGAAATCTAGTAATACCTGTCTTGATTTGAGTTTGGAGTCAGTGACAACTATATTATCGGGTAATAATGATCAAACCTGTGTATTTTATGACCAGGCCATAAATGCTTTTGCCGGCCGGCTTATGTAGTTTGTTAGTCTATAACTAATCATTTTGCGTAGCTGTGTCCATTCACAATATAGCGTAAGATCAACAACAGTAAATACGACCGATTCGAATAGAATTCAAGATATGCAGCACGGAGACGAGCCAGTCTAGGACTGAAAGTCTCCATAATAAAGATACTAAAAAACAAGATATGCAACATTCATATTTCTCGAAGGAGAAATGTGCAAATAACATTCGACGTGCCATAATGTCACTATTTTTTAAACTGTGCTTAAGGTCTCAAACGAAAGGCCAATTTATAATTCTGAATTTGAGGTACTTTAGTACTTACTGTTGAGGTCGAAATACGTATCTGTCAAAGGTACAATCACGCGGTGGAATAATATGGAATAGTAAAAACTTGTCTTATGACAAGTGAATACATTCCACTAAAAGTTCAAAATAATTTTCTTATCAAAATAGACTTGTTAGATTGATCAAATGTGTAAGCATTATTCTTCTCAATTATAGAGTAATTATTTTCTCAGTTTTGTCACGCTGGTATGTTTAATTACACATGTTATCTGCAATATGATATACTTACTCATCTCAAGGAATGCGAATCTTGATTACCTGAAAACAAAAACGGAGATAAAAAGAAGTTACCATTAGACACGTTATTGATGATAAATGACGGGATCTAAATCAAACACTTTCTGCGCAATTGACGCTATCCATTATATGTCATTCTCCAAATCATTCCTTGTTTACGTTTCCATTAGTCAATTGACCCGGTATTTCCTTTCCAATCTCATAACAAATCCACCGGCGGGAAATGTAGTCTGATGGGTGGACAAACTCCGCAATAAGGCTATCTGTGCGCAGTTTGCTGGCATGGTTAGACATGGCAAACAAAAACAACTGCGACGTCATATGGCATTGGAGAAAGATCAACTTGTTTTGATCGGATTGCAAAATCCCGAAGCGTCACAAAAGTTGAAATATGCGTAGGCTGCGCGTTTCCTTCGGGGTGACATTGATCCAGGTGAGATTGCATTCCCGAAATAAATGCGAAATTTTTGGGAAGGTGGACTCCCAGTACAAAAATGGACTGTAGTCCCGGATCCAATTCAGGGAGTGTTGGCGGTTGGGATCGTAAGATGAATTATTTTTAGAAACACTAACGAAAGTCGGGAACGAGTTTGCCAAGTGGGAGGATTTGTTGTGGTTAAGGTGCAATGCACAATACTCGAATTTATGAAACCACGCAACGATCTCAGAGGCTCTATTTTTCAACGAAGAATTGAAAAAAAACGAAAGAAATTTTTAATGCTTGCGTGTAGCATCCGAGATTAATTTATAAACACAATGTAAATTCGCTAGAAGTTCACAAAAACTTGATTGATTTAAGCAGGAGATAAATTCGATATGTAGCTAGTTCTATAAGATTCAGACGCAATTGGACGTAAGGGCTGTTCCCTCCTCTATTTCAAATACTTATATTAAAATGAACATAGAAACTATATGAGAAAAAGAACAAGAACATTATTCATATAAGATTGGTTTGCGTATATTTTTTTCATTATTTCTTCAACAGCCCGAAATCCGGAAAGCCTTCTACCAAAAGTAGATCATCACAACATCCGATAAACCATTTATACATCCTTGTTCAACAATCCAATGCTGGAGACGACCATCTCCAATATCCTAAAAAAAAAAAAAAATACAAAAACGTAAAAATGGCCAGAGGAAATTTTAAAACAGCAAAAACCCTGCTGAAACCAGTTAAAGATCCAGTGTTTTCATATGACCAAATCATATACTACAGCGGTTCTCAACCTTTTTCTTGGAAGGTAATGCAATAATTAAGGTACCCCCTTTTTTTCTCGCGAAAATAAGCGTTGTTTAAAGTTATTCCGTGAAAGTTTTCAATTCAAATTAAGTTTATACATCAAGCTTCCCGGATAAAAATTAACATTAACTTGTATGACATAACTCATTGAAATACAATAGATTGTGTGGTAAACAATCCAAACTATTGTACGCTTATTGTACAATTTTCGCGGTTGTAAAAGATCTTTATTGTACTTACATTGAAAGTACAATAGATTTAAATGTTACCCATACATTCTATTATATTTTTATTGTTCGCTTATGTTTAGTATTGCTCATCCAAAAACTGAACAAATTAAAAAAGTATTCTGTCTGGATGATCAGGAAATCAGTCCTTAAAAAAATAATATAATTTTGGAATATTTCATTGATTTATTATATTGATGAAATTACAATTGAAAACAATAAAATAACAATAGCTTAGCTTATCAAATGAAACAAAAAATTATCCCGTTTCTCAAGTATTTATTTTTATATTGCAGGTCTAGAAATGTTATGTAATAAAAATTTTAATGTAAAAATTAAAGGGAACCAAAACTTTTGCTTATCATTACACTCGGAGAATGGATGGATTCATTTGAGCGTGTACAGTTTTGTTTATAATTAGTAGAAAGGCAAAAAATAATTAAACTATATGGTGCGAGGCGACAATGTCCCAGTGGGGAATGTAATGTCAATGAAGAAGAAGAAGAAGAAGATGGTGCAAGAAGTGTTCTTTTCATTACTGTTTCTGGTGCTGGGCAAGCGGCAGTTTACTGGCTTCTGAATCGAGGTATTTTAAGTGTTATACAACAAAAGTTCAATGCACAGTCGCGGTTCGCTGCTTGGGTCACAACCTGGACCCAACTAACGAATTCTGTTTTTTAGTTAGTTGGGTCAACTGACACCAATTTGAACTCGTGCATTCCAATTTGAAAATGATGTCCATAATGACGTCAAAACCCATTTTCGGCATTTGCATTGAATTTTGATGTATGAATGCTTTTAAGTTGGGCCATGGTCCAACCAGCGGAGGCCAAAATGATTAAAAGCCAACCAGCGAATCACGACTGTAATGCACGCAGTGGTTCATCCCGATCAACAAAAAAAATAAGTGTTATCATCATAACACCTGATGATAATGAAATCTTTAAAGTACCTTTAAGAGGGTCCTTAATTTCCATCGCCAAAGCAATTTGAAACATTTTTGGTAACTTGTTCCTTTTCAGAAATCAAGCTTATGATAAAATATTGCTGCTCGCTGCCTTCACTGATTCAAGACCGTTCAGTAGCTATCATTGGCCAATCACACAAACGGGAGGTAATTTTTTTCTTTTCTTCTCGACGTACACTTTCTAATAAAACTGATATTCTTTTATAATTTACATTTTTCACAGGTTTATATTTATATTTATATTCAACACCGATCCACCTGTGCAAGGAAAAATAAGCCATTAGAGATAAATCGAATCCCCTTCTTTAGTAGCAGCAGTTACGGCGTATTTAACGAGTATAGCGGACTGCGTCATTGCTGACTTTCAGCGTTTATGCACCCGTGTCAAAGTAACAGCAAAGCAAGTTAGAATGAGTAAAAATAAGGTCTGAACTTAATTAAAATTAAATTGGAAATAAAATAATTTGAAAAACAATTAATTGTATTATATTTTTGTTGTAATATTGGAGTCTAATGTATTCTAAATCCTGTTGTTTTTCTACTGTAAAACAATAGAAAAAGTAATTGAAAACATTTAGAACACAATGTTTTCTATTGTTTTGTCGCTCGAAATCATTCCATTGAAGAACCGTAAAATCAATTGTTTTGCTCCGAATTTTGTATGGAAAATATTCGATTTTTTTATTGTAAAGATACATAACAACCCTCCTTTTTTATTGTAAAAGTCTCATTTACCATTTATTTTATCGTGGAAAACCATTATTTTTCCTGTGATTTTATTGTTTAAATTCCATTATATTCAATGGTGAAAATTATGTTTTGAATGGTGCCCGAGCAAAGCTTGAGAGCAAATCGATAACTAATTTTGTTGTAGTGAAATCGCCTAATTTTGATAACTCAGGTTGATATCCTTTTGGTCATTTTAACGGTTAAAAGATCAAAATCTACAGCAGGAAAATGTTGCTGTGACATCAAATCGAAAACTATTCCTGCTATCGATGAGAGCAAATCGAAAACTAATTTTGATATTGGTTTCGATAACAAAATAAGTACACAGTTTGATGTCAGATCATACAATTTAGAAATCAACAGCAAAATGAAATCAAAATATGTAATCAGTCATGATGATTCATATTTGAAAACAAATTATGATTTCATTTTGATATCAATATCAAAACATGTTTTCTATATGCTCTCATTATGTTTTCGGACATTGCTCGGGTGGTGTAACAATAAAATGTATGATATTTTAATGATATTTTTTATCCGGGTTCTTACGAGACATTGAAGATTTGCAAAGGCTCCCGAGCGTCTTGAAAGGGTGCCTTTGAACCGTTTGGAAGGTCTGAGCCGATAGAAGGAGACTTCTGAGCCTCTTGAAAGAACGCTTCCGAGCCTCTTGTAAGGAGGATTCCAAGACTCTTGGAAAGAGGTTTCTGAAGCTCTTGAAAGGAGACTGCCGAGCCTCTTAAGAGGAGCTTCGAGCCTCTTATGAGCAAGCTCCCAAGCATACTGAAAGCAGGTTTTCGTGCCTCTTGAAAAGAGGATCCAAGTCTCTTGGAGCGAGGCTTTTGAACCTATTCAAATAAGGCTCCCGGACCTCTTGAAATGAGGCTTCCGAGTTTCCTGGAAGGTGGCCTACTAGCATCTTCGAAGGAGGCTTCCGAGCCTCTTGAAAGGAGGCTTCCGAGCCTCTTGAAAGGAGGCTTCCGAGCCTCTTGAAAGGAGGCTTCCGAGCCTCTTGAAAGGAGGCTTCCGAGCCTCTTGAAAGGAGGCTTCCGAGCCTCTTGAATGGAGGCTTCCGTGCCGCTTGAAAGGAGGCTTCCGAGCCTCTTGAAAGGAGGCTTCCGAGCCTCTTGAAAGGAGGCTTCCGGGCCTCTTGAAAGGAGGCCTCCGAGCCTTTTGAGGGAGGGTTACGGGCCTCTTGAAAGGGGGCTTCAGGGCCTCTTGAAAGGAGGATTACAGGGCTCTTGAAGGAGGCTTCCAGGCCTCTTGAAAGGAGGCTTGAGCCTCTTGAAGGAGGCTTCCAGGCCTTTTGAAGGTAGGCTGCCGGGCCTCTTGAAAGGAGGCTTCCGAGCCTCTTGAAAGGAGGCTTCTGGGCCTCTTGAAAGGAGGCTCTGAGCCTCTTGAAGGAGGCTTCCAGGCCTCTTGAAAGGAGGCTTCCAGGCCTCTTGAAAGGAGGCTTCCTGAGCCTCTTGAAAGGAGGCTTCCAGGCCTCTTGAAAGGAGGCTTCTGAGCCTCTTGAAAGGAGGCTTCCAGGCCTCTTGAAAGGAGGCTTCCGAGCCTCTTGAAAGGAGGCTTCTGAGCCTCTTGAAAGGAGGCTTCCAGGCCTCTTGAAGGAGGCTTCCGAGCCTCTTGAAAGGAGGCTTCCGGGCCTCTTGAAAGGAGGCTTCCAGGCCTCTTGAAAGGAGGCCTGAGCCTCTTGAAAGGAGGCTTCCTGAGCCTCTTGAAAGGAGGCTTCCAGGCCTCTTGAAAGGAGGCTTGAGCCTCTTGAAGGGCTTCCAGGCCTCTTGAAAGGAGGCTTCTGAGCCTCTTGAAGGAGGCTTCCAGGCCTCTTGAAAGGAGGCTCTGAGCCTCTTGAAAGGAGGCTTCCGAGCCTCTTGAAGGAGGCTGAGGCCTCTTGAAAGGAGGCTTCCGAGCCTCTTGAAAGGAGGCTGAGCCTCTTGAAAGGAGGCTTCCAGGCCTCTTGGAAGGAGGCTCTGAGCCTCTTGAAAGGAGGCTTCCTGAGCCTCTTGAAAAGAGGCTTCCGGGCCTCTTGAAAAAAGGGAGTACCTCTTGAAAGGAGGCTTCCAGGCCTTTTGAAAGGAGGCTTCCGGGCCTCTTGAAAGGAGGCTTCCGAGCCTCTTGAAGGAGGCTTCCGGGCCTCTTGAAAGGAGGCTCTGAGCCTCTTGAAAGGAGGCTTCCGAGCCTCTTGAAAGGAGGCTTCCGAGCCTCTTGAAAGGAGGCTTCCGAGCCTCTTGAAAGGAGGCTTCCGAGCCTCTTGAAAGGAGGCTTCCGAGCCTCTTGAAAGGAGGCTTCCGAGCCTCTTGAATGTAGGCTTCCGAGCCTCTTGAATGTAGGCTTCCGAGCCTCTTGAAAGGAGGCTTCCGAGCCTCTTGAATGTAGGCTTCCGAGCCTCTTGAATGTAGGCTTCCGAGCCTCTTGAAAGGAGGCTTCCGAGCCTCTTGAAAGGAGGCTTCCGAGCCTCTTGAAAGGAGGCTTCTCAGTCTCTTGCATAGAGACTTCCGAGCTTGGAATTGACAAACATCCGCCATTACGCATTCTTGTCCGAGGTACCTCCTGGAGCCAAAGTAAGTACCCCCAGGGGTACATGTACCCCAGGTTGAGAACCGCTGATATACTACATTCCAATACTACACACCAACAATTACCACACACTTCACAAATTATAGATCGTACTCTTCGAGAAGCAGATAGACCAATATCAGACACACCCAACACAGTAAACTACCGTATCGATCTGGATCACATCAGAAAGTGTAAATGAGTCTCAACAGCTGTAGTACCATTGTTTTTTAAAGTCCCTAACTCCAACTACAGGTTTGAACTTTCATAAGAATCATGTTATTGTCGTATTATATTATATATGATACAGTTACATGATTTCAAGATGCCGTCCTTATATGAAAAACGACGAATCAAAAAACAGAAAACGATAGTCAGTCAAGGTCCTATACACAGGACAGCTCTTCTGAACGTTCAGCGAGCTTTGCCTACACTTCGGGCGTAATGGGTTAATGTGTCGAACTTTACGTCTATAAGGTCCGAAAGCCCCCGAATTATAATGACAAAGCCCATGCCAGAAAGCTGTACTGAGAGTAGCTGACGCGACCCGATAGCCACATAATAGACAATGAGACTGAGAAGAAATGACGGCCTTGACAGGTTTTTTTTTCATTGTCATAGCAGTCTTGTAAATCATTTTGCACACAAATTTGAAAGATATTTTTTGTGAATCAAAGAATCACCTGTCATAAAGCGAGTTTAATAATTACATTAGATACAACCACGTTGTAATCTTTAAAGATGCGTGTTTTGACCTCAATTGTAAGGCCGTCTTTAGTTTCTCGTACTTGAGTCGAGTCAAGTACGAGACACTGAAAACGGCCTTACAATTAATGCAGAAACACGACAAAACAGGCACTCGTAAAACACGTTGAAGGTAAACTACCACAAATAAAGTTAAGTAAGGGTCAAGGGATTGTTCGAACAAAACAGATTGGAAATTAATTTTTGGCGACCATTTTTGTGTGTCTCATTTGTCGCTCTTCAAGCGGTTATTTTTTTTTTTTTTGGATGTCTTTATGAATTTTTGGAATTTTTATTATAATGGAACTTTCACATTTTTCTCTGACTAAACATGGATTTGTGTATTTTAGGAATGACTGAAAACAGTTCTCGATCTGCCGTCAGCATTGATTGGAAAATTAGTACGTGTTTCTGTGGAAAGCTTAAAACATGATGACACCACACTTCACAAATAATGATAAGCCGAAGAAGAAATGTATTTTCAACATATCCTCGGAAACTCCGGAACATCTTCGGTTTTCGTGGACCGATCTGAGATCTATGATAAGTACAAAAACTAGAAGAGTTTTTTGCGTCCGATGGTCTCGTTTTTTTTTTTTCAAGCAAAATCTAATTATTTTAAGATAATTTTGATTACAATTTCGATAAAATTTTGCCTGACCCCTGTAATTGACAATCTTTTGGATGATTAAAGGTTCCCCCAAACACACGCGACGCGATTCTATCGCTTGGCGACAACGATTCTGTCGCCGTTGGTATGGAAGCGTAAATAGAACATTGCCTGCAGCGACCCAACGATAGAATTGCGGCGACTAGTTGTCGTCGTCGCAACGATTAAATCGCTTAGGTCTGGGGGAGCCTTAAAGCATCGTCCCCTGGATCGATTTCAGTTCAAGCTTGATGACTCTCTTCAGAACTCGTGAAAACGTTGTATTTAGACATGTTTCAACTTTTCCCATAAAAGACTAACTCTTCGTATATATAAACGCTGAGACTCCCAAGGCGAATTAATTAATAATTAGTGACAAAATCTTGTGAATTGGTCAACTCATTCAGGATTTCCAGGCTTCAAATAAAATGAAAACTCATTTTTATATATACACAGATTTTGACGATGAAAGTTTATACAGATATTAAATTCACAAATCTGAAGGTTGTAATTAGTTTAAATTGCGCTCATATACATATAACTAATTTGATACAAATCAATTCCTTTAGTATGTTCGCTCAATATTCACATCTTTGTAAGTATGTACAACATAATTAAGATCATAGTTACTTTCAAATGAGTGGTTTTGACTCTAACTGTTCAGCAGAACCACTGGACTACGATAATTTCACCCACAACAGGTAGATCACAACAAGCAACCCATCTACCAACAACAGTACCACCACGAATAACCTCTTAAGGGATTTATTCTGCTGCCGTTCCAAGTATTCCTCGATTCGTGCAGCAAATGGTGCCAGATCCTTGGTGAATGTTTCGCACGATAGTATCCACCGGTGGGTCAGGTTTCCGTCGAACATTGTACAGTGATCGCTGGGATTTTCTAGTTCAAATGGAGCCGAACGTGAGTGCACAATATGTTTGGCTTCCGATTGAAGCACCACGGACCAATCCAGGTCAGCATCGCACGATTCAAAGATGACATGCCCAAGGTTGGCACTGCTAACTGCGACTTTAACCCAATCGTTGTCGAACCCGTCGAATTTGGGCCCCTCAATGCTGGTGTCCAACCCTCCCATTGTTCTCAATAGAAGATTGTCTGAGCTCCCACTTTTGGGAACCATCAGGGCGACAATGCAGTACTGCTCGTTGACACAGCGGAAGGACACGAAGGATATTCGCGGAGTAATTGGGCCTAGGCGATACTTTACACTGGTTCCATCTACTTCGTACGAATGGCGGAAAATGCCCAGCTGTTTATTGGTGTAACTGCCCATATAGTTGACGTTATCTTTGATGTTTGAATTCGATTTATTGATGATGAAATTCCCACTAATTCTGTCAAAACCAGTTAGACTAGACCTACAGTTGGCGCAAGCTGCAACGGCGAACCACGAAGTGTTCCAAGCAAGTAGGAGCAAAAGAAATAATAATTTACGGGTCATGATTCGGAGAACCAGTAATACGATAGTGGCTCCGGAAGAGAGTCGGCTGAAGGGTTTTATAGGAAGTCGGAATTATTATTTTTGAAAAGTTATGATGAGGGAAACTTTTAATGCAGCGGAAAACAACTTTGTCATGTTAAGTGCTTCTATATTTCTGAAATGATGAAGAATCGTACGTTTATATGTATACTATAGGAAATAAATTGTTTCAGAGTACCTACACCCACAGTCGCTAGGTTGATTAATAGCTATAGTAAAATTAGAAAATTGTACCATACAACTATTCACATAATGCGAATATAATTCTGTCATCATAGTACATATATGTACCTAGCACAGGAAACACAGACACATTTTACAGGGTCTTACAAAGATCACCTCGATTTGCCAAGCACAGTCAATTGCTATATTGAAGTGTACAATATGTTGCCAAATAATTATGAAACAATACAAAATAGCCTCACTGACAGCCATGACAAAACGCCGCGTTTCCTGGGTCCTACCCAGGTCATACTCAACTTGGGTCCTATATTTGATTAATTGTTAAGTACCGTAGGGGACAAAAATCCATCCACCTCATGGGATGCCAATAAATTATAAGACGCAACCAGAGAGCGACTTTTGGATACCGTTGTTGCCCGTCAGGGAAGTACGAGGTGCCGTAGCATAACTCGAGCACAATGCTGCGCTACAGGACGTCAAAGTTCCAGATGAGCTGCTGGAAAACCCAAGATTCGAATCCTTACCCTGTCCACCGTAGAATTATGTAAACCCTCTAATCTCGCACGTTGGTCTGCGTCCCACTAACTGTTAGAAAGGGAGCATCCATAAGTCACGTAACGCTCAGAGGGGGAGGGGGTTGTTGCCCGAAGTGTGACAATCCATAAAAAAAATGTAATGATTCATACAAAAAGTATGACATAGGAGGGGGATTGAAAATGTCAATTGTTTGCGTTACGTAATTAATGCATCTTCCCTAATAAGGTAATATCTATTGTAAATATAAATATCCTAAACTGCGGCTCCGTCAAGTTTTATACACGTCTGAGCTTACCAAATAAATGCTATGAAAAGGGGCAATTGTTTTATAAATCATTTATCTTATCATTTTCTTCTACTTAACAGTAAGCTTTTAAGTCAATGAAATGAGAAGTAGGCTTTGGGAATAAAACAACACAAATCGAAAACAAATCGACACCAGAAAACGCGGAGCTTACGGTGTCTTGTAATGTACCAAAAATGACTGTGTTTAAATTGCAAATCGCAATGATCAGCGGAATGTAAATCAAAGGGATCACTTCACAAGGTGCATATCGAATTATTTACAATGGTATCCTAGTCAATCGGTTGTCTTTATATATAATCAAAAAATGCTGCGTGGATTTTTATCCTTTGATTCGAAATCCGTCCACAGTGGAAGGATTTTGGTTCAGGTAGGTTGTGATGCCACGGTGCCCCGGTAGACCGTTATTATAAAATAAAAATGTCCTTAAAAACCAAGTACAGGGCTCGATTCCTGTGGTAATTCTGCACATCTGGACCAATTTTTTAAAAAAATCCCTAGGAGGAATCTCAAGAAATCTTGATTTGAAGTTTTTAGTTAAGAAATTTCAAAAGAATCCATATAAGAATCCAAAAATATCACCAAAAACTCTGATTAATTCACCTAGATAGATGTCCTTTAATGAACCTGGCAGTCGGAAGTAACCACCAGCTTTTTGGGGTGCTGTCCGGCATTCTTGAAATATGCCCTGCCCACCGTACCCTTCCAGCTTTAGCTACCTTCTGGGTACTGGGTTCGCCGTAGAGCTGGGCGAGCTCTTGTTTCATCCTTCGCCGCAACACACCATTCTCTTGCACAACGCTAAAGATGGCCCTAAGCACGCTTATCTTATCTAACCGACTTAAGTATGTTTTTGTATGGCTAACTTGCTCTTAGTTTAGTATAAGTGTTGCTTTCAATGTTTAATAGAATGAAAGGTAAAAAATAACTATCTGGGAGTTGACAACTGAAGTTTTGCTATTAAGATTGATTTTTTTCGGCGATAGCAGTCTTAATAAGTAGCAAATACTTTTTTGCTCCTACGAAACGTCGGATGTAGGAGCAAAAAAGTATTTGCTACTTATTAAGACTGTTATCGCCAAAAAAAATTCAATTTTAATGGTAAAAAATATTTTTAACTTAATTTTCATAATGGAGAGAAGTAAGACCAGAGTTCGTGTAGAATAATAGTAGTTGGAAGCTGTTATATTAGATCACAGCACTTATTAACCGATCTTTGCTGCCAAATCTCGTCAAAGTTCTAATCAACGGATTAGAAAAAGCATGTTTGATATGTAAGCCAAAACCTATTCCGGTACCTCTACAGAACTCTGAAACATGATAATTCAAGATATGGTACTTTGACGTGAATGGAAGCTGCGGCTTTTTCCAGCTGCTAGCAAAGCCATTAATTGCTCGAGTTTCAAAGAGCTGTATCTTGCGTACACTTTTTTGAAATCATTCAGAACCTGCTGATTGAAATATTAATTAGAAAATTGTTAATGTTTAAGCAGAGTAATTATGTAATCCGAAATATCAGGATTCTGTGAACTCTATGCAATTTGTTTATGGTGATTATAGAATGAATCCACAAATCGGCCATTTTGTAAACCACGTGCTTTTCCAATCTTTTTTTCAAGAGCACGAGATGAAAGATCCATAACACGTATGGGGCTGAAATAATGGTAGATCGTTTGCTTAGTTATGCTGAAAAATCATAATTTGAGTTTTGGCATTGTACGAAAACCATTACGCCAGATTTGGGCTTTTGAAAATGTTTGTAGATAAACGTGTGGTGAATTTACTCAACATGGCGCTTCTCGAGCAACTTTAAAATCGTATTGTAACAATCGTAACAATTCCGAACTAGATGTGTAATGACGGAGATATTCAAAAGTTCAAAAATTAAATATTTCTTCGTCGTAACCGAAAACCCAAAAGAATATGCACAAAGCTTGTGAATTTTTTTCTTTCTCTTGTGCATTTTTCCTGATGTTTTCCTTGGTTCTCGAGAACTCATTCTATATGCCGAGCTCACTGGAATCATTACTAGTCCGATGATACTTTTGCGGGGAAATCTCAGAATATGATAAAGCTCCGTCAATTCAATTGTTACAGCATCTGACGAAGATCTAACCTGTTATGTAATGCTAACCAACTACACTACTTTAAACAAATCTCGCTTAACTTTTCAAAAGGTCCTAAGTAACATTTTTTTCATGAATTAATTTGAATAGTGCAATCAATAGTGCAATATGAAAGCTATTGATTGCAGTACTAAAATTAATTCATGAAAAAAATGTTACTTAGGTCCTTTAGAAAAGTTAAGCGAGAAATCTTTAAGCTGTTGTTTTTTTTTCATATACTCCAATCTTTACTTCTGATGCTCGAATACATTTGTGAATACAATAAAAATACAAACTTTAATCTGAATGGCATTCAACAAAGAATCTGCAGCCTGCACGTGAATTCATGAATTGTTCTTAACGAGAGGTAGCATTCTTGAACATAGACGGCTTCAAGCCATACAAAAAACATACCTAAGTCAGTTTGGTGAGCTCAATCAGCTGTCAAAAATTATAATTGTAACAAAGGCAACAAATGCAAACTGGTTGAAAACAACTTGGACTACTTTTTGGACAGCTTTGAAGGTATTTTGGGGATATTATTGAACTAAAATATAGATTCTTTTGAAATTTCTTAATTTAAAGCTTCAAATCAAGATTTCTCGAGATTCCTCCTAGGGATTTTTTTTTAAAATTGGTCCAGAGGTGCAGAATTACCACAGGAAACGAACCCTGTACTTGGTTTTGATGGACATTTTTATTTTATAATAACGGTCTACCGGGGCACCGTGGATGATGTTATTCAATAATTACTTTATCACGCTTTTCGCAGTTTTCAATAAGTAAAAGTGGAACACTTTAAAAATAGAGGCCCTCGTTCACCTGCAGCTATGACGAACGTTTAATTTGCATTCGCTTTGTGTTTGCTGGAGATTTCTACATATAGGGTAAGTGTACTGGTTTTGGCCACCTTAATCCCTAGCCAACCCTAAAAAATGTATATTTTCCTAAAACTATCGATCAGATTCTACAGCAAAGAAGCATAAAGAATATATTTCTTGTTAGAGCTAATAAAACCCTCGCTTTACTTTTAGAGTTATACAAGAGGCCAAATTGGGAACATGGCCAAAACTGGTACACTTACCCTACTGAGATGCTTAGGCGTACGGATTTCGATGCAACACGGTACTTTATTTTTGTGCCGGCAATGTCCCAGTGGAGAATGCAATGCCAGTAAAATGAAGAAAGAAGAAGAACTTAATGGAAGAATTTGGAAACCTACAACCAAACACCAGGAAAGGTAACGCAGGGAGTGGAGGGTAATGATTATACCCAAGCCACTAAAATCAATACCCTTTTACGCTAGCCTTCTCTCCCCTGACCATCAATGAAGCAATGATTCAGGGGAAATAGTTGGTGTTTATTAGATTTGTTGACAAAAATACTAATACGATGAGTATTATGCTACAGCAAAATTGACACGTGGAAATGAAATAATTTCCAATCGATGTCATACACATCCACCTAATGACCGCTCCTGAGCCATAAAAATCAACAGCACACGATCGTATCGTGTACGTACAATGTAATGGACATGGAATGGTGTAATACGTTACTGGCGCGCCTGTTGATTGTTCAGTTGATGAACAACAACAATCATCAAACGTCCCATCTCGCTACGGGTATGTCAACTTGTTTTGACCAGACTCTCATATCATTAGAAGTGTCGAAGCGTCGTCGAAGAATAAAATATGAGTAGGTTGGTTCCCGATCGGTTGGTTCCTCTGCGTGACATTGATCCAGGTGAAGTCGTACAAACCCAAAATAAACGCGGGAGTTAAAGAAAAACGGTCCGGAGGAAGAAGGCACACTATTCGAATTAAGTGTGGGAGTGTTGTGATGATAAATTCACATTTTGCCCATTCTGAATTATTCACCTGAAGCCTTGTTTAAGATCACGATTGAACCTAAAAACACAAAGATCTCCATGTCGAGATGCATACAAACAAACTTCTTTTACCGATAGGTATATCCAAACGTCCCGGATTACGCGGGTTACTTGTCCCGCATTTCCAGGCGTCCCGGAAAACGTCCTGCATTCCATGACGAATCTGTAAAATCTGGATAATCTATGGAATCCGTAGGAAATAAGATGTCTAGAAAATCTTTAGCAAATTCGATTAATTGTATAGAAAAAGGACAACTTAGGCAGCCTACATAGAGGGCCTACCGAGTTTGGAGAATGGAAATTTGGATAATTTAAAAAATAGACGTTTTCCGTAAGTGTGGAAGAATCTATTATCAACAAATGTCTAGTTGATTTGCCAGATTTTGGATTTTTGGGTGGGAACCCTACGGTAAACCCCGCACTACTATTCCCGTTCATGAACGCGGCGGCAAGAGCACCTCCGCTACCAATCGCGGTGGGCCCTACGCAAAATCAGCTGCTGGCAAGGTAATGCCAAGAGATCTTCACCCATTTCGTGGAGATCCAGAAGATTGGCCGTTATTTTACAGCGCCTATGTGAATTCGACAAATGCGTGTGGGTATTCTGAAGTAGAAAACTTGGCACGCCTCCAACGTGCACTACAGGGTAAAGCCTTTAATACAGTGAAGAGTCGTCTTCTTCTACCGGCGTGTGTTCCTCAAATAATATCTACCCTGTATATGTTATACGGACAACCAGAACTAATCATTCAATCGCTTCTGGACAAGGTACGCGATATTCCCTCACCGAAGGCGGATAAGTTAGAGACCCTGATCACTTTTGGAATGGTGGTCCAGAATTTATGTGACCACATTGAGGCAACCGGTCAAGTAGCACACCTGTGTAACCCAGTCCTTCTACGTGAATTAGTCGAGAAAATACCTGCACAGCACGGGCACGGCAAATGCTGGGTAAAGCGTACCATTGGTACTTCGCGTACCTAAAGGAATAAAATAGACCCCATCTCGCAGTCCTTAGCCTCTTACCCAGCAACTCCTATCCCTACCTCCCCGCGGTGCTGGCCTGGATACGAGCAACCTTAGGGAAGATCGGGTAACCAACCCCGGTGGGAACTATGGTCGTATGCTAACAGGGAAGGGGGGGTTTGCTCCTCTCCGGAGGTGCAAATCTTATTGAGCGTCTGTTCTCCATGTCAGGATCGGCTCACAACAGCGTCTGTTCTCCATGTTAGGGGCGGCTGATCATCGTCCGAGTGCCAGCGAGGGACTCTAAGTGAAACTGTGCACACATGGTCCACCGGAAATAAGGAGGAATGGTCCTCCGGAAATTTAGGGGGTTTGGTGTCAGGCCCTGCAAGCCAGCCTTTAAAAAATCATAAGCAACGAACAATCAACAAGAGAGTACGGACAGAAACCATCGGCGAAGACCACTGCGACGAAAAGGGACTAGCGATTGGAAACTCGGTTCGTGGAACTGCAAATCTCTCAACTTCATCGGGAGCACACGCATACTCGCCGATGTGCTCAAGGACCGTGGATTCGGCATCGTAGCGCTGCAGGAGGTTTGTTGGAAGGGATCAATGGTGCGAACGTTTAGAGATAACCATACCATCTACCAGAGCTGCGGCAACACACACGAGCTGGGAACAGCTTTCATAGTGATGGGCGATATGCAAAGGCGCGTGATCGGGTGGTGGCCGATCAATGAAAGAATGTGCAGGTTGAGGATCATAGGCCGGTTCTTCAACTTCAGCATAATCAACGTCCATAGCCCACACTCCGGAAGCACTGATGATGATAATGACGCATTCTACGCGCAGCTGGAACGGGAGTACGACAGCTGCCCAAGCCACGACGTCAAAATCATCATAGGAGATTTGAACGCTCAGGTTGGCCAAGAGGAGGAGTTTAGACCGACTATTGGAAAGTTCAGCGCTCACCGGCTGACGAACGAAAACGGCCTACGACTAATTGATTTCGCCGCCTCCAAGAATATGGCCATTCGCAGCACCTACTTCCAACACAGCCTTCCGTATCGATACACCTGGAGATCACCACTGCAGACAGAATCACAAATCGACCACGTTCTGAGTGATGGACGGCACTTCTCTGACATTATCGACGTTAGGACATATCGTGGCGCTAACATCGACTCTGACCACTATCTGGTGATGGTTAAACTGCGCCCAAAACTATCCGTCATCAACAATGTTCGGTACCGACGACCGCCGCGGTACGACCTAGAGCGACTGAAGCAACCTGATGTCGCCACTGCATACGCGCAGCATCTCGAGGCAGCGTTGCCGGAAGAGGGTGAGCTCGATAGGGCCCCTCTTGAGGACTGCTGGAATACAGTCAAAGCAGCCATTAACGACGCAGCAGAGAACAACGTCGGGTATATGGGTCGAAGTCGACGGAACGATTGGTTCGACGAAGAGTGCAGACAGATTCTGGAGGAGAAGGACGCAGCGTGGGCGGTTGCGCTGCAGCAAGGTACCCGGCAGAACGTGGAACGTTATAGACGGAAGCGGAGACAGCAGACCCGCCTTTTTCAGGAGAAGAAACGCCGCCTGGAAGAAGCGGAGTGCGAGGAGATGGAACAGCTGTGCCGTTCTCAAGATACACGTAAGTTCTATCAGAAGCTCAACGCATCCCGTAAAGGCTTCGTGCCGCGAGCCGAAATGTGCCGGGATAAGGATGGGAGCATCTTGACGGACGAACGTGTGGTGATCGAAAGGTGGAAGCAGCACTACGAGGAACATCTGAATGGCGCTGAGAGTACAGGCAGTGAAAGTCAAGGCAGCGGAGGAGATGACTACGTCAGTTCAGCGGACGATGGATCTGTTCGTTGATTTCAAGGCGGTATACGACCGTATAGACCGCGTAGAACTATGGAAAATTATGGACGAGAACTGCTTCCCTGGGAAGCTTACCAGACTGATCAAAGCAACGGTGGATGGTGTGCAAAACTATGTGAAGATTTCGGGCGAACACTCCAGTTCGTTCGAATCGCGCCGGGGACTAAGACAAGGTGATGGACTTTCGTGCCTGTTGTTCAACATTGCGCTAGAAGGTGTCATGCGGAGAGCCGGGTGTAACAGCCGGGGTACGATTTTCAACAGATCCAGTCAATTTATTTGCTTCGCGGATGACATGGACATTGTCGGCCGAACATTTGCAAAGATGGCAGAACTGTAAACCCGCCTGAAACGTGAAGCAACAAAAGTTGGACTGGTGGTGAATGCGTCAAAGACAAAGTACATGCTTGTGGGCGGAACCGAGCGCGACAGGGCCCGCCTGGGAAGCAGTGTTGCGATAGACGGGGATACCTTCGAGGTGGTCGAGGAATTCGTCTACCTCTGATCCTTGCTAACAGCTGACAACAACGTTAGTCGTGAAATACGAAGGCGCATCATCTGTGGAAGTCGGGCCTACTACGGGCTCCAGAAGAAACTGCGGTCGAAAAAGATTCGCCACCGCACCAAATGTGTCATGTACAAGACGCTTATAAGACCGGTTGTCCTCTACGGACATGAAACATGGATAATGCTCGAGGAGGACTTGCAAGCACTCGGTGTATTCGAGAGACGGGTGCTTAGGACCATCTTTGGCGGTGTGCAAGAAGACGGTGTGTGGCGGCGAAGAATTAACCATGAGCTCGCCCAACTCTACGGCGAACCCAGTATCCAGAAGGTAGCTAAAGCCGGAAGGGTACGATGGGCAGGACATGTTGCAAGAATTCCGGACAGCAACCCTGCAAAGATGGTGTTCGCTTCCGATCCGGCAGGCACGAGACGGCGTGGAGCGCAGTGAGCGAGATGGGCAGACCAGGTCCAAAACGACTTGGCGAGCGTGGGGCGTATTCGAGGGTGGAGAGATGCGGCCTTGAACCGTGTATTGTGGCGTCAAATTGTTGATTCAGTGTTATCTGTTTAGATGTATACTAAATAAATGAAAATGAAAGACATTCTGAGTTCAACTTTTAAATTGAACGCGTCATTCCAACTGCAATGCAACTCATTTGAACTCCAATGCAATATAAACCACATGATGTAAAGTAAAACATCTCATACGCGCAGCTGCAAAAATGTCGGCGTCGGCGGCGTGTCAAAAACTGTCAGCGGCGGCGGTGTGGCGCGGCGGCGCACACCTCTATGTCTGACATTAATGATGTCAGGAGCTGTCGAGACATAGACTCTGACCACTAAATGGCCCTTTCTGCCATACGACCATTTCGATCAAATGGCCTTCTCTGATAAACGATCATTTTTTTGGCCAATTTTTTCGGCAAACTGCCCCGTTCAACCGAACGACGCTTTCGGTCATATGATAATTTCGGTCAAATTGACCTTTCGACAAAAGGACAATTTGACAAAATGACCTAGTCAACCAAATGCCCTGTTCGGCCAAATGGCCCTGTTAGCCAAATAACATTTTTACTTGTCAGGATTTGGGTCACCGGTTCCCCATACTAAATTGCATGCAAACTTGAAATGGCTTGTATATATATATATATACAACTAGCTTTATGTACCAGGCCTTGCTCGGAATTGCCAGTTTGGTTTGCAGTTTTCTTTTACAATCGGAAAATGATAAAACCAATTGGTCAACAGGGTAATTGTGTTTACTTATTCATATATTATCATTTGATTAAAAGGAGGCTTTTGAAAACATTGACTGATTTTGAAGAAGGGATCGTGGGTTTGAAAAGCCTTATTCAGAGCAAAGGTCTTTTTCTAAAGAAGGAAAAACGTCCATCGATGCCATATTCCGATAAAACGCATACTTTTAAAGAAGGGATCACACCCACCCATTGACTTATTCCGGGCAAATGGCTACTTTTGAAGAAGCAATCACATCCACCATTCAGAAGGAAACGCATTAATCATTGTTTCTCACTGGACATACGATTATTCCGATAAAGGGTAACAATTATCATTGTTTTATACCCAGCAAATGCTTGCTTTCTATGCAAGATTTTTCTGATGCTGTTCTTAATTATCCCAAATGTCCTACATGTCGAATGACCTTAGGCCAAATAGTGTTATGTTAATGGCCTGCTACATTCAGGGATATGTAATTTTCAAGGAAATGTCATATTCTGTGATATATGTATCGGGAAGTATCATTTTTGGAAAATATAATTTTCATTAAGTCATTTTTGGGGAAATGTTATTACCGGGAAAATGTTATTGTCGAGGATTTGCTATTTCTAAGAAATTCGGGCAATATATTTTCGGAGCATTGTACAATGTTAAAGAACCACGGCCATCCAGAAACCACGTGGTCATATTTTTGAAGATTTTTAACCACCCCTCCCCCCATGTGGCTTATCGTGGTCAATTGGCAGACCCCCCCTCCCCCCTCTCCCTATGACCACGTGGTTTTTTTCAAGTACAAAAATTAAAAAAAAAACCGTATGTAACTAAAACATATGGTTAATCCGATCAATTTTGAAGATGGACAATTTCAATTGATTCAAAATCAAACTAAGCCAAACTAATTATAAATTTTCATGAAGTCGAAAATTTTCATGATGTTATCATGTTGTAATGTGTATCAGGTATTAGGATATCTAGAACTCGCACACCTCCAATGCATCAGGAGGGTACACAAAAAATGTGGACTCGCGAAAATCTTATAAAAATTTCGAGAAAAATTTATAATGGTTTAGAAATTTTCCAAAAAATTCTCATACCTTTAATTTTTTTTAAATTTTTTATTAGTGTTTTTTTTAAATAACTATAAAGTTCATTACTGAATATCCCTATAGATTCCTTAGAGTATTGGGGACCTTCCATAGCTCTGGAGCTACTGTAAATTCTTAAGATATTAACCTCAGCGAAGAATCTGAGCTATACTCCTACAACGAAAAGTTTATCAGAGAATCATAAAGTTAATATGTAATCTTAGAGATGCAAATAAAACCTCCTACTGTTGTTTCTTTTGAGTAGCAATCATGTAGAAATTTCAGTATTGTTTTTAGAATCATCAATATTAGAAATAAATAATTATAATTTTTTTTTTATTGTTCATTGCTAATATTGATTTATTCATGAAAATTTTGTATTTTTTCGTTGAACATTTTGATTTCTTTATGGAAAATTCTTATTTCATAATTGCAAGTTTTGCTTTTACAAGTGCTAATTTATTATTGTTGTGTGTATTATTGTTCTTTATTGGCAATTTCCTATCTTATTATGAAAAATTTCTATTTTTTCTCTACTAAAGAGATTTTCAATCCAGAGCTGGCTCTCTCAAAATTTCTAATTCTTCATTGAAATTTTATTTTGATATCGACTCGTAGAAGCCAATGATGCCATACTAAAAATATTTTCTCGGTCACTCTGATGGTTCTTTCGAATAATTTCCCAAGGAACTTCTATTCCACATCTCAAATATGCTTCAATCAATGGTCCTTTCATAAGCGAATGAATGTATTATAGGCCAATTATTATTTTGGAGTTCGGATCATTCGATTTATCCAATTAACCAACTTATGAATGATGTATGATATAATATCCCAGTAGGTCCATTGGGTTGATATGACTTCAATTATTATTTATACAAGCTACTACAGACTTTTTAGTTTATACAAAACGACCTGGAAATCGTAATGTTTGAACTACTTGATCATTCAAGTCCGTGAACCCAGTGCTTCTAAGGCCCTACAAAAACAGTTTGCGAACAATCCTAGTCATTGTCATTGTGCAACTTGATGATGATATAATTTTAGGTACCTTGTCTCTTGGATCTCATGTTAATGGAAATTAGAATCATATGCTTATTTCATCGGATTGGATATATACCGATGATGAGAACATTGCAAATTTTGATTGATCTGGTAGATTCGTGGGCAGAACTTGAGACCATTTTGAAGTACCTTGAGCATCTCGTATTCCTGAATATTAATCACTGGCTTAACGTTCAGGATGGCCCATCTTATCTGACCACCCATCTATACAGAATGATTCAAACATTTGAACTTTATTTACATGCTCTTAGAATCGAAATCTTCCGAAGGTTTCGGATATCTGAGCTTTCATGGTCAGTCAAATTTGAGCTCCCATATTTTTTCTGTGAAGCCAATATCTAGATGAACAATTATACTGAAGAAAATGGCGGCCTAGCACTCTTTTGTGATTTTATAGACAATCTTAAACGCTGGGCATATATGACCCATCATTCCTGAAAGGGTTGAGATTTGTTTTGGAATTCAATTTCAATCGTTATTAGTGTTATAATTTTTTAACCTAGATTTATTTAGGAATTGGAGTGTTTTTTCTGGAACACTGCAACTTTTTTTCATATTCATATCAAAAGCATTTTATCTAGAATTTCATGTTGATTTTACCTTTTTCATGCGCACTACTAGAATTAGTGAATTTTCAAAATCCTGGGCAACTTCAATGAATCTTCAAAGGAAATTCTTCTAAATTTCCAATGGATTTTTTTTCGTTTTCCAAAAGAAATTCTTAGAAACTTTCAGCAGTTTTTTTTATTTTCCAAAAGAAATTATTCGGAATATGCCAAAATATTTCCGATGAAAATTCCTAAGATTTTCCAGTAGAAAATCGAAAAAAGTTCATCTGAAACACCAATTCCCGAGGAAATTCCGAAGTTTTTTTACAAGAGGAAATAACGAAAAAAAAGTACTTTTGTAGTACTTGAAAAGGTTGTACTTTTGCAGCATTTCCAGTAGGAATTCCTTAAAAAATTAAATCAAAATTTTAAAGATTTTCTAATGTGAAAATTCCTTAAACTTTCTAAACCATTTCCTGTGCATCTTTGCATGGTAAAAATTTAAAGCAATGTTTAGCTAAACCTACAAAGAAATCAAAATGACATCCCGAAGAAGAATGAATTCCCGATGAAATTTTGGTATGATTTCTGGTTCAAATTAAAAAAACATGAACCTTGAGAATTTTAAAGATTTATTCTTTGAAAATCCAAAGAATTTTTTGGAGATAATCCATAGACTCTTCCGTGGAAATTCTAAATAATGCCTCGAATAGAAAATACTTGGAAAATTAAAAAAAAATGTGATAGAATTCACAAAGAGCTTAAAAAATTATTCCGAAAAATTTTCATTTCAAAATTCCAAAATTGAAAAAAAAAATCAACGGAAATATCAAAGTGTTTCATGTGGCATTGGCTCCATATTCCAACTGGAAGTTGGTCTGCTTTTCAACTTAGTATATTCTATAAGCATTTCCTCAGTTATAAATTGAAAGCTTTTATATGCCAGCCATTGCACGATTATATATCTTGTGTAGCAAGCACGATGAATACACTATACCTAGGGTGTCGAGAATGTTTCCAACCCGAAAACATCCTAGACAGGAACGAGAATCGAACTCGTCATCTCAGGATTGGCAATCCTCGCAAGGCTAACTGGAGACTGAACATTTTGAAGTGCACTCCTTAAAATGTTCGAAAAACTACTTTTGTAAATGAAGAAGAATTTCTGGTGAAGATTCGGAAGAACTTATCGAAGAAATACATTAATTTTTCGGAATTTACACTGGAGATGTTTTGTTTTTTTTATTATCAATTTGTAGCAAAATTTCCAAGCTAAATTTTTCAGAGAGAATTGTTCAAAAAAAAATTCAGGATTATCAGGATTGTATAAAGTAATGTCAAAGTTTTTACGGGAAATTTCTTTACTTGATTTTTCCACAAGAAATTCTTTTGAATTTTTCTTCTTAAGATTTTTTCTTGGATTATTGTAAAAACATGAACATTTTTCAAAATTGTAGCTGCAGTCCGCTGATGCAAAAGTGTCGGCGGCATGATGCCAAAAACCATCTGCGGCGGAATTTTTAAAAAATATTTTTCCATTTTTCCTTTCCAAATTTTTTTTGTGGAAATTGAGACTGAATGGCAACCTGTTTTTTCGTTTATTTTTTATGGATATAGGATCTTAGGCTAAGATATATCAAATAATGCAGATATGCATCGGCGTTGCGACCGACGCTGCGTTATCAATTTTTCTCCATGCACACCTACGTCTTTTTAACGCTGAGTAGCGTTTTTTCAACGCTGCGTGCACGTGGCGTTGAAAAAACGCAGGTGTGCATCGGTGCGGCGACGCTGCGTTACCGCTTTTTCCCGATGCACACATGCGTCCTTTTAACGCCGCATCGGGCATCGGGCCTTAGATGCGCTTTGCGTTTAATGATTAAATCATTGAATTTTAATGATTTGTATTTTTTACACCGCTATTGTTATTCACCAAAAGTTGTTCGTGTAAAAAAAAACCACGTGGTTCGAGAGCAACACCCCCCTCCCCCCATGTGGCTTATCGTGGTCATTTTCCAAACCCCCCCCCTCCCCCCATATATGACCACGTGGTTTCTGGACGGCCCCTAACACAAATTTGATTGAAATCGGCCAAGGGGTTCAGAATTTACACTAAGTTGATCGATAACTAAGCAATACACCTCCCCTCACACCCTCCCCCTTCTTCAAAGAGCTTGCTTAATCCCCCTATTGTCGTCTCCTTAAGATAAAGAATATGTGTTCCAATGGTCATAGAATTTATTTAAACTATTTACCAATTGCCACTGTCACACAAAAATTACATATGGCGGGAGGTTTAGGCGCATTTTATCATGTGAAATCATTTTATCATGTGAAACGTTTCCAACGTTTACTACTCGCAATGATGCAAAAAAAAATCAGGCCGTAGAAATGGTAGAAATGCAGCGGAGTAATAAACGTTCAAGACTTCTGGGTGCTGCCGTGTCCTATTTTAACTATAAGATGACATCCTTAAATTTTCAGTATCCGTCAACTTTGTTATTATGGTTATCTACAATCAGTGTTGGGATATATTATTTTGATTTCATGGGACTAACTTGCTAATATCTTTTTCATACATTATTTGCAATTGCAATTTTTTCTAACAAGTCATTTCTCTAAATCTAAAATCGCCAGCGTGAGGGCCGAATTAGTGTCAAATAAATTATTATCATGACATTCCGTGACATTTTTTAAATTTGTTCTCATGCTTCACATCTTATATTTAGAGCAATTATGAGGTGGCTAAGTTCTAGGATCCCTTAAGTAATACGTATTTGTCCAAACTTATGAATTGTAAATACCCTTTGAATAAGTTACATTGGCATGGATATAATAAACAATTTTACCTAATATCCAACATTTTAGGTTTACTGCATATGCATAATCTGAGATGACCGTTTCATATATTTGGTAATTATTGCGTAGGAAACCACCAGCAATCCAATTAATGCCGCAAGGCAGGGTCCGATGATCTGCACCGAGTTCGAGTTTGGCTGGTTTTTAATGTATCTTTCTATTTGCTCTACAATCGGAAACGTCGACTGTATAATTTCACACGAATTCTTCCATTCGGCTGGTATATTATTCTTATAGCTCTCACATGACCGATTGTTGAAAGGCATGGCACCAATGTACGGATTTTTCAAATCTGGTTCAAGCACTATAATTGATTTCCCACCGCACAGATTCACGCCAATACGCCGTCCGGTGGTATTGGTCACCTGTACAGAGACCCAATCGGTGCCGAAGCCACTGAAGTTGGATCCACTAACGTCCAGATCCATTGAGTGGATGGTCCTCATCAGATGGCCTGTCGGATTGCCAGGATCCTGTGCGAACAGGGCTCCAACGCAATAATCGATTGCTTCACATGAATACATCACTAGAGATACTCGGGCGGTTAGCGGTCTGAAACTAAACCATAGACGGTCATCGTTGTCCACGGAACGAGCAAAGCGGAAAGCACCCAGCTGTCGATCGGTGTAACGGTCAAGTCCGGAGGGATACTGCACTGCTATTTTGTGATACAGTTCATAGGATTTGAATCTAGTGATTCGATGTTTCTGAGCTGGAAAGCATAACGAATTGGAGCTTGCGATTGAAAATAACAGAAAAATACAGCGAAGGTGCCACCACGACAGCATTTTCATGAGTTTGAGCAATTCAACCGCAAGTAAGTAATCGGTATGTTATAATAAAAACTAATGAAGCACGTATGACAAAACTATCAGCAACAAATAAAGGAATATTTGAGCAAATATAATAACGATATTTCATCACTTTCCTTACGTACACTAGAAAGCTAAATTTACGGATTTGAACGTTGGATATCATAAGTCGAATAATTCCTAGAATAAACACCATTTCGTCACCAAAATTCGTAATTCTTTAACTATATAGTCACACAATATCAGATAGCTGATCGAAAATAAAATAATTGCCAAAAGTTAAGCGGTTTCGAAATATGTTTAACGTTTATAAATCACCACGGTTGGTAAAATCATTCTCATATCTCAATCGTCGAGCCCTAACACGCGAGCAAACTCGCTATGCGATTTTAAAAGAAAGTCCCAAGCTTTCCGACAACCGAAATTAGAAACTATTTTGAAAAGTGGAAATAAAAAAATAATTGCAAACGCTACGGTAGTTTTCAAAATTGTATCACAAAATAGAGTAAATTTACTTTGTAAGTAGGTACGAAATAAATTTACCTTTTCGATCGTTTTACTTCGTTTTGAAGAACTTCTGAGTATGTTTTCACCTCATAAAAAAAGGTTTTCTTTGTTAAGAGCCAGTTCGCGAGAAGCGCGACCCCCTTTCCAAGGGAGGTTGCAACGATGTTCTCCGATTTGGATGAAATTTTCAGGATTTGTTCACATATGTAAGAGAAGGCATTTTGCAAATTTTTAGATTTTTTCATTGAGGGGAAGTGGGTTAAAACGGCCCTTCAAAAATTATTGTTCAAAAATCGCCATAACCAAAAAAAATGCATTAACTTTGGCAATGAGTGACCGATTTTGTTCAAATTTTGCACGCTTTTACTACTCAATTAGTACTTTATACCAAGTGGTTAATAGGGTTATAAAGTTGTTTACTTTAGGAGAAAATTGACTTTTTCGATAAAAAATGATCGTTTTTCCAAAGGGAATATTTTTCACCAACAGATCTAGGATTAAAAACTAAACCCGTAAGGCAATTAAGGAACTAAAGAGCTTTCATCTCATATATAATTCAGAAGCGCCAACTCAAGAATTTCTAAGAAAATCGCAATTTTCTGCAACATTGTTTATTCTTAAGAAAGTTCGCACAAATTTCGACCCTACTTATGTTGATGTTTTCCGATCTGGTGAAAACTGTTCAAACTTTATTGTTTAAGTTGAAATTAAAAATCAGAATTTTCCATTAGGGGAGTGTAGGGTAAAATAGTTCTTTAAAAATAAATGTAAAAAATTCATCAATTTTTTATGTGAGTTCTAGCAGAAAATACATAAGTTTAAAAACACTATTTCTTGTTCCTTTCAATTCATCTATATTTTTCGTCTCAATAGATACGTATATCCTTCGCTGATCTATATTAGATAGCAAACTATTTGCAGAACAATTTTCAACAGAAGTAAAATAGGACCAAAATAAGTGCCTTAAACATTAGCACGTCTTTCGCAAACTGAAACAAAAATGAACGAATTCGGCGAACGTGCTTGTTGATATTTTTTTGAATAAGCTACAATTAATGTGGGTACCGGTAGTGATGTTGCTTTTACAGCTATGCAATTATTCTTAATGTTGCTTTTACAGCTATACAATTATTCTTAACGACAAATGAGCAATTTTGGTAAATTGGGTAAAATAGCCTTGTAAAAATAAAATGTCAAAATTGTCATGTCATAAATTTTTATATGTGAGCTCAAGCAGAATATACATCAAACTTATTGAAACTGATTTCAGTGCGCCGACTTAAGAACAATCAATCAAATTATGAGTTTCTGCACATTGCACTGTTTGTTCGCAAGCCAGTTTGTGAGAATCGCAACTCCATTTTATTGATGTTTCAGCATCCGGCTGAAACTTACAAGGTTTATTTCTCTATGTAGATGAAACTATTTGGCAAAAGATTGGGATGGGGAAAGAGGGGTAAAATAGACCTCCAAATATAAATAATGTTACGAAACAAGATAACCGTAACCACACTTCTTAGATTTGATTATTCCGACCCAACTGGCAACTAATCTAGTGATTTTGCTAGTTTGCTTCGAAATTCTTCCAAGCTTAGTATTTTTATGTTTTTTTTTTATCTGTCAACAATTAACGTGAACTGGTCAACTAGTCATGTCATTTCTAAAATATTCCGGCGGAGGTATTATAAACTTAGCGCCGTCTTAAACTCCCGTTCAAAAATATTGTCCCACCATAATATATTTCCACCAGTTCCTCCATGGTGACGTCTTAATTGCAAGAACGATGCATGGTTCAAGAACGACGTAAAGCAAAATCCAATGCTTTAGCTAGTTTCCATCCATTCGGAAGTGAGAACATTTGTTTTGGTACTTCAACACGGTAGTCTATTCCTCGGTGAAAAAAGCAATAGATAGACTTCTCAAAAAGTATTGCAAGCTGTTACTACCCAAGTACTACTTCCTAGCAAACCACACCTTATGGTTGGTTGGAAATATGTTCATATAAGGTTAGTAAAGATTTCAAGAGAAAAAGGCTAATATTTAAGGCATCCTTTTTACAATCAACTACACAGTCTTGTTGAGGTACTCAAACACTTTCAGGTGGTGTAAATTAGGCCGAGAATAAAACAGTTTTGCTTGGTAATTTTTTAATTAATTGATTAAGCGATCTACAATTTATATACTTTATCTATGAGTGCAGGAACGTGTATCCTAGAATTTGAAGTATTTTCATGAGGGGTGTGTTTTCAAATCGTCTGACAATTGATACTCTATCCTATTCAATAGTATACACATTACATTGTTACGCTCTCCGTGTAAAAAATCAGCTCGTTGTAGAAAAAAAAGGGTTTTGGAGTGTTTTTCAGACAGTTGTGTAAACATGAATCGAGGGTATTCCAATACCTATGAGATAAAATTGTCCAACCCTTGAAAATATATACACCCGATTAGAACTGGTATAGTCCATTCAGTCAAACATTTTGTTCAGATTGTATCTCTGTAATATTAGCTAGCAGTTTGAAGGTTAGTAATTCAAAATGTATGAATGGTACACGGTTTGACGTTTTTGCACAATAAACTTGCAGAATTTGGTTTCAATTGATAATGATGGAGGATGAAAAAGAGTTATGAATACCGCACAATCGTTACAAGCTACAAAAACAAGCCTATGGTAACCTGATGCAAGTAGGTACAAAAGAAAAATATAATCTGAGAAGCAGCTCCACCAACAAGCTATGTTTAAACGCTACGAAATTGCTCATTTGCCGTTAAGAATAATTCTCGCGCTTAGTTTCATAGGGGCGTAACTGTATCTATCAATCGATTTTATATTTTGTTAATAACTCGATTGGTTCAAAAGTTACAACTGTGATTATCGATTCTGATGCAAGATACATTCATCCTTTATCGCACCAAACCATTAAATCATCGACAAACTAGCGCAATTCGCTACAATAATAAATAAAAAAAACATCGATTAAAAGAAATCGATCAATACAGTTACGCCCCTATGAAACTAAGCGCGAGAATTGTTTTTTTCGCATAGCTGTAAAAGCAACATCAGTACCGGTACCCACAGTAATTGTAGCTGATTCAAAAAAATATCAACAAGCACTTTCTTCGAATCCGTTCATTTTTGTTTCAGTTTGCGAATGACGTGCTAATGTTTAAGGCACTGATTTTGCTCCTATTTTACTTCTGTTGAAAATTGTTCTGCAAATAGTTTGCTATCTAATATTGATCAGCGAAGGATATGCGTAGCTATTGAGACGAAAAATATAGATGAATTGAAAGGAAGAAGAAACAGTTCTTTTAAACTTATGTATTTTCTGCTAGCACTCACATAAAAAATGGTATATTTTCTGACATTTATTTTTAAAGGACTATTTTACCCTACACTCCCCTAATGGAAAATTCTGATTTTTAATTTCAACTTAAACAAAAAAGTTTGGACTGTTTTCCCCAGATCGGAAAACTTCAACTTAAGTAGGGTCAAAATTTGTGCGAACTTTCTTTTGAATAAACAGTGTTGCAGAAAATTGCGATTTTCTTAGAAATTCTTGAGTAGGCGCTTCTACATTATATATGAGATGAAAGCTCTTTAGTTCCTTAATTGCCTTACGGGTTTAGTTTTTAATCCTAGATCTGTTGGTGAAAAATATTCCCTTTGGAAAAACGACCATTTTTTATCGAAGAAGTCAATTTTCTCCTAGAGTAAACAACTTTATAACCATATTAATCACTTGGTATAAAGTACTAATTGAGTAGTTAAAGCGTGCAAAATTTGAACAAAATCGGTAACTCGTTGCCAAAGTTATTGCATTTTTTTGGTTTTGGCGATTTTTGAACAATAATTTTTGAAGGGCCGTTTTACCCCACTTCCTCTCAATGAAAAAATCTGAAAATTTGCAAAATGTCTTCTCTTACACATATGAACAAACCCTGAAAATTTCATCCAAATCGGAGAATATCGATACAAGAGGGGGTCGCGCTTCTCGCGAATTGGCTCCTAAACGAAACATAGGCATCTGTTTGGATCGGTAGTCGGCACAAAAATAACGTGCTTATGCATATGACATATGCCCAAATGTCCATATCTGTTATTTGTCAAAAGTTACGTCGGGGTGTCGGCAACCGACCAGCTTCGCCTACATTTTTGCATTTTTACTCCTAGAGGTTTCAGTTCATCGTAAACCAAATGGCCCATTGCGTTAAAGCATAACCCAACGCATGTCTCAATTTATTTATTTATTTATTTCATCTTTGGTTCAAAACCACACAGACTACAGTACCTTAATCCTATTTTTGAAGACAAGCTTACTAACATTATAATCAAACATATCACATACATCGTTAAACAATCTACAACATCTGTCTAGTGGTTTGTTGTAACCGTAAGCAGTTCGGTGCGCCGGGGTCCAAAGCAATTGGGGATTGCGTAATCGGCGGCTAGGTGCGTGGAAGTTGATTTCCCGAAGCACGCTACTGCATTCAATGTTATGACGGATCATGTCAAAAATAAAAAGTCGTTGTAAATACGTTCGGCGTTTGGAGAGTGTTTGCAAGCCAATGAGCGTACATCTGTGCTCATACGGTGACAGGTTATCGGGATTGGTGAATGGCAGCTGTCGTAATGCGAATTTGACGAAACGTTTCTGGATGCTTTCTATGCGTGATGCATGAATCGCATGGTAAGGAGCCCATATTTGAACTCCGTACTCAAGAATGCTTCGGACGAATGAGCAGTATAATGTTTTCAAAGCATAAACATCATCGAATTGTGCAGAGTTGCGGCGCAGGAAGCCAAGCATAGTGTTGGCTTTGGAGATTGTCTTTGAGATGTGCTCGTTGAACCGAAGCTTACTGTCCAAGCTAAGCCCAAGATCCTTTATGGAGTTAACTCTCATAAGCGGTAACTGGTCCATCGAATAGTCAAATCTGATTGGTGAGTGAACACGGGAAAAAGTAATGATTCTACATTTGGTGGCGTTGGCTTGCATTCCGTTTATCTGACACCACGATGATATGCGCACTGCTGACTTCACGACTCGGTAAATTTTCAGGTCATCCGCAAAAAGCAGCTTGCACGAATGTAGCAAACGTCGTTGATAAATTGCGCAATAATTAAAAGTCATAGGTGACTCCCTTGTGGAACGCCAGACGGAATCTCGAATTCATCGGAAGTGGCGTCACGAACCTTGAAGTCAAGTACGAATGAATCCAGTTGACGATCCACGACGGTAGACCAAGATGATTCAGTTCCAAAATAGCAAGATCATGCGGAACTTTATCAAATGCTTTCGAAAAGTCAATATACACAGCATCTACTTGTTGCCGCTTCTCGATGCATCCAATAACACTATTGGTGAAGCTCATCAAATTAGAGACCGTTTAAAGTTTTTGCATGAATCCATGCTGGAATTCTGATATAACGGATTTAACGGCTGGATAAAGCTTGTCATGCAACAGTCTTTCGAGTACTTTGGCCAAACAGTTCAGGATCGAAATGGGTTGATAATTTTCCACGCTATGTATGTTGCCGGATTTGAAGATCGGTGTAATTGATGCGTGCTTCCAGGCATCAGGGAACACGCCATCCGCGAGTGATCGGTTGAAAATTGTCAGGGCTGGGACAGTCAGCGAGGCTGCACAGTTTTTTTTTATGAACGACGGTGGAATCTGATCTGGACCAGGTCCCTTCGAAACGTCAACTGCATTAAGAGCGTTAAAAACCGTGTCAAAACTGAGGTGACTCAAACACACTGTGAAAGAACTCAGCGAAGAGATTTGAAGAAGTGTTGTCGGCGGAAGAATTATGATTACCATTGAAGACGTTATTCGGAATGCCAGCTGACCTTTTGCGAGTATTCACAAAAGACCAGAACGATGAAGGGTTCTTTTTGAGGTTCCGTTGCATTTGTTCAATGTACACACGGAAACGAACTTCATGCACGCTGTTATACTCAGCTTCCGCAAGTTGAACAGCATACTTATTCTCAGTTGTCCTGGAACGAAAATAACGTTTACGGGCCTTACGTAGACGGTTCCGTAGTCTGCGCAGCTGCGGGTTCCACCAAGGTTGTAAGCATTTTGTAGACATTCTTCGGGTTTTCAGCGGGACATTGTCACGAATTACTTGGTAAACATTGTCATAAAAAACAGTCACAGCATCATGCACCGTTTCGAGGTTTGATAAAAACGTCCAGTCCAATGCAGTTAATCTAGCGTTGATTACATCAAAGTCACATCGTGCGAAGTTATATTCGTTCCGTGCAGCTGAATTCGACTGCGGGAGTTGCAAGTCTTCAGAGGAACATTCGAGCGTCAAAACAAATGGCTTGTGGTAAGGATCGACTTTCAAAATGGCAGCAGGTGATTCAAACAGTTCAATTCGATCAGAATCACTGACGAAAACTAAATCGAGAAGCCTACCATTCGCATTAACCAAATCATTGATTTGCTGCAATCCTGTGGCTAGTAAAGACTCAACTACTGCAAGTTCTTGTTCCGACGAGGCGTTGAGAGGCAGAAACCCATGTACTTCATCATCGAATTCCCAGGCCAAATTAGGAAGGTTGTAATCGCCCATGACTATCATGGTATCACGAGGGTCAGCTAACTCGAGGAGACGCATAAGGGATTCACCGTGCTTAGCGTAAATATCGGCGGGACTGCGCGGTCTAATATAGATGCAACACAGACAAATGGACTCATGTGGTAGCATAACTTTCACAATAACTTGCTCAAGATCATCGCTGCCTTCAAGAAATACGGCTTTCGAATTCAGCTGGGCTCTCACTGCGATCAGGACACCTCCCCCAAACTGAAATACACTGGTGCGAGTGTTTCTATCGCATCGGTAGATGGTGTAGTTTCTTGACAGTTCGGAGTTCGAGATGTCGAAATAGAGTCATGTTTCTGTGAATATGATGACATCAAAATCGCAGGACAGCAGTGAATTGAGTAGAGTGCTTGTTTTTGTCTTCAATCCACGGGCGTTTTGGTAGTAGACGATGAGCGGAGAACAAGTGGTAGCGGAATGAGGAAGAATAGATACGACAGTAGGAGAGACTTCACGAACGGAGGTAGCTTCTAAATGCTGAAAACAGAATGCTCTGCGTAAACGTAAAAAATCTCCAAAAGTAACGGAATTACGAACTTGGTGTCATTGACATAGTTTTTCAGGAGAACTTTTGCTACACCTTTTATGAAGAATCAAACCTAATATGTTGTGAAGTGGAAAAAATGAATTTTCCATCTCACTTTTAGGAGGATTGATCAGTAAACTGAATACCTGCAAAGAATCGCATAAACTTATTGATAAAATGTCTCGAAGAAACCATTACGATGAATTGCATAATAAAGATACTATTAATTAAACGCACTCAAAACACGATTTTAGCCACTGTGCGTTGGTCTTCAAGTGTGTCAAATTAACTTTTTCCATTGCCTCAATTTTCATCATTTCGTTTTTTCTGTGCATTGCGGAATAGTGTTCAGAATGTTTGTTGAAGTTTTGCCAGCCTACTACTCTTTATGAAAAGAAAATATATGACATAATGTGTACCCCACATTATAAGGTCGACATCGCAATTAGTACAAGTTGACCAATTTCCCCCTTGCATCTATTGCCATTCTGGATGTCGTGAGTTTGATGTCGAAACAATAATAGAAGTGGACTTAAATTTCCCGAATTTGATTCGTTCATCACACTCGGGTATCCAGGTCATTTCGATTTTTATTCAGTGATAATATTGAGAAGTGAAAGGTCAATTTTAATTAAATCGTGAATTCCCAAGCCATCAACTGAGGATTACCATACATTTTGAGAAAATTCGTCGATACCCTAATGCAGTACCAGCAGCACTAAATTACATTTGTTTAGGGTAAATACTTGCAGATAGTTACATCAACTTACTTTGTAGAACCGTTCTTTGTTACCCTTATTTAGATTTACTTTTGTCTTTCTCTCTCAGTATTCAAACGTCATGCTACGCAAGTTGGTCGTCTGCTCGATTACCCCCGTGTTGCTAACAACGTGCATCGTTTTTAAATGCCAACCACTGAAACAACCCACCATTACCCGTTTCAATTTCATTGAGCGGGAATACAGAGTAAACGTCCAGAGTTTACAAAGTTTTAAAAATTACACCGGTCGACAGTTGGGTGCTTTTTGGTTCGCGCGTCCTGTGGATACGATATCCTGTATGCGGGCTACTGTTCGACCGTTAACATCGCGAATAACCCTCGTGTCATTCTTCTGCCGCAATGCTTCGAACTGTGTCGTTGCCTTGATCGTGTCGAACCCCGGGATCTCGAATAGCCTTCGGATTCGTACCATCCATGCCTCAGATTTCAACGGAAACGTATCTACCATCGATGAATTCGGAGACGATTGGGCTACCGTGATGTTGATCAAACATAACGATGAAATAGTCAATGTATATCTCTGCAATGGGGTATATATCGCAGATTTAGTGCCTCACATCGACACGGTAGGTCAGGCAAATGTGGCCCAAGCTCTCGTTCCGCCATCACTTATCAATCGGCGATGCGACATTTTTGAACACGAAATATCATCCGGGTGGAAACTGCCGTGTACGGCGGTGACTACTCTGGTCACACCGTTGGCAGAGCAAATCGAGAGAACTGCCGTACAAAGACATCTGCGTCGAATAATGATCATACCAATCTGTTTGCTGTCTTTTATTGGACTGATGGGAATATTCAAGGGGGCGGTGAATTTGATGATTCGATAATCTACGCTCTAAGCCGGTGGATATTATGTTTGATGTGGAATGTATGAAAAATCGTTAACTAAGATCTTATGTTACTCTCTGATAGATAGGTACTTCGTTGTATATCAATAAAAATATCGAAAATGGATTACTTTTTTCTACCTTCTGTTACATATAGAGAATATGATCTTTGCTTTGAGGCTAACGTCATGATACTGTTATACCCAGGGAAGTCGAGGAAATTTCCACACCGAAAATTTCCTAGACCCGACCGAGAATCGAACTCAGCCATCTTCAGCATGGGCTTGCTTTGTAGCTGCACATCTTACCGCTAGACTAAGGAAGGTCCCATCTTTATCCAATTCCTTTTTTGCCTTTTTCGTACAACAAAGTTGTCTGTCCGTGTGTATGTATGTGTGTGTGTATGTGTGTGCACAAAAGCTAAGAAAAACATTAGACAACTTTTCATATAGTAATCCTCAACCGATTTTCTCGCAACAAGTTTCATTCGACAGGGGGTGTTGATCACTATGGAATTTGATATCGATCGACCGTTGCGTTTGAAAGTTATAAAGAAAATGGTGCATCGAACCATATTAACGCCATATAAGGTTGGTGTCTTGGATAAATACGAGAAAGGCAGTATCACACTCGGTTAATTAAGTCGGGTTTTTAAATAATTTTGTGATTTTTTTTAAATGTTAATATGCACAGAACAGAAAGAATCAAAAATTCAAAGACTTACTCTTTCCTTTAGAAACTAGTTGACCCGGCAGACGTTGCGTTACTCGTGTTTTCGCATAAGGAAATATGATATAAACCCTTTGGAAACTATATCGAACATATCAGCCAAAGAAATGGAGAAAATCCATCCATCCGTTATCAAGTTATGTGGATACGAACACAGACCATCTCATTTTTATATATACGGATGAGGTGAATATGTAAGCGATTCAAATAAATAGCGATTCAACTAAATGTTTAATGTTAATCTTTTTTTACTATTTTTTTTAGGCTAATACATGTGTGGCGTCACGCCATCTGCTATCTCCATGCAACACTTATATGCAACGCAACATTTTTTGCTCGTCATCGCATCGTACATATAAAACCCTTTTGAATTCAAACTTAATTGTTTCCTACCCTTTAAACCTAGTCAACGCCGTGTCAAACCATTCGTCCCGCAAAGTGATCCCATAGTTGGTGACCTCGTGCTCGCGAAATGGAAGACAATAAACACGTACCTTCGGCCAGTGCAAGTGTATCAGGTGTGCAGGAACCAGTAAACGTGGACAGTATAAATCTGCCGCCACCAGTGGTGACAGCATCGAACATCGAGTTCGATATGTTCCTTTCGCTCGAATTCTGGTTTGCTGCTTCGGGACTCGGAAATTAACACGTTTCGAAGAAATACAACATTGTCATGGCACAGGTGCCGCCGAAGAAGCTAACAGAGCTACGCGCCATCATAGATGCCACTCCAAAGAAGTATTCCTACATCAAACGACAATTGATCGATCACTTCGCTGATAGTCAGCAGAAACGATTGCTACGAGTTCTGTCCGATATGCTCCTTGGTGACATGAAGCCAAGTCAGGTGTACAACGAAATGACACGAGTAGCCGGTAACTCGTTGGGTGTACCCGTACTGCTTGATCTATGGGCATCCCGGCTTCCTCCGCACGCACAAGCTGCAGTGATTGCTTCAAAAGGAGATCCTTCAGAAAAGGCAACAATCGCTGATGCCATCGTCGACGCCATGAGCTTTCGTAACGTCAACTCAATAAGTAACACTGCATCAACCGTTCCAGCAAATATTCCAGCTTCGGGTAGTAAAGATGAACTTCAACGAGAAATCGCTCAATTAACCAGGAGGTTCGACCAAATATTTCGACCTCAAAGGAGTTCACGAGACCGGTCCCGCTCTCGCAGTCAAAGCAGAAGAAGTCAACACTACAACTCGGAATCAACGTATAATATGTGTTGGTACCATCGTACATTTGGAACTGATGCACTTCGATGCCGAAAACCGTGTACCTTTGGAGAGACTGCAAAAACTAAACAACAATGACGCCATTCGTACGGTTCTGCGTCAGCAATTGGGAAACCTTCCGACGCAGCTACAATTTTTCGCCTGAAAATAGCAGACACTATTACGGACAGAAGTTTCCTCATCGACACAGGTGCCGATGTATCAGTAATTCCAAGAAACTCGGCTTTAGGTGGAGTAAAACCAACCACGTTAAATTTTTTTTGCTGCAAACGGAATTCAAATCCAGGTATACGGAGAAGCGCTACTGAAAGTAAGTCAGTCATGGCCAGTCCACTTCACATGGTGAAAAAAGCAGACGGAACATGGCGGCCTTGGGGAGATTATCGTGCGCTAAATTCTCAAACAATACCCGATAGATATCCTATTCCCTATCTGCAGGATTTCACTACTATTCTGCACGGTAAAACTATTTTTTCTAAAGTTGACCTGCAAAAAGCGTACCATCAAGTGCCTATTCATCCCGACGACATATCGAAGACTGCAATCACCACTCCGTTTGGATTGTTCGAGTTCACCCATATGACGTTCGGGCTTCGAAACGCTGCTCAAACCTTCCAGCGGCTCATCCATGAAGTGCTACGAGGATTGAATTTCGTATACTCATACATCGATGACATCTTCATCGCATCATCGTCACCCGAGGAGCATCGTGATTCGTGATTATCTACGACAACTGTTCACCAGATTGGAAGAACATCACCTAGCCATCAACGTAGCCAAATGTGAATTCGGAAAAAGCGAACTGGTTTTTGTTGGTCACTCAGTCTCTCCTGCCGGAATACGTCCCTTGCCAGAGCGAGTGGAAGCAGTTCGCAATTATAAACGACCCGACACAGTGAAAGAGCTCAAAAGTTTTCTCGCTGTAATTAACTTCTATCGACGGTTTATTCCCGATGCTATAGAAGCACAAATACCACTACTCAACATGACTCCGGGAAACAAGCGCAACGATCGATCCCCGATTAAATGGTCGGATGAATCGGTGAAGGCGTTTGAGCTGTGCAAGCAACAACTTGCAAATGCAGCTTTACTCGCCCATCCTGCAATTGATGCTGAATTATCTTTGTGGGTAGATGCATCGAATACAGCAGCTGGAGCAATCCTACATCAAGTTATTGACGGGACTGTGCAGCCCCTTGGATTCTTCTCCAAACGATTTGACAAGGCACAACTGAAGTATAGTACGTATGACCGAGAGCTAACAGCAATCTATCTGGCCATACGACACTTCAAATACATGCTTGAAGGGCGGAATTGTCACATATACACCGATCATAAACCTATTGTCTACGCATTCCACCAAAGCTTCGAGAAAGCATCGGATCGTCAAACACGACAATTGGACTTCACCATTACTACCGACATTCGTCATGTGGCTGGAAAAGAGAATTTCGCTGCGGACTTACTCTCCCGCATTAATGCAGTTAGCTCTGTACCGTCAGTGAATTTTGATGCTCTCGCATCAGATCACGAAATCGATGAAAAATTAGCAACGATACTGGAAGGTAAATTGGAAACATCATTAAAACTTAAAAAGTTCACTGTACCTGGAACTTCGAAGCAATTGTATTGCGATTGCTCTGGGATTCGCATACGACCTTTTATTACTAAACGATTTCGTAATCAATTTCTTCAAGCAACCCACAATCTTTCCCATCCAGGGACCCGTGCAACAGTCAAATTAATGACCCAACGATTCGTGTGGCCGGGCATACGGAAAGACAGCATCGCCTACACTAAACGATGTGAACAATGTCAGCGCTCCAAGGTCAACCGCCACACCAGGTCGCCTTTGGGGCACTATGCTACACCAGATGACAGATTTTGCCACATTAATATTAACATTGTTGGTCCCTTTCCCCCGAGTAATGGAAACCGATATTGGCTCACAATAATCGATAGATTTTCTCGTTGGCCAGAAGCTATCGCTGTACCCGACATGACAGCACCTACTATAGCTGATGCATTAGTTGAAGGATGGATTGCTCGCTTTGGCGTACCCAAGTTGATTACATCCGATCAAGGACGCCAATTCGAATCGACGCTGTTCTCGGAATTAGTTCGTACGTTTGGGATCACTCATTTGCGACCAACACCATACCATCCTCAATCCAATGGTATTATTGAGAGATGGCACCGAACGTTGAAAGCTGCTATTCTCTGCCACAATCCCGATCGCTGGACCGTTCATCTTCCGATGATACTACTCGGGTTGAGAACCGTCCATAAAGAAGACATAAAGGCTTCGCCGGCAGAAATGGTTTATGGGACAACACTTCGGATTCCTTGTGAGTTTTTTGGAAAAAAAAACACTCGCAATACTACTACAAAGCGGGCTTGGTAGTCATATGGCTACTGCTTCTGCCTCATACGCAGGAGGTCGCGGGTTCAATCCCAGGTCCGTTCCATTCTCCTACTTTGTATCTTTCTCTATATTTCTCATGTTCTAGCAATGGACTACCATACCGTTTCCATTACTATTCCTATACCTTCAACTTCAGTATTCTAACAGTAATCTGCTAGAATTGGAAATGAACTGAAAAGCTCGTTTCCTACATCCAATTAGAAATTCCATCAGTTGCCTTCTCCTATCTATCACATTAGCAGCTCGTTAACCAAGACGGACCTCTGCCTCTCGAGCCTAACCCAAAAATTCCAACAAATTCCGCATGAACTCGTGGCAAGTGCAGAGGTATATTCGGCTTGCAGTGGGCGAGTGATTGCATCATCATTTCCTCCCCCTTCCCTACATTGACTTGCATTCTGACGTGGCAGGCGCCAGTATGACCTAACAAATGAGATCACCAGTACTTGTACATTTAATATGTGTGCTAGTCCCAAGCAAACATCTGTTGGTTCCCTGATTCCCTGAACAGCTGATCTGGTCATAATGGAGTAGCAACTACGAGCAGTCAATCAAGTTCAAGCGCAAGAAAACACTCGCAATACTACTACATCTGTATTTGCGAGCAAACTGCGAGACGCAGTGCGAATGCTTCATCCATCATGTTTGTTCATCCAGAATTGCACACTTGCAAGAATGTATTCGTTCGCAACGATTCGATTAGGCCTTCGCTATCTCCACGGCCCCTATCCTGTGCTTGGGCGTACGTGCAAGCACTAACGTATCAAGATCAATGGAAGAATCGTAACCCGCATCCACCGGTCGCCAACGGTGTGACGCTACCACCGCTGGCTATTTTTTTTATCACGCCGCCGCCGATTAAATTTTATTCGGCGCACAGGTCTACCCCGGAACCGGTAACCCAAACCTAAGGTTCTGAATTACATAAGAGGCAAACCTATGATTGTTTTTTTTCTCGATCTGATTTCGAAAAGTCGAAATGTGCGTACAACTAACAGCTTTGGTAAAGAACTTCAACTTATAAAACAAACTGGCCAGAAGTAGAATCAAGATCTAAAAAAAGTTATCCTACATTTTTGTCATGGTAAATCATGAAGTTTGATATGTCGCATGTTATGTTCTTTTCAAAAACCGGATTCAAGTCTTCCACATGGTCTCCGGTATTGGTTCCAGGTGTCCCGGAATGTTTAGATCAACTGGATCAAAATCATCAAAATTTATAGTAGAAATCTAAAATTAGTTTCAAAATAATATATGCCTCATGATATATTTCGAAATATTCTGATTTATGTCCCCAGTTAAAGCCCCGGAACCGGTTCCTATGTGGCCATCATGCTTCCAATTTCGTTCAGAAGCATCGCAAATAAATTTTCTTCACGATACGGGTATAAAAAGACGATATTGGTACGAATAACAAACATAAAAGTAAAAAATGTCCAATATGGCCACCCGACAGACCCCACTGGGATTCCGTATAAATCCGGAACCGGTGGACCGACATGTCCAATCGATCGATCCTCCGAAACTATGATAATTTCTGGTTCATGTCTGAAAATTTCAAACAAATCGGTCAAAAATTGAATGAATTAGAGCAAAAACATCACCAAAATTTTGATGCACAAAAGAGGTTGGGGATGCAAAGGTTAAATAGGGTAGAATACGGCATTGGCAGGGTGCGACAGTTGTTGGCACCCTCAACAATATTTGCATTTTCCAGCAAACATACACTATTTATGAACATAATTTTGATTCAATCACACAATTTCAAGTCTAAGCTTTCATTTGAATAAGTTGTTTGTGTAAAAGTAGCAAGATTTGATGAGTTAATCATCGAAACAAATTTGCACCTTCGAAATCCTTGCCATTATTGCATTGCCAAAGAAAGCAGCGCAGGAATAGCAAACTGTTACTTACTATTTTGGATCGCCTGTTTCTCCTCTTTATTGCGTTTGACACAACAAATTAAGTACGTACACTACTTTTTACACTTTATCACCACTTGATTATTACCACAAAGAGCAAATTTATCCCATATTTGCTCCATGTTTCACTAAATAAAATCTGGACTGTTCGTTTTCTTTGACAGCAGCACACTTCGGAATAGAGCGAGAGAATGTGTTTGTGAGCATATCAAACACACGCCAAAAAGATACCACGCACAATTCTATGTGATTTGATTTTAGCAAAAATATGAACAAAATATCCAGCGATGGCATTTATTTAAAAAAAAAGTGTTAAAATACAAATGTTTCTATTCAGATTTTTACGCAGACCATGGATTATATTGAAAGTGATAGCAACACCGTAGTGTTTTAACCCTTATGTGGCTGACAGGACCGCTTTCCTTTTGCAACTTCAATACTTTCCAAGCTCATCAAAAAAATTATAATCATTCCCGATCCTACATAGCGCATTTCAACCATAAATAATTGCCTACTTTTAGGTTATTATCTATTATTCAACTGTGAAACGTAGTGTAAGAATGGGGTGGCTCCAGCGGCTGGATAGGACAGTGCTGTCCATTACTCAACATATGAAGACTCACGAGGTGGAATATATTGTTAATATACTATACTACCAGAACCGACGAGCTTCGTTTTACCTAAAATTGATTAAATATATATTTTTTACATTATTTAAAAGACGTTAAGTATTCGAAATTTGCAAATTTTGGATTCCATTTTTTACATTAATTTTCGATTAAAGCAGAAATGTGTACTTCATTTGTATGAGAGTTCCTCTTCCAGAAGAGGAGGGGTCTTATATCATCATAAGAATCTTCATCGTTCCCTAAAACTTCTACATACAAATGTTCATGCCGTTTCCTAGTCTATAAGGGCAGCAGACAAATATTCATTCTTATGTGTATGGATTTGGTTTCACGTAGTTTACGTCGAGCGGTCGTGTCTTGTACACAACCACCATTATTTTTTTTTATGAAACAAACATATCATGTAAGGACCGCCAAGAGCAAGTTGTATATTTGAAACTGGTTGATAGACTTTTGCTTACGCGTGTAGACTCTAAGGCATTACAAAA
This sequence comes from Armigeres subalbatus, assembly GCF_024139115.2. NCBI lineage: Eukaryota > Metazoa > Arthropoda > Insecta > Diptera > Culicidae > Armigeres > Armigeres subalbatus. The sequence continues at coordinate 31,815,987 of NC_085141.1, forward strand.
GACAAAAGACAAAAAGCATATAAGTTCCCTTCTCCTAAATGGCAAACATTATTCAAGTTGGTTGAAAATGGTAAAAGTAATGAAAATGTCAATATCTGGGTACACGGGTACCCTATCTGCCATTCACGTCTGATTTTTGTTGGCTTCATAAGGATTAAATTTGTTTTACAATGTGTTTAAATGCTTTTGCCTATCTGTCTACATGACATAAAATTGATGCCAAGGCTAAAAATTCATGTTTTGTGTTAAGCCAGTTTTGATAAACAATAAAGTTTGTTCCAAAATTGAGTGAAGCGAGATGAGCGTGCGGCCGATTAATATGAATGAATTTTACTACTGGAGAATATAAACAACCAGCATTTGGCACCAATACATTACCAGTTTTTCACTTCCATGTCTAGTTGCTAAAGGGAGCAAATCCATTGCTGATAATAGAAATTGCTATGCCAATAGAAGAAACGTTGACCTGTTACTTAATAATAAATTTACTGAGTTTGTGGTAAAAGCTGTTATATTTAGTGAACACCAATCATCAAAGAAAGAGCATACAAATGTATACCAGTTAAGCTGTACCTGTGTTTTAGTGTAATTATTAATTATTTTTATCATTCAATTTGGCGAATGTCTTAGACTGCCAAGAATTAGTATTTTCCCCTATAAAATATTAAATATCAAATCACTTGTCATAAGACGAATTTGTACAATCCCATTTAATTCCACCACTTAATTGTACCTTGACAGATACGTATTTCGACCTCAACAGTAAGGTCGTCTTCAGTGTCTCGTACTTGACTCGATTCGAGGATAATTGTGTTTTCTTATTGATACTTCATCATTAGATTAAAAGAAGGCAGATTTCATTTGAAAACAATGACTGATTTTGAAAAAGGGATCAAACCCAAAATCGCTTTATTCCGGGAAAACGTCTATTTCTAAAGAAGGAAAAGCATCCACCGATTTCTTATTCTGGGCAAACGTCTATTTTTAAAGAAGGGATCACATTCACCATCCAGAAGGAAACACATTAAGCTTTGCTTTTTACTGGGCAAACCATGATTTCGATGAAGGTTTGAGTTGATCGATAACTAAACAATACCACTCCCTCATACCCTCCCCTTTTTTTATCCTTGACCCACTATCGTAGTCTCCTTAATATGAAGAATGTTTGTTCCAATTTTGACTGAAATCGATTAAGGAGAGATCAGAAGTTACACTGAGGTGATAGAGAGCTGAACAATGCCAGTCTCTCCAAAACCTTCCCGTTTTCCAAATATCATCCCTAACCCCTATCTTCGTCTTTTTAAGAAAAAGAATATGTGTTTCAACTTTGGTTTAAAATCGGCCAATAGGTACAGAAGTTATGCAGGAACATACACACACAATACAAACATTGAGTTAATTATGCAATTAAAATGTGCAATGCTGTAGCACGAAACCCACCGCTCATCGAATTGTACCTCTGTATCAATTTATTTTTATATATTTCTTTGGCCCTTCTACCTTTTCAATAAACATCTTTCAAAAATAGAGATGATGTGTACCAAATCTGGTTGGAATTGGTCCTGGAGGTTAGGAGTTATACTGAATTGCTCGTTTTCTAAAGATAACCCTCCCCCCCCTTACCATCCTCTTTTTCCAATGACCATTCCACCCCCTTTGTTATCTTCTCCTTAGGATAGAGAATGTGTGTACCAAATTTGGTTCAAATCGGTCCAGGGATTCATAATTTACTCTGAATCGTTTTCTGAACAACCCCTTCCTCAAGATCCCTCCCCTTTCCCAAATGATCGTCTCTTCATAGTGAATATGTGTACAAAATTTGGTTGAATTCGGTCCTGGAAGTTGAAAGTTACACAGAATTGATCGTTTGCTAAACAAAACCCCTCCCACCACCCCTCCCCCTTTTTCAAATGACCATCCCACCCCCTTTGTACACTTTCTTTGAGGATAGAGAATGCGGGTATCAAATTTGATTGAAATCGACCAAGTGGTTCAGAAGTAGTTAGCGAACATACAGATTACAGACATACATAGTAGACCTCTTCATGTTTTCCAAAAGTATCAAAAAATTTATCGGTCAGCCCAGCATCACAATTCTTATGCTAAAATAAGTCTCCTGTCAAATTTTCAGCTAATTCGGATAAAATTTCGAGGTTGCTCAAGTCGATTTAGTGTTTTTGGGCTATTTTCAATTTTGGAAAAAATCTAACAAGAATTATAAACGTCGAAAGCTATCGCAACAACCTCTATACAGAAGCTTTTGGTGTGCTCTACAAGTCTTGTGAACATTGCGATTCGTTCCGTTCACGTTTTGTCCATGTTAAAGTGATTTTCAAGCTTTTAAGTGTATAAAAATACTGTTTCCCCCAAAAGTCGTTGTTCTACAAAATTCTTGAGTTTATGACAAATAATTGTTAATTTATTATATTATAGTTCCTCTTTTTTCCCTGGAAATTTTAGTAATATAATTGCCCATGTGCGATTTACCGTTAAATTCTTAAAAATCAGAAGCTGGACATTTGTAATAAATTTGCACGTTAGGATTTCTTCGAGCAAGTTGTTCGAACAAAACATAAATTAAATCCTATGATATTTGATGCTTACAACAAACGACTTCCAAATTTTGTTAAATTCATCATATGTATGCATGCTTTTAACATTGAGTGCATTGTAGTAACAAGTGAAATCGAAGCTTCTTTGTTTGAACAACATGTTTGAAGAAATCTCAGCGTGCAAATTTATGACAAATGTTCAGCTTCTGATTTTTAAGAATTTAACGGTAAATCGCACATGGGCAATTATATTACTCAAATTTCCAGGGAAAAAAGAGGAACTATAATATAATAAATTAACAATTATTTGTCATAAACTCAAGAATTTTGTAGAACAACGACTTTTGGGGGAAACAGTATTTTTATGCACTTAAAAGCTTGAAAATCACTTTAACATGGACAAAACGTGAACGGAACGAATCGCAATGTTCACAAGACTTGTAGAGCACACCAAAAGTTTTCGACGTTTATAATTCTTGTTAGATTTTTTCCAAAACTGAAAATAGCCCAAAAACACTAAATCGACTTGAGCCACCTCGAAATTTTATCCGAATTAGCTGAAAATTTGACAGGAGACTTATTTTAGCATGAGAGTTGTGATTCTTGGCTGACCGGTTGAATTTTTGATACTTTTTGAAAACATGAAGAGGTCTAATACATAGATTGGTTTTCAAATATTAAATAATAAATATAATAAATATTAAATATTAAATGTTTATTGTTAAATATTAAATATAAAATTAAAAATTCCTACCATTCTCAATCTGTTTCTGCAATCCGTCTTCCATCGTCAATGCTACCAGATATTGGATGCAGAAACTTTCATCTTTTTCCATTCCATGCTCCGTTTGTTTGAAATATCCAGCAACCATCTCGATACAACTTGTTCCAAACAACACGGATTCTGGTCCAAAAATGAGCAAAAATGGACCAACATCTATACAAGATCCAAAATAATAGAGCAGAAAAGTGGCATAAAAATTAATTTGGAACTGGAATTTAGACTGCAATGTGACCCGATTTTGTCACTCCCCGATTTTGTCTACCCCCGATTTTATCACGTTTTCGAACCGATTTTATCACGTCCCGATTTTGTCACGTTTTCGACCCGATTTTGTCACCCCAAAAAAATTTGTCATTATTTTTATTTTCGTAAATAATACCACAAACAACATTGATTTTCATGAAATAACTTTCACCACCTGTAGCTTATTACGAACAACTTCTGAGTACCTGGGAAACATTCTGTAAGCAATTTCGACAAGAAATAACGGGTACCGTTCACGCATTTGCAGGGCTGTTACAAACTAGTCGAATTCCAATCCGCGAAATCCGCGACTGGCAAATTGAAATCCGCGACTGTAGAAACAAATCCGCGACAAACAAAAATATAGTTTCTTGCTTCAAAACGTTTTATCAATGCGAAATTTCAATATTTTTGCTTCTAATCTATTAACATATTCGTCGATAGAAAAGAAAATGAAAGAACATTCGCTAATTTATGTAATACCCAAAACTGCATAGTTAAGGTCTGAGGGAAGCTCTCTCGCGGTAGAGCGCTATTTTCGTACTAAAATGTCTATAACTCGGAATTGGGAACGAATTTCGCTCATCCCAACTGACAATCTCTTTGAAATTCATCAAGGAATGTTCCTACAAAATTTCATGGACCTACTATTTCCCAAATTTGAATGAATGTCTCAATACTGAGCTATTGTACAACTGAAATTTTCGCTTCTCAGTACCTCTCTCCGATGATTTGATGCACAAAGGAACCGAATTTCGCAAAACCCAACTGACAAAAGTTTTGAATTTTTCCAACGATCATTTTGATGTAATAAAAAGTATATGTCACCGCAATAAATTTTGCAGGAAGCTCTTTTTACTTCAACCAAGTTTTTTAAATTCCATACAAAAGTTATCATTTCGGGAGAGCAGCCAACAGCACATTTTCTTGTGGCGCACGGCAGGAAAGCAGCGATGAGAGCGGTAGAAAGTCCGTCAACTTTGTATCTAGCGTGACACTAGAAAAAAGCGTATTCCTATTTGGGAACACGAAGATACCAAATATATATATTGAAATCAAATATTGGAATTTGATGAGATAAATAATCGAAAATAAAAAAAAACAAATATGACAAATAGAACAAATAAGCAAAATAAATGAGACAAATAAAGCAACTAAGACAAACAGTACAAATAATTTTTTTTTATTGTCTTTATTAATGAGGTTTTCGGCCCTTGACCGGTTCACCTCATCAGTACAAATAAGATAATCAAGACAAATTCCTACGGAAGTCCCTCCAGGTATTCCTCCAGAAGTTCCTCCGGAAGTACCTCCGGAAGTACCTCCGGGAAATCCTCCGGAAGTTCCTCCGTAAATTCCTCCAGGAAATCCTCCAGAAGCTCCTCTAGGAAATCCTCCAGAAGTTTTTTCTTCTGAAGTTCCTTCAGGAATTACTCCGGAAGTTGCTCCAGTAATTCCTCCGGAAGTTCCTACAGTAAATCCTCCGGAAGTTCCTCCAGTAATTCCTCCGGAAGTTCCTTCTGGAATTCCTTCGGAAGTTCCTCCAGAAATTCTTTCGGAAGTTTCTCCAGGAATTCCTTCAGAAGTTCTTCCAGGAATTTCTTCGGAAGTTTCTCCAGGAATTTCTCCCAAATTTATCCAGGAATTCTTTCGGAAGATCCTCCAGAAATTCTTTCGGAAGTTACTGCAGAAATTCCTTTGGAAGTTTATCCAGAAATTCCTTTGGAAGTTTCTCAAGGAATTCCTTCGGAAGTTTCTCCAGAAATTCCCTCGGAAGTTTCTCCAGGAATTCCTTCGGAAGTTTCTCCAGTAATTCCTTCGAAAGTTTCTCCAGGAATTCCTTCGGAAGTTTCTCCAGAAATTCCTTCGGTAGTTTCTCCAGGAATTCTTCCGGAAGTACCTCTAGGAATTCCTCCGGAATTTCCTCTAGAAATCCTCTCCAGAAATTCCTTCGGATGTTCCTCCAGGAATTCCTTCGGAAGATCCTTCAGGAATTCCTTCGGGAGTTCCTCCTGGAATTCCTTCGGAAGTTCCTCCAGGAATTTCTTCGGAAGTTCCGCCAGGAATTCCTTCGAAAAATCCGACAAGAGTTCCTTCGGAAGTTCCTCCAGGAATTTCTTCGGAAGTTGTTCCAGGATTTTTTTCGGAAGTTCCTCCAGGAATTCCTTCGGAAGTTCCTCCAGGAATTCCTTCGAAAGTTCCTCCAGGAATTCCTTCGGAAGTTCCTCAAGGAATTACCCGGAAGATTTTCCAGGACTTCATTCGGAAGTTCATCCAGGAATTTCTTCGGAAGTTCTTCCAGGAGTTACTTCGGTAGTTCCTTCAGGGGTTCCTATGGGAATTCCTCCGGAAGTGCCTTCGGGAGTTCCTCCGGAAGTTCATTCGGGAATTCCTCCGGAAGTTCCTTGGGGAATTCCTCCGGAAGTTCCTCCGGGAATTCCTCCGGAAGTTCCTATGAGAATTCCTCCGGAAGTTCCTTCGGGAATTCCTCCGGAAGTTCCTTCGGGTATTCCTCCGGAAGTTCCTTCGGGAATTCCTCCGGAAGTTCCTTCGTGAAATCCTCCGGAAGCTCCTTCGGGAATTCCTCCGGAAGTTCTTTCGGGAATTCCTCCGAAAGTTCCTTCGGGAGTTCCCGGAAGTTCCTTCAATTCTTTCGAAGATCCTTCAGAATTCTTCCGGAAGTTCCTTCGGGAATTCCTCCGGAAGTTCTTTCGGGAATTCCTCCGGAAGTTCCTTCGGGAATTACTCCGGAAGTTTCTTCGGGAATTCCTCCGGAAGTTCCTTCGGGAATTCCTCCGGAAGTTCCTATGAGAATTTTTCCGGAAGTTCCTTCGCGAATTCCTCCGGAAGTTCCTATGAGAATTTCTCCGGAAGTTCCTTCGGGAATTCCTCCGGAAGTTCCTGCGGGAATTCCTCCGAAAGTTCATATGAGAATTTTTCCGGAAGTTCCTTCGGGAATTCCTCCGGAAGTTCCTGCGGGAATTCCTCCGGAAGTTCCTTCGTGAATTCCTCCGGAAGTTCGTTAAAGAATTCCTCCGGAAGTTCTTTCAGGAATTCCTCCGGAAGTTCCTTCGGGAGTTCCCCCGGAAGTTCCTTCGGGAAATCCTCCGGAAGATCCTTCGGGAAATCCTCCGGAAGATCCTTCGGGAAATCCTCCGGAAGATCCTTCGGGAATTCCTCCGGAAGTTCCTTCGGTAATTCATCCGGAAGTTCCTTCGGGAATTCCTCCGGAAGTTCCTTCGGGAATTCCTCCGGAAGTTCCTTCGGGAATTCCTCCGGAAGTTCCTGCGGGAATTCCTCCGGAAGTTCCTTCGTGAATTCCTCCGTAAGTTCGTTAGGGAATTCCTCCGGAAGTTCTTTCAGGAATTCCTCCGGAAGTTCCTTCGGGAGTTCCCCCGGAAGTTCCTTCGGGAAATCCTCCGGAAGATCCTTCGGGAAATCCTCCGGAAGATCCTTCGGGAATTCCTCCGGAAGTTCCTTCGGAAATTCATCCGGAAGTTCCTTCGGGAATTCCTCCGGAAGTTCCTTCGGAAATTCCTCCGGAAGTTCCTTCGAAAATTCCTCCGGAAGTTCCTTCGTAAATTCCTCCGGAAGTTCCTTCGGGAATTTTCTCCGGAAGTTCCTTCGGAAATTCCTCCGGAAGTTCCTTCGGGAATTCCTCCGGAAGTTCCTTCGGGAATTCCTCCGGATGTTCCTTCGGGAATTCCTCCGGAAGTTCCTTCGGGAATTCCTCCGGAAGTTCCTTCGGGAATTCCTCCGGAAGTTCCTGCGGGAATTCCTCCGGAAGTTCCTTCGGGAATTCCTCCGGAAGTTCCTTCGGGAATTCCTCCGGAAGTTCCTTCGGGAATTCCTGGAGGAACTTCCGGAGGAATTCCTGGAGGAACTTCTGAAAGATTTCTTGGAGGAACTTTCGTAGACAATTCCTGGAAGAACTTCCGAAGGAATTGCTGGAGGAACTTTCTTTATTTTTCTTCTTAGTCTTGTATTATTTGTCTTATTTGTCTTATTTGTCTTATCTATCTTATTTGTCTTATTTGTTTAATTTGTATTATTTGCCTTATTGGTCTTATTTGTCTTATTTGTCTTATTTGTCTTATTTGTCTTATTTGTCTTATTTATCTTATTTGTCTTATTTGTCTTATTTGTCTTATTTGTCTTATTTGTCTTATTTGTCTTATTTGTCTTATTTGTCTAATTTGTCTTATTTGTCTTATTTGTCTTATTTGTCTTATTTGTCTTATTTGTCTTGTTGTCTTGTTGTCTTATTTGTCTTATTTGTCTTATTTGTCTTATTTGTCTTATTTGTCTTGTTGTCTTATTTGTCTTATTTGTCTTATTTGTCTTATTTGTCTTATTTGTCTTGTCTTATTTGTCTTATTTGTCTTATTTGTCTTGTTGTCTTATTTGTCTTATTTGTCTTTATTTGTCTTATTTGTCTTATTTGTCTTATTTGTCTTATTTGTCTTATTTGTCTTATTTGTCTTATTTGTCTTATTTGTCTTATTTGTCTTATTTGTCTTATTTGTCTTATTTGTCTTATTTGTCTTATTTGTCTTATTTGTCTTATTTGTCTTATTTGTCTTATTTGTCTTATTTGTCTTATTTGTCTTATTTGTCTTGTTGTCTTATTTGTCTTATTTGTCTTATTTGTCTTATTTGTCTTATTTGTCTTATTTGTCTTATTTGTCTTATTTGTCTTATTTGTCTTATTTGTCTTATTTGTCTTATTTGTCTTATTTGTCTTATTTGTCTTATTTGTCTTATTTGTCTTGTTGTCTTATTTGTCTTATTTGTCTTATTTGTCTTATTTGTCTTATTTGTCTTATTTGTCTTATTTGTCTTATTTGTCTTATTTGTCTTATTTGTCTTGTTGTCTTATTTGTCTTATTTGTCTTATTTGTCTTATTTGTCTTATTTGTCTTATTTGTCTTATTTGTCTTATTTGTCTTATTTGTCTTATTTGTCTTATTTGTCTTATTTGTCTTATTTGTCTTATTTGTCTTATTTGTCTTGTTGTCTTATTTGTCTTATTTGTCTTATTTGTCTTATTTGTCTTTATTTGTCTTATTTGTCTTATTTGTCTTATTTGTCTTATTTGTCTTATTTGTCTTATTTGTCTTATTTGTCTTTATTTGTCTTATTTGTCTTATTTGTCTTGTTGTCTTATTTGTCTTATTTGTCTTATTTGTCTTATTTGTCTTATTTGTCTTGTCTTATTTGTCTTATTTGTCTTATTTATCTTATTTGTCTTGTTTATTTTTCTTAATTGTCTTATTTGTCGTAGTTGTCTTATTTGTCTTATTTGTCTTATTTGTCTTATTTGTGTTCTTTGTCGTATTTGTCTTTATTTGTCTTATTTGTCTTATTTGTCTTGTTGTCTTATTTGTCTTATTTGTCTTATTTGTCTTATTTGTCTTATTTGTCTTATTTGTCTTATTTGTCTTATTTGTCTTGTTGTCTTATTTGTCTTATTTGTCTTATTTGTCTTATTTGTCTTATTTGTCTTATTTGTCTTATTTGTCTTATTTGTCTTATTTGTCTTATTTGTCTTATTTGTCTTATTTGTCTTATTTGTCTTATTTGTCTTATTTGTCTTATTTGTCTTATTTGTCTTATTTGTCTTATTTGTCTTATTTGTCTTGTTGTCTTATTTGTCTTATTTGTCTTATTTGTCTTATTTGTCTTATTTGTCTTATTTGTCTTATTTGTCTTATTTGTCTTATTTGTCTTATTTGTCTTATTTGTCTTATTTGTCTTATTTGTCTTATTTGTCTTATTTGTCTTATTTGTCTTATTTGTCTTATTTGTCTTTATTTGTCTTTATTTGTCTTATTTGTCTTATTTGTCTTATTTGTCTTATTTGTCTTATTTGTCTTATTTGTCTTATTTGTCTTATTTGTCTTATTTGTCTTATTTGTCTTATTTGTCTTATTTGTCTTATTTGTCTTATTTGTCTTATTTGTCTTATTTGTCTTATTTGTCTTTATTTGTCTTATTTGTCTTATTTGTCTTATTTGTCTTTATTTGTCTTATTTGTCTTATTTGTCTTATTTGTCTTATTTGTCTTATTTGTCTTTATTTGTCTTATTTGTCTTATTTGTCTTATTTGTCTTATTTGTCTTATTTGTCTTTATTTGTCTTATTTGTCTTATTTGTCTTGTTGTCTTATTTGTCTTATTTGTCTTATTTGTCTTATTTGTCTTATTTGTCTTATTTGTCTTATTTGTCTTATTTGTCTTGTTGTCTTATTTGTCTTATTTGTCTTATTTGTCTTTTTTGTCTTATTTGTCTTATTTGTCTTATTTGTCTTATTTGTCTTATTTGTCTTATTTGTCTTATTTGTCTTATTTGTCTTATTTGTCTTATTTGTCTTATTTGTCTTATTTGTCTTATTTGTCGTATTTGCCTTATTTGTCTTATTTGTTTTATTTGTCTTATTTGTCTTATTTGTCTTATTTGTTTTATTTGTCTTACTTGCCTTATTTGTCTTATTTGTCTTATTTGTCTTATTTGTCTTATTTGTCTTATTTGTCTTATTTGTCTTATTTGTCTTATTTGTCTTATTTGTCTTATTTGTCTTATTTGTCTTATTTGTCTTATTTGTCTTATTTGTCTTATTTGTCTTATTTTTCTTATTTGTCTTATTTGCCTTATTTGTCTTATTTGTCTTATTTGTCTTATTTGTCTTATTTGTCTTGTTTGTCTTATTTGTCTTACTCTTATTTGTCTTATTTGTCTTATTTGTCTTATTTGTCTTGTTGTCTTATTTGTCTTATTTGTCTTATTTGTCTTGTTGTCTTATTTGTCTTATTTGTCTTATTTGTCTCATTTTGCTTATTTGTCTTATTTGCCTTATCTGTCTTATTTGTCTTATTTGTCCCATTTGTCCCATTTGTCTTATTTGTCTTATTTGTCCCATTTGTCTTATTTGTCTTATTTGTCTTATTTGTCATCTTGTTTATTCCCATCTGTTTATTTGTCTTATTTGTCTTATTTGTCTTATTTGTCTTATTTGTCTTATTTGTCTTATTTGTCTTATTTGTCTTATTTGTCTTATTTGTCTTATTTGTCTTATTTGTCTTACTTGTCTTATTTGTTTTATTTGTCTTACTTGTCTTATTTGTCTTATTTGTCTTATTTGTCTTTTTTGTCTTATTTGTCTTATTTGTCTTATTTGTCTTATTTGTCTTATTTGTCTTATTTGTCTTATTTGTCTTATTTGTCTTATTTGTCTTATTTGTCTTATTTGTCTTATTTGTCTTATTTGTCTTATTTGTCGTATTTGCCTTATTTGTCTTATTTGTTTTATTTGTCTTATTTGTCTTATTTGTCTTATTTGTCTTACTTGCCTTATTTGTCTTATTTGTCTTATTTGTCTTATTTGTCTTATTTGTCTTATTTGTCTTATTTGTCTTATTTGTCTTATTTGTCTTATTTGTCTTATTTGTCTTATTTGTCTTATTTGTCTTATTTGTCTTATTTGTCTTATTTGTCTTATTTGTCTTATTTGTCTTATTTGTCTTATTTGTCTTATTTGTCTTATTTGTCTTATTTGTCTTATTGGTCTTATTTGTCTTATTTGTCTTATTTGTATTATTTGTCTTATTTGTCTTATTTGTCTTATTTGTCTTATTTGTCTTATTTGTCTTATTTGTCTTATTTGTCTTACTTACACCAGCACCACTGTTATCACCCAAATACTTTTCAAAGCTTGTGTGGAAACCTTGTTCAGAAATCCTCCTACGATATTTTCTAATGTTGTTCTAGAAACGACTCATGTTTTCATTTTCCAAAACCAGCTGGAGTTTGTTTATTTTGATTTCCTCTTTGCGTGATTGGTCGGCGCTGCTGCTGTTCTCTCGCCGAACCACTGCATGAGTGATAAATTTCTTCCCCATTGTTGCCAATTCCTTTTGTTCTCCGTTTACGGCAAATTCTCAAGCAATTGTAAACTGCATAATGATGAAATAATTTTGGCGACACTGACAGCATCATTCTGGCGGGCTGAATTGGGCAATTTTCTCTCTCAGAGAGTGCTACCACGTGCTTTTTTAACCTTTTGTCTGTGCTCTGGGGTCAATATGACCCCAGGCCATTTTGAGTGGCTGCCATTTTTTTAGTTTTCAACCGATTCTCCTAATTTTTGGTAGTTTGGTAAAACTCGCCGAGATCTGTCTCCTAGGTGCAAATTCGCTTGAAAAATCTTGAAAATTTGCGCTACAGTGTACTTTTTTCAAAAAACTTACGTTGTCTGTGCTCTGGGGTCAAATTGACCCCAAATTGAAATTGCTATAACTTTTTTAATTTTTGGCCAATTTTGGATTTCTGGGGCTGTTTCAAAAGATAATTTAATCATCTTTCAGGTCGTTACCAAAGATCGACTATAGGTGGGCGGGTACATCGCGGGGAGGGGTTTTCGTAAAAAAGGGTACAAAAACAGTGATTTTTCATGCTTATTTTACTTATATCTGAAAATCCTACCCATTTTGAACTGAAGGCGTGTCCTTTGACATGAGGCATTGATTAGTTTAGAGCTTGGTCGCTAGGTGGCGGTATATTTGAATTCGTTATTTAGACTACTCAAGTAATTCCGATATATGGAATTCTCCTCAGTGTAATAATTCTTATCGCACAAATTTGAAATTTGTAAAGATGACGTCTTTAACAAAGTTTGTCTGCTGGGAATGGACTCTCATGTGACGGAATAAATAATTAGGAAATTTACAAATAGGCGGCGCTAGTGTACTTGCAATATTCTTGCATATTTGAAATATTGCTTTAGCTTGAGATCCCTCATACCTACAACCAAGTTGTATTCGGCAACATTGTTCAGGATGTCCAGGACTACAAAGCGGTGCTCAATTTAATGAGCACTTCTTCCAAGATGCGGCGCTAATGAGCTGTTATATTTGAGTATATTGTTGCATGTGAGATCTGATGTATTTTGGTTTGTAGCATTTTTGGCAATCATGAATGTTGTGGTAGAGTTCATCAAAAGTTTTCTTTGTATTCAACCTGCTCCAGCGATGCTGCAAATAATAGAATGTGTTCACAGAATATGTTTTAGGTCATTCAAGAAAACCCTGGAACTAAGGCCTTTGGGTCTACATGCGTAACCAAAGATTAGCCAATTTGCTGCCTATTTGTAAAATTCCCAATTATTACTTCCATCACTAGACAGTCCATTCCCACTAGACGACTTTTGATCAAGACGCCATTTTAAAAAAAATTAAATTTGTACGATAAGAATATTTACACTGAGGAGAATTCTATATATCGGAATATCTTGAGTAGTCTAAAATAATGAATTCAAATATACCACCACCTAGCGGCCAAGTTCTAAACTAATCAATGCCTCATGTCAAAGGACACGCCTTCCTGCATAACCTTTTTGAAAAGGAGCAGTTCAAAATGGGTAGGATTTTCAGATATAAGTAAAATAAGCATGAAAAATCACTGTTTTTGTACCCTTTTTTACGAAAACCCCTCCCCGCGATGTACCCGCCCACCTATAGTCGATCTTTGGTAACGACCTGAAAGATGATTAAATTATCTTTTGAAACAGCCCCAGAAATCCAAAATTGGCCAAAAATTAAAAAAGTTATAGCAATTTCAATTTGGGGTCAATTTGACCCCAGAGCACAGACAACGTAAGTTTTTTTGAGCACAGACAGAAGGTTAACGGAAAACCCTTCCCTCAGACCTTAACGCTTCAACCATATCACGAGCCACAGAAAAGTGCAGTGTGCAGTGTTGAACTATGCCCGAAAGAAATTCATTTTTTAATGTTTCCGGGAAACCCTCCATTCTAATCGATGTTGTATAGATACATTTAGTTATAAGTTGGTTGGGCAGTCTGTTGTCATAGGTAAATACCAGTTAGATCAAGGGTTACATTTAAATTATACTTTTTAGTACGCTAGTTTTTTTTCTAATATCTACCCTCGTTTTACAAGGGCATGGACGCACCAATAATCCGTCCGGCTATTTATTGATCAGTCATTGGATTTTGCACTTCCATCAATCCGCCAGTTAGGAAATAAGACAATTTCTTCAAAAGCAAGCGACATAGCTCTGCAGAGGCCCGAACAAAGCTTGACAAATCTGATTTAAAAGCTCTCAGGCGAAATGATACCAGAGGCGGACAGAAACGGTTCAAAGACCTACGATTTTTTAAAAACTTGGATAATGTTCACGATTTGAAAAATGATGTCATTACCATTACGTATGAGATAATGGATGGGGATTGCTAATTTTATATAACACGGCAGACTCGACACGTTGTTCATTTGCCGGAAGAGCATCAAGCAAAGATAACATGCACTAGAGGTACCAAAAAAACTGTAGGTAGGCTTCATGGTAGGTCGCGTACAGGATGGTGTTTTGCAATTGTAGTAGACCTGAGAGTACTAAACTTCAGTGAGCTTTTTAGCAGTTGGCCCAGGATTAACTGAGTAGGTAAGAGTTAATGAATCTATATCGGAGTGCAGCTTAGTAAGCGGAAATAGTTAGATTCTGCCCCACATGTGCAAACTAGTTCGTAAGAGAGTTGTCTCCCAAACGAAGGAGGGACTTGCTAGGATCTAGCGATTACCCATCTATAGTGAGCATTACAACGCCGTATATGCTATCCATCGTAGGAGTCTTTTGGAGTCTCAAGGCTCAAGTTCAGTCAGACAGTTTGTTCCAACTAAGTAATCACGAATAAACTCTCAATGGATATAAGAACAGCGATGAATTTTGAAGCACAGGTAATGGAACAAAAGCACATTGAACTGAAAAAAAAACTAGCCTACACAAAGTTATTGGAATACATAATAAAACAAAGGACGAATATCGAATGGTTTGAATGATGCCTGCAATAGTGGGAGTCATTAAGGTCACTCCTGACGGAATCCAATTTTAAAAGTACTCGCGTTTTCAAGGGCACACCATTCGAGCTTTGCTGCGTCGCAGCATGCGTGAAAAAATAAAAATGACAGTTGTGCGTTGCTTCCGTATCGAATGGTGTGCCCTTGAAAACGCGAGTACTTTTAAAATTGGATTCCGTCAGGAGTGACCTTAAGCATGGTACAAAACTTGATGCAACTGATGGTCGAGCAATGAAAAAAAAACTACATCTATCGTTCCACCGACGATATTCGGATTTCTGAATATCGCCTCAACCATTGACATGCGATCTGATCCTTTCTCAACAAAAAGAGAGGTCGAACAATCCACAAGGACTTTCTGTTTGACAGCTGATATTGCCGAGGATGACCAAAGCGTGGCATTCCTAACCTAGACCTCAATCCTTCAGCAGCAAGAGACACTCGAGGATGCAGATGAACCAGGTTCCCACCACCCTAGGATAAGGAGTCATGCAAAGCGGCAGGAACCCCAGGATTCTAGTCCTCAGGGAGAAGCCGGAACCGCGGGAACCCTATCATGCCATTTTTTGGTCTATTTTATTAGTGTTTTTGTGTTTTTTTCTCTACCTAATTTTATCCTTACAATAATTTTAATGTGACAATTTTAATTCAAAATAACTGGCGAAGCCCTTGGTTGGCTCACAAGGCGACCCTTCTGGTCCGGCCTTCCTCTTAATTTAAATTGCTATTATATGTACCTTGCTATTGGCAGGACCCAAGGTTGGCTCGCGAAAGGAATCCTTCTAATTCCTTTCCTCATTGGTGTTGAACCGAATATTATAAATCAAAAACACATAAATAAAGACAGCTTCGATCAGCTATCAGTTCCGTCCCGTCAGTTGCATGTGTGAGTATTAATGCGTTTGATCCAACTTTATCGTCGACCCTCTATGCAGCGCAAGTAATCATAATTGTAATTCCGAAATTAGTGGCACCAAAGTTTTAGGCAATAAAATAAATAATTCTCGGCATTTCAGTAATCTATAATTGTAATTCGACAGACTTTCTATTAGTCCACTTAAACCAACATCCATACGACTATTGAAAGGTTATTCGAATACCATGTGTTTGGATCTTTGGCGGATTGCTTATTCTGCAAACGCCCAAATAATCGACATGTTGAATTTATCCTAAAATTAAATTGGGAAAATCGCGATTTTCACGAGAGTGTAGTTATAAATCCGCGATTTTCGCGACAATGTTTGAAGGAACCGCGATTTTCACGACTGGAAGGGTAAATCAGCGACAAATCCGTGAAATTCGCGAAAAACGCGAAAATCGCGAAATCCGCGACTGTTGTAACAGCCCTGCATTTGGCCTTTCCAAGGCATAAAATGATCCATATTTGTGGAATGAATTAAAAATGGATTTTTTTTTTCCAATTTTGTCACATACCCTGTTTTATCTCACCAAAATTCACCAGGGGGGTGATAAAATCGGGATATTACTGTATTGGTGCAAGGCATTTTTTTGTTCATTGATCTAAAGATTGGTTCAAAACATATTGAAATTAAATGAACCGTTTGTTTGAGAAACTGCATATGTAACATTTTTGGCCAAAATGAGATTTTTATATATTCTGAAACCTCGTCCAAAAATACGTATTCTGGCAAAAAATACGAAAAAAAAATTTTTGTTCAGGAATGTATGAAATTTTTTTCGTTTGTTTGAGAAACTACATATGTCCACGTACTTTGAAGAGCAATTGTGGAGTACTGCTTACATTTTTTGCACTGAAAGTGCTCCAGGGTGTTGAGTTTTGTCAAAAACTATTGATCTGTATCGAAGATATCGAAAGATTCGATGCAAATTTGTTCGAAAACAGTTTTTTGTTGTTTTCTTGAAATAGTGTAAAATGGACTTAAGCAGTTTCTCAAACAAATGATTCAAATGTGTCTGTTCGCACTTTGTCATAATATTTGAAGCTTCTTTTGTGCTTGTATGTTTTCTTAACCTTCTGTCTGTGCTCAAAAAAACTTACGTTGTCTGTGCTCTGGGGTCAAATTGACCCCAAATTGAAATTGCTATAACTTGTCTAATGTTTGGCCAATTTTGTATTTTTTGGGCTGTTTCGAAAGATAATTTAATCATCTTTCAGGTCGTTACCGAAAATTGACTATAGGTGGGCGGGTACATCGCGGGGAGGGGTTTTAGTGAACAAGGGTACAAAAACAGTGATTTTTCATGATTATTTTACTTATATCCGAAAATCCTACCCATTTTGAACTGCAACTTTTTTAAAAAGGCTATGCAAGAAGGCATGTGCTTTGGCATGTGGTGTTGATAAGTTTAGAACTCGGACGCCAGGTGGTGGTATATTTCAATTCATTTTTTTAGACTACTCAAGATATTCCGATATATAGAATTCTCCTCAGTGTAAATATTCTTATCGCACAAATTAAAAAATGGGAAGAAGTGCTCATTATATTGAGCACCGCTTTGTAGTGCTAGACATCCCGAACAATGTTGCAGAATACAACTTGGGTATAGGTATGAGGGATCTCAAGCTAAAGCAATATTTCATACATGCAAGAATATTGCAAGTACACTAGCGCCGCCTATTTGTAAGTTTCCTTATTATTTATTCCGTCACATGACAGTCTATTCCCACCAGACGAACTTTGTTACAGACGTCATCTTTACAAATTTCAAAATTGTGCGATAAGAATATTTACAATGAGGAAAATTCCATATATCGGAGTTACTTGAGTAGTGTAAAATAATGAATTCAAATATACCGCCACCTAGCGACCAAGCGCTAAACTAATCAATGCCTCATGTCAAAGCAGACGCCTTCCTGCATAACCTTTTTGAAAAGGGGCAGCTCAAAATGGGTAGGATTTTCGGATATAATAAAATAAGCATGAAAATCACTGTTTTTGTACCCTTTTTACAAAAACCCCTCCCCGCGATGTACCCGCCCACCTATAGTCAATCTTTGGCAACGACCTGAAAGATGATTAAATTATCTTTCGAAACAGCCCCTAAAATCCAAAATTGGCCAAACATTAAAATAGTTATAGCAATTTCAATTTGGGGTCAATTTGACCCCAGAGCACAGACAACGTAAGTTTTTTGAAAAAAGGACACTGTAGCGCATATTTTCAAGATTTTTCGAGTTTTACCAAACTACCAAAAATTAGGAGAATCGGTTGAAAACTAAAAAAATGGCAGCCACTCAAAGTGGCCTGGGGTCATATTGACCCCAGAGCACAGACAAAAGGTTAACAGCACCAGCAAGCCATCCATTATTACAACAGTGTTGAAAACCACTCTTTTTGGGTAGAAAACTCATCTTACGAATGTGGTTTTTAATTTGTCAAAAACGATTTTGGACCTGGTTCAAAATCAGACCAAATCAATTAATAAAAAATGTTTTCTTTGTTAAACAAAACATAGGCATCTGTTTGGATCGGTAGTCGGCACAAAAATAACGTGCTTATGTAGTGCATGCATATGACATATGTCCAAATGTCCATATATGTTATCTGTCAAAAGTTACGTCGGGGTGCCGATACCAGACCAGTGCTGGCAACCGACCACCTTCGTCTACATTTTTGCATTTTTACTTCTACATAGAGGTTTCAGTTCATCGTAAACCAAATGGCCCATTGCGTTAAAGTATAACGAACCCAACGCATGCCGAAGAACTTTGCTGAAAAAGGTATCCCGACTAGAAGAGCATAACAAAAACTGAACACAATTTTAATTAAGAAAATTATTTTGAGCTTTTTAGTGGAATGTCTTCACTTGTCATAAGACGAGTTTGTACAATCCCATTGAATTCCACCACTTAATTGTATCTTGACAGATACGTATTTCGACCTCAACAGTAAGGCCGTCCTCAGTGTCTCGTACTTGACACGACACAATTTTAACATATTGTGATGTTTATAACTTATTTGAATGGAACTTTTTTCATAGTTGCCATTATCTGTAATGGCGTTACCGACTGGATTTGCTTCACTTATTCGATAACGATAACGATAGACGATAGACCTTACGACCCTTGAGAAAGGCCAAAACCAATCGGCCGAAATGTTGGGAACGTATTCAAATAATCGTTCTTAATTCAACAGACTGAGAAAGCCAAAATTTGAATAAGTGTTGCCATAGTTTTTCAAATGTAGTAACAAGATTTTATCATAATATGATTTAAAAAACGAACAGTGGGTAATGTCTGTGACATAACCGCGAAGTGGACGTAGTATTTGAATTGACCAGGAAGTATCTGTCCGGTCACGGACAAGTAGCGACGGAACTGTCGGAATATTAGCCTCGGTAGCAGCCACCTTCCCACTAAAGGACTGCCTGGAATGAGCTCAGCAGGGGATGTGGACTGTATCTCTGCCCTTCGACTGAAGGGCCTCAGAGTCCGTACGATAGCGACTGAAGGAGAAAATAATTTAACTTAAAAATAAGAAAGCGATCTTTTCAAAAAAGAGGTCGTACACTAATTACGTAAGCACTTATGGGGGGAGGGGGTCTGCCATTTTCCCGGGCATGCCCTTCCATTTTCATTGAATTACGATACTCTTTGATAATATTCGTCGTTACCCTACTGTAGTACCAGTAGCACTAAATTACTATGACATTTGCTTAGGGTAAATACTTGCAGATAGTTACATCAACTTGCTTTGTAGAACCGTCCTTTGTTACCCTCATTTAGATTTACTTTTGTCTTCCACTCTCAGTATTCAAACGTCATGCTACGCAAGTTAGTCGTCTGGTCGATAACCCCCGTGTTGCTAACAACGTGCATCGTTTTCAAATGCCAACCACATAAGCAACCCACCATTACCCGTTTTAATTTCATTGAGCGGGAATACAAATTAATCGCCGCGAGTTTACAAAGTTTTAAAAATTACACCGGTCGACAGTTGGGTGCTTTTTGGTTCGCTCGTCCTATGAATACGGTATCCTGTATGCGGGCTACTGTTCGACCGTTAACATCGCGCATAGCCCTCATGTCATTCTCCTGCCTCAATGTTTCCAACTGTGTCGCTGCCTTGATCATGTCGAACCCCGGGATCTCGAATAGCCATCGGATTCGTACTATCCATGCCTCAGATTTCAACGGAAACGTATCTACCATCGATGAATTCGGAGACGATTGGATTACCGTGATGTTGATCAACCATACCGATGAAATAGTCAGTGTAGTTCTCTGCAATGGGGGACATATCGCAGATTTTGTGCCTCAGTTAGGTCAGGGATGTGTGGCCCAAGCTCTCTTTCCATCCCGTATCAATCGCCGATGCAACATTTTTGAACATGAAATATCATCCGGGTGGAAACTGCCGTGTACGGCGGTGACTACTCTGGTCACACCGTTGGCAGAGCAAATCGAGAGAACTGCCGTACAAAGACATCTGCGTCGAATAATGATCATACCAATCTGTTTGCTGTCCTTTATTGGACTGATGGGAATATTCATGGGGGCGGTGAATTTGATGATTCGATAATCTTCACTCTACGCCGGTATCAGGGTGTCCATTCAAAATCGATTTTCAGATTCCCCGTTTTTTCCCGGTTGGAGGAACTTATACTAGAATATCATAAAAGCAGATCTAAGCAAAAAATTTACTCTTTTTAATGTTAGTTTTATTAAAGGGAGGCAGGGTTTGCCGAAATCGCTCTCAATAGATAACGAACAACGATAAAAGAGAGGCAAAAACTGTTCCGAATCATAACAAGCCATGATAACAAATTTATCAAACTTGTATACAAGTGCGAAAAAACAGAATCAGATAGGCAGCTCCCACAGAAAAATGTTGATTCTCGCTTTGCTTTCGGTCATTTCATGTTAGTAACTGCACAGCTGTGTAGAACAAGTTGAAATGCATCATCAGAGCCAGTGCTCCCCGCATTTGGAGCTTTCTAAAGGAAGTTCTCTATCATGACAGCTTGCGAAAAAAGTCTCTCGCGGTATGCTACATATCGTATATGTATACAGAGATGATAAGTGAGAAACTTGTTCATCCTCAGCTTTGTCACATGCGGAATCGAAGGAATTAGAATCTTAGAATCATAAAACATCGACATACGACATGATTTTGATTAACAAAAGTTCTTGTTTTTAATGAATCCACAGGCGCAATGAGATGTCCGTCCAACATTCGTTTGACCTTACAGGTCAGGAGAACTATTCGTACTTCCTTTTTAGCAATAACTATTATTTTTATCAGAAATGCAATGCGGAAATTGATCAAAGAGAATAGCTTTCAAATATAACTAACATAGTAATGAATCGTGACAGTAACAACTTCAGAAACCTTAAAATAACTAAGGTGCTCAATAAAAATCCTATACTTTTTATACCATAGCTTTCCAAAGTTGAGAGGTCGCGACCACCTTCCATAAGATTTACACAGGCTAGGGGGTCTAGACCCACCACTTTGGGAAACTATGTTTTACT
Organism: Armigeres subalbatus; assembly: GCF_024139115.2. Classification (NCBI taxonomy): domain Eukaryota; kingdom Metazoa; phylum Arthropoda; class Insecta; order Diptera; family Culicidae; genus Armigeres; species Armigeres subalbatus. Next base: position 31,836,894 of record NC_085141.1, read on the forward strand.
TATTTTGTGTCATTATTACCGATAGGTGAATTTTTTTTTGGTGTAGCTCACACTATTGCCAGAAATATTATTTTTAAATGATAGTTATTTAAGACATTACAAGAAAAAAATTGTTCGTAAATTTGGTAATAAATGTTTTTGATTTGATCGATAGTTCAATTTCCCGATTGGTTTTATGATTTCCCGCATTTTCCCGGTTTTTCCCGGTCGAGTCCAATTCCCGGTTTTTCCCGCTTTTCCCGGTTTTCCCGACTGGATGGACACCCTGCGGTATTATGTTTGATGTGGAATTTATGAAAAATCTTTAACTAAGATCTTATGTTACTCTCTGATAGATAGATACTTTGTTGTATATCAATAAAAATATCGAAAATGGATTACTTTTTCTACCTTCTGTTACACATAGAGAATATGATCCTTGACGGCTAACATCATGATACTGTTATACCCAAGGAAGTTGAGGAAATTTCAAACCCGAAAATTTCCTAGACCTGACCGAGAATCGAACTCAGCCCTTTTTCAACATGGACTTGCTTTGTAGCTGCACATCTTACCGCTAGGCTAAGTAAAGCCCCATCTTTATCTAATTCCTTTTTTTTAAGAAATGAACAAACAAAGCTTTTTTTAATTTTGTTTTTTTTTTTGGAAATGTTAATAAGCATAGAATCAAAAATTCAAAGACTTACTCTTTGATTTAGAAACTAATTGACCCGGCAGACGTTGCTCTGCATAGTAGGCGAAAATGCGCGAATTTCCATACAAGTCTTAATTTTAGTTTTTCACGATTTACTCAGCGTTACTCGTGTTTTCGCATAAGGAAATACGATATAAACCCGTCGGAAACTATATCAAACACATCAGCCAAAGGAATGGAGAAAATCCATTCATCCGTTATCGAGTTACACCTGTGTTCAGAATAATAGCAGCGGAAGTTGTTTTTCATACAAAATGGTCAACTTTGACAATCTGTAACTTTGTACCTCAATGACCTCAATCAGCCGTATCAGTTTCGCCGGAAAACCATGTTCAACCATAATTTGCCATAATTCATTCCGTTCCACTGAATCGTACGCCACCTTGAAATCAATAAACAGATTATGTGTCTGCAAGTTGTACTCCCGGAATTTATCAAGGATTTGTCTCAGGGTAAACATTTGATCCGTCGTTGATCGGCCCTCACGAAAACCTGCTTGGTATTCGCCTACGAAGGATTCTTCAAGCGGTCTCAATCTGTTGAACAGAATACGGGACATAATTTTGAACGCCGAATTAAGGAGGGTTATTCCTCGGTTATTGGCGCACTCCAGTCTGTGCACTTTCTTAAAGAGAGGGCAAATGAGGCCGTCCAACCAGCTAGCAGGCATTTCCTCGTCTTCCCATATTTTCGACATAATATGGTGCAGAACTTCATAAAGCTGCTCACTGCCATGTTTGAGAAGTTTAGGCGGGAGCTGGTCCTTCCCCGCAGCCTTATTGTTTTTCAGCTCTTTAACAGCTTTTTTAACCTCATCTAGTGTAGACGACTCCACAGCTTGTCCATCGTCGCTAATATTTATTCTGTTCACCGATGCACCGTCACTTCCTCCATTCAAAAAAGTCTCGAAGTGTTGCTTCCACCTGGCAGCCACTTCGGTTTTATCTGTCAGCAAATTCCCTTGTTGGTCGTTGCACATGACGAGAGATGGTGCTGTCTTTCTCCGCACGCCATTGACAGACTCATAGAACCTCCGCATATCGTTCTGCTCCATTTCTTCCTGCGCCTCACTAATAACTTGTTCTTCATATTCTTTCTTCTTCCTGCGGTGGGTTCGTTTTTCGGCTGCTCTTGCTTCCTTGTACCGATCTCTATTCGATCGGGTACCCGACACCAACATCCTGCTTCTGGCAACGTTCTACTCGTCTGTCACTCTCAGACACTCCACATCGAACCAACCCGTCCTGGGTCGCCTCTGTGCAGTGCCTACCACTTCTCGTGCTGTTGTGCTCACCGCTCCATGGATCGACTCCCATAGATCGTTGATGTTGTCGCTAACGTTGATTGCACTTTTCCGTTCGTCGAGCTTCTGGCGGTACTCAGCCGATACTCCTTCCGCCGATATCGCTGGATATTGTGACGCATCGTTCGCTGTGATCTTTCGTTCGATACAGTTGACAACCGTGATCGAATTTTACTGACAACGAGGTAGTGATCAGAGTCAATGTTCGGACCTCTGAATGTCCGCACATCGATAACATCCGAGAAATGGCGTCCATCCACCAGAACATGGTCTATCTGGCAGCAGCGAAATTTACTAGCCGTATGCCGTTGTCATTGGTAGCGGAGTGAAGGCTGTCCCTACCAATTATGGGACGAAAAAAATCCTTTCTACCGACCTGAGCGTTAGCGTCTCCGATAACAATTTTCACGTCATGCTTTGGGCACTCTCCATAGGCTTTATCAAGACATTCATAAAACGTGTCCTTCACGTCGTCGGAATTATCGTTTGTCGGTGCGTGATCGTTGATTAGGCTGTAATTGAAGAATTTGATCCGCATCCTCAACACACAGAATCGTTCGCTAATGGGTTTCCACCGCATCACTCGCTTCATCTGCTTGCCCGTCACTACGAAACCAACTTCATGCTCTGCTTTTCCGCCGCCGCTGTGATAGATGTTATACTTGAATGCAGTGTTGGTCGTGGGGTCCACGGCTCGGAATTCAGGTTCTCCGGATCAGGGCCATCGGACTTCTTGAATAGCGGCCACCTTCACTCCAACCTTCTGCAGTTTGCGAGCCAGAAGGCTCGCTCGTCCAGGTTCATTTAGGGTCCTGACATTCCAGGTACCGAGTTTCCAATCATAGTCCTTATTTCGTTGCCGGGTCGATTGCTAAAAATAACGTTCTTTTTTCTTCTATCTCAATTTTTCGTGGTATTTGAAAGGCTTCAGTAAGCTACCTTACCGGGGACGTGTTACCTACATCGCACTAGTGGGGCTGCCACCTTAGGTGTAGCTGACGCAAAACAGCATTTTCATTGATCAGCCGCTGGGTACCAGGCAGACGCTGTTTGAGCCGCACCTCCTGGTGAACAGACGCTCGAGGCGTACCTTCTCACTCTAGCTGATGTCAGAAGGACAACTCGATTTTTGCTAATTCTTGACTTACCAAAACTGTCATAATTACAACATTCTCAATCGATCCAAGAGACCAAGATATCTTTGGAAAGAGAAAGAGTGTGTCCTCAATTTGCAATAATAAAAATAGAGATAGCCATATTGGATTTGGCCGCCATCTTGGATTTATTTATTTTCCGCTAGGTTTGCAACCACCGATTTTGAATATTGATACATTGATGGATATTGTGCTTTGTGTCCAAAAATCTCAGGTGTATGTTTTTCCTATCAAAAGTTATGTACGATTTACCAAATTATTTTTTAAAGGCCCATTTGACGAACGAACATTATTTTTATGGTTAATATGATACTACGACGTCAGTTCGTTGATCTCATGCAGTATTCTACGCCAAATATGTTTTGAAAATGAAAAGCATATCTACAACAGTATTTTATTTGGATGGCCCCAAATCATATCAATCATAATTATTGTAAAGTTGGACATTCAATAGATAGAACAGTTAAATTGAGCGAACATATTTTAGTCTACACTAACATTTATTAACAGATTATCAGCAATCAACAGGTAATGTCATTTATGTTATCATTCTGAGTATCGATATTTTACTTTAGTTTAATTCGTCATGATCCTAGTTCTGTCGTGAGAGAATCAAATGACATAATTTTAATAGAAAGTTTTTCTCTACATTAAGACATAATTAGGCTCGGAGACGAGCCAGCCTCGGGCTGAAAGTCTCCTTAGTAAAGTAAAAAAAAAAAAACATAATTCCACGAGCATTACAAATTCATCATTCAGTAGTGTGAACTAGAATTTAGCTAACCAAAAACAGATCACGAAATAATAGTTCAATAAGATACACACATCCCACTGGCTCTACACACTGCTTCACGATTGTTCCAGCAAACCTCTTCTATGACAACGTAGTGCTACAAATTTAAACTGCACTAGATAGACCATCCATAACAATATATTGAACAGTAACAGATAAACTGGGATGTACTTCAATGTTTGTATGAGTTCCTGCTCATCCAAGACTTTCTCGACCCGCTCCGCCATTACAGGGAATACAGAGGCCATCATACTACAAGAGATTTTCCATTCTTTTGTTATATTCCGCTTCAAGGTTTCACAACGATTTTCTGGCGGTGGGAGCACGTTTTCAAAAATACCACTATGAGCTATTGGATATGTAAAATTGGGCAACGGTTCCAGCGTTACGATTGAATTTCCATCGCAGTTATATATGCCGATACGCCCATCCGAAGTATTGGTCACTTGTATGGGTGCCCAGTCGTCGTCGTCGAGTCTACTGATGGTAACTCCTTCTTCTCTGTCATATTTACCACGGATAGTCCTCATCAAAAGTCCGGTCGGGATCCAAGGATTTTGTGTTATTAGGGCCCCAACGCATTTGGCATCTTCAAGACAGAAGACATACACCAAAGACACTCGCTTGGTTAGAGATCTAATGTTGAACCGTAGACTGCTGTTGCCAACATCTATAGAACGAACAAAACGAAAAACACCCAGCTGTGTATCGCTGTAACCGTCAAGACCGCTGGGATGGGTGACAGACATGTGGAAATCTGTCTCTACAGTATTCAGATGGGTGACAGTTGCCGCCTGTATAGTTAGGCATGAATCAGCAAGCGCGTTCAGCACTAGCAGGAAAATCCAACAGAGAAAGTACCAGTTCAACATAATTTTCAGTTCTGTTCACCATGCTTATGAAAGCGGCCATGAAAGTGATATTAATGTTTGTAATGATTTGTAAAGTTCAATTCACCTGATTACGGTTGCTTAGTATTCAATTTCAAATAGACACAAATATTGGCGCGATATTAAGGATATTATGACAATGACGTAATGGTAGGAAAACAGTATTGCGACAAATGCCACGAAATCTGAAAATGATGCTTCAATTGCTCTTTCAGCGCTTACTTCACGTCGTGGTACAAATCTGGTCAACACAAACCAAAATCAAGTTGTTATGTAGAATTAGATGAAAAATATTATGGAAATTTATTCTGTCGACACATGCTATTGGGACCTATGTTCTAGTTCATAATGTATGATTATTAATTACGATGCTGGTAGAATCCTACAATTTCATCTTATTATGTACTGCCATTTTTCTAGAAGAAATTCTTATGAAACTATGTCTTTGGGCGTGAGCTCTCACGACAGTGATTTCTGATCCTGTTAACAAAAGTTGAAGAAACAATCAAGCGTTATAAATTCATTATGCATCATGAATGGAAATTAAACCAAGAGCTAGTCATTCGACTGGAAAAGACAGTTAAATAACTGCCCCACAGTTGGATTACAATTACAAACAAACGATCATTAAAAAAGTCGTAATTTTGCCAGAAAAATATTTCTTTTTCTGAGATTATTTTTCTGTGTCCCAAAACGAACATTCTGCAGATTCGCAAGAGAACCTGGATCATAATGCACTAATTTAACCAAAATGTCAAAAGTGAATTAGAAATAGTTTTTCGAATATGCCTATGTACATGTTCGAATATAATAACCTTTGGAGATTTGGTCTACGTTCTCCTAAGCTAATGTTGTAATTCAGCTCACTTGATAATATTTTCAAGTCATGTCGATAACTAGGGCCCTCCCTAGCCGTGCGGTAAGACGCGCGGCTACAAAGCAATACCATGCTGAGGGTGGCTGGTTTCGATTCCCGGTGGCGCTGTATGCAATTTTCGGATTGGAAATTGTCTCGACTTCCCTGGGCATTAAAGTATCATCGTGTTAGCCTCATGATATACGAATGCAAAAATGGTAACCTGGCTAAGAAACCTCGCAGTTAATAACTGTGGAAGTGCTTAATAAACGCTAAGCTGCGAGGCGGCTCTGTCCCAGTGTGGGGATGTAATGCCAAGAAGAAGAAGTCGATAACTGTGTGTCACATAAAGAGGGGCGGTTCTTGGAAGTATTTTCAAAGGAGTTCTTGAATAAATTTTTGAAAGAATTGTTAGAAAAGAGTCTGGTGGAAAAGTGGACGAGTTTCCAGAGATATCTCTTTAGATTTTTCAGGGCAAATCATTAATCAACTTCCGAATAATTTCGGTGCAACTTTTCAAGGGAATTCTTGGAGGAATTTTGGTGAAAATACCTGGAGGATTTTCCCAGCAAATAACTGGAAAAAAATTCTACAAGAATTCCGAGAGTTTCCTGGAGAATTCCTGTGGGGTGGGTGGGAGTTTGGAACTTCTGGAGGAAATCCTGAAAGAACTTCAGAAGGAAATCCTGTTCCTGGAAAATTTCATGTGATTTTTCTGGAGGAACGTCCGGAGGAATTCCCGATGCAACATCTGGAATTCGAGGAAGAATATTCAGAAGAATTCTTGAAAGAAATGTTGGAGAAATTCATGGAGTAACTTCCGAAGGAATACTTGGTGGATCTTCTGCGGAAGTTTCTGAAGGAGCTTGCGGAGGAATTACTGGAGGAATTTCGGGAGGAATTCCTGGAGGAAGCTGCATAGGATCTTGAGAAGAAATTTCTGAAGGAACTTTCAAAGGAATTCATGGAGGAACTCCCGGAATAATTGCTGGAGGAAGTTGCGAAAGATTTCCTGGAGGAACTTCCGTAGAAATTCCTGGAGGAACTTCCGAAGGAATTCTTGGAGGAAATTCCGGAGGAATTCTTGGAGCAACTTCCAAAGAAATTCTTGGAAAAACTTCCGAAGGAATTCCTGGCGGAACTTCCGGAGGAAATTCTAAGTGATCTTGCCTAGGAATTCTTGGGGGAACTTACGGAGGAATTACTGGTAGTACTTCCGGAAGAAATTCTGACGGAACTTCCGATGGAACTTCCGAAGAAATACCTGGAGGATCTTCTGAGGAAGTTCCTGTAGGAACTTGCGGAGGAATTCCTGTAGGAACTTCCAAAGGAGTTCTTGATGGAACTTCGGAGAAATTCCTGAAGTAGCTTGCAGAAGATCTTGCGAAGAAATTTCCAGAGGAACTTGCAGAGGAATTCCTGGACTTCCGGAGGAGTTCTTGGAGGAACTTCCGGAGGAGTTCTTGGAGGAACTTCCGGAGAAATGCCTGAAGGAATTATCGGAAAAATTCCGGAGGAATTCTTGAAGACCTTCCTGAGGAATTCCTGGCGGAACTTCCGGAGGCATTCCTGGAATTTACGGAGGAATTCCTGTCGGAGCTTCTGGAGGAATTCCTGGCGGAACTTCTGGAGGAATTCCTGGCGGAACTTCTGGAGGAATTCCTGGCGGAACTTCTGGAGGAATTCCTGGAGCAACTTCCGGAGGAATTCCTGGTGGAACTTCCGAAAGAATTCCTAACGGAACTGCCGGAGAAATTCCTGGCGGAACTTCCGGAGCAATTCCTGGCGGAACTTCCTTAGGAATTCCTGGAGGAACTTCCAGAGGAATTCTGAGAGGAAATTGTGGAGGAATTCGTGGAGAAACTTCCGGAGAAATGTTTGGAGTAACCTCCGGAGGAATTCTTCGAGGAATTTCCGGAGGCATTCCTAGAGTCAATTGCGGACGAATTCTTGGAGAATTCCTGGCAGAACTTCTGGACGAATTCCTGGTGGAATTTTCGGAGGAATTCCTAGCGGAACTACCGAAATTTCCGGAGTAATTCCTGGAGGAATTTGCGGAGTAGATCCTGGAAGAATTTGCGGTGGTATTCCCTAAGGAACTTGCAGAGGATTTCCTGGAGGAACTTCCGAAGGAGTTCCTGGAGAAACTTCCGAAGGAATTCCTGGCGGAACTTAAGCAGGAATTTCTTAAGGAAGTTCAGGAGGGATTTCTGGCGGAACTTCCGGAGGAATTCCTGTAGGAACTTGGGGAAACTTCCAGAAAAATGTATGGAGTAACCTCCGGAGGGATTCCTGGCAGAGCTTCCGGAGGAACTTTTGGAGGAACTTCCGGAGGAATTCCTGGATGAACTTCCGGAGGAATTCCCGAAGGAACTTCCGTAGGAATTTCTGGAGTCACTTGCAAAAAAATTCTTGGAGAAACTTCCGGAGTAATGCCTTGAGGCATTCCTGGCGGAACTTCCGGAGGAATTCCTGGCGGAGCTTCCGGAGAAATTCCCATCGGAACTTCCAGAGGAATTCCTGGCAGAACGGGAATTCCTCCGGAAGTTCCTCCAGGAATTTTACCGGAAGTTCTTCCAAGAGTTCCTCCGGAAGCTCTGCGAAGAATCCCTCCGGAGGTTACTCCATACATTTTTCCGGAAGTTTCTCCAAGTTCCGACAGGAATTCTTCCAGAAGTTCCGCCAGGAATCTCCCCGGAAGTTCCGCAAGAAATTCCTCCTTAAGTTCCACCAGGAATTCCTTCGGAAGTTTTTCCAGGAACTCCTTCGGAAGTTCCTCCAGGAAAACCTCCGCAAGTTCTTTCGGTAATACCACCGCAAATTCTGCCAGGAGCTACTTCGGAAATTCATCCAGGAATAACTCCGGAAATTTCGCCAGGAATTCCTGACGGAACTTCCGGAGGAACTTTCGGAGGAACTCCTGGCGGAATTTCCAGAAGAATTCCTGGCGGAATTTCCAGAGGAATTCCCGGAGGAACTTCCGTACAAAATTCCTGGAGGAACTTCCGGAGGAACTTCCGGAGGAATTCCCGGAGGAACTTCCGGAGGAATTCCCGGAGGAACTTCCGGAGGAATTCCCGGAGGAACTTCCGGAGGCATTCCCGGAGGAACTTCCGGAGGAATTCCCGGAGGAACTTCCGGAGGAATTCCCGGAGGAACTTCCGGAGGAATTCCCGGAGGAACTTCCGGAGGAATTCCCGGAGGAACTTCCGGAGGAATTCCCGGAGGAACTTCCGGAAGAATTCCCGGAGGAACTTGCGGAGGAATTCCCGGAGGAACTTCCGGAGGAACTTTCGGAGGAATTCCCGGAGGAATTCCCGGAGGAACTTTCGGAGGAATTCCCGGAGGAACTTTCGGAGGAATTCCCGGAGGAATTCCCAGAGGAACTTCCGGAGGAATTCCCGGAGGAACTTCCGGAGGAATTCCCGGAGGAACTCCCGGAGGAATTCCGGACGAACTTCCGAGGAATTCGGAGGAACTTCGGAGGAATTCCCGGAGGAACTTCCGGAGGAATTCTGGAGGAACTTCCGGAGGAATTCCGGAGGAACTTCCGGAGGAATTCGGAGGAACTTCCGGAGGAATTCCCGGAGGAACTTCGGAGGAATTCTGGAGGAACTTCCGGAGGAATTCCCGGAGGAACTTCCGGAGGAATTCCGGAGGAACTTCCGGAGGAATTCGGAGGAACTTCCGGAGGAATTCCCGGAGGAACTTCCGGAGGAATTCCCGGAGGAACTTCCGAGGAATTCGGAGGAACTTCCGGAGGAATTCCGGAGGAACTTCCGGAGGAATTCCCGGAGGAACTTCGGAAGAATTCGGAGGAACTTCCGGAGGAATTCGGAGGAACTTCCGGAGGAATTCGGAGGAATTCGCGGAGGAACTTCCGGAGGAATTCGGAGGAACTTCCGGAGGAATTCCCGGAGGAACTTCCGGAGGAATTCCCGGAGGAACTTCCGGAGGAATTCCCGGAGGAACTTCCGGAGGAATTCCCGGAGGAACTTCCGGAGGAATTCCCGGAGGAACTTCCGGAGGAATTCCCGGAGGAACTTCCGGAGGAATTCCCGGAGGAACTTCCGGAAGAATTCCTGGAGGAACTTCCGGAGGAATTCCTGGAGGAACTTCCGGAGGAATTCCTGGAGGAACTTCCGGAGGAATTCCTGGAGGAACTTCCGGAGGAATTCCTGGAGGAACTTCCGGAGGAATTCCTGGAGGAACTTCCGGAGGAATTTCTGGAGGCACTTCCGGAGGAATTCCTGGAGGCACTTCCGGAGGAATTCCTGGAGGCACTTCCGGAGGAATTCCTGGAGGAACTTCCGGAGGAATTCGAGGAAGAATTTCCGGAGGAATTCCTGGAAGAACTTCTGGAGGAATTCCTGGAAGAACTTCTGGAGGAATTCCTGGAAGAACTACTGGAGGAATTCCTGGAAGAACTTCTGGAGGAATTCCTGAAGGAACTTCCGGAGAATTCCTGGAGGAACATCCGGAGAATCCTTGAAATTCTTGGAGGAACTTCAGGAGGAATGCCTGGAGGATTTTCCAGATGAATTCCCGGAGGAACTTTCGGTGGTATTCCTAGAGGAACTTCCGGAGGAATGCCTGGATGAACTTCCGGAGAAATTCCTGGAGGACCTTCAGGTAGAAATTTCTGAAGGAACTTCCGGAGGAATTCCTGGCGGTTCAGTTCTGTGAAAAATCATTTTCCTTTTGGCCCTAACTACAAAATTTGGTAAATTTTATGAATGAAAAAAGTTAAAGAAGTTTTATAGATTTTATTAGCATTATCAAGAGGTTATTAGGTTTCTACACTACAAAAAAAATGAAAAACAAATACATCGCGAGGAAAATTGGAAGACCCCAGGAGCTCTGCAATAATCATACGCCGTTGGGTCCAGGTGCGAAAGTCGTCTTTCTGACGTCAGTGGTTGTCACTCATGAAAAAATTGACAGAAAATAAACGCAGTAAAGTGGAAGTGATTCTATTAAATGGTTTTTTGAGTGTCTTGGGGGAGATTTACACAATTAAAACATTTTACAATCCATCCATTTACTCTGACTATTTTAAACTTGTTTTTTATCAACAGATACATATTTTGTTTCCTATTTGAAAAGATGACCTTATGGTATGATTATTTTATCAAGAAGGTAATGCTCTCTTGTTACACATGGGTAATAAAAATTTATGCATCATCACGTAGGTCAACCATAAGAGCATATTGAGCAATAGTAGATATATTGGGATGTATTTTAATGACTGTATAAGTTCCTGCTGATCCAAGATTCTTTCGATCTGCTCTGCCATTGGAGAAAATTTTGAAGCCATCAGAATGCATGAAATCTTCCATTCTTTTGTGATGTTCTTCTTCAAGGTTTCACATCGATATAAAGGAGCGTCATTTAAGTGTGCAAAGATGCCTCTATGAGCTTTTGGATATGTGTAATTGGGCAACGGATCCAATGTTACTATAGACTTTCCGTCGCAGTTATAAATGTCAATACGCCCATCCGAGTTGTTGGTCACTTGTATGGATGCCCAATCGTCGTCGAATTTGCTGATGGTAACTCCTTCTGCAGTGTCCTCTTTGCCACGGATAGTCCTCATCAGAAGTGCACTCGGGATCCAGGGATTTTGTGTTATTAGGGCCCCAACGCATTTGGCATCTTCAAGACAGAAGACATACACCAAAGACACTCGCTTGGTTAGAGATCTAAGGTTGAATCGTAGACTGCTGTTGTCAACATCTATAGAACGAACAAAACGGAAAACACCCAGCTGTCTATCGCTGTAACCGTCAAGGGCGCTGGGCTCAGTGATGGACATATGGAAATCTGCCTCTACGGTATTCAAATGGGTAACAGTTGGATGTTGTAGCGTTGAACATGATGTAGCAAACACATTTAGCACTAACAGGAAAACCCAACAGAGAAGCAACCAGTTCAACATTATTTTCCGTTCTGTTCACGGTACTGTTGAAAATGATTATGAGAGAGATTTTTATGTCGGTAGCAGATCATAAAGTTCGATCGACTTGATTATGGTTGTTTGGCATTCAAATGTACATACAAATATAAGAACGATAATTGGAGAATTTCACATATAGTCATAGATAAGGCAGGAAAAAGATAGCCAACCAACTACTGACAACACTATTTAGAAGAGTATTGATAAGAAAATACTATGAACGGGCAGATGAAAATAGTAACAACGAAAGGATCTTGTGATGATAAAAGCCGCTAAAGAATGACGTGCATGCAAACCATTTGTTTGGGCTGAAACTAATGCTATATAAGACACAATGATACTAGTTTTATAAATATATACCAATGATGATGACACATACTGCATGACACATATTTGCAAATCATGTGAACTCTCTTCTTTTTTTAAGGTGAACGCCACGGCCTCCATGAACGAATGTTCCAACATGAGACGTGATATCCGGGTAGAACAAATTTGATCACCACCACGTAGATGAACCATAACATCATATTGAACAGCAGCAGATACATTGGAATGAATTTCAATGATTTAATAAATTCCTGCTCATCCAAGAGTTTCTCGATTTGCTCCGCCATCGGAGGAAATTCAGAAGCCATCAGAAAGCAAGAAATCTTCCACTCATTTGTGATATTCCTTTTTAAGGTTTTACATCGATTTTTTGGTGGAGGAAGTTTTCGCATAAAGACACCGCTATGAACGAATGGGTAAGTGTAATTTCCCGACGGATCTAGTGTGACAATTAACTTTCCGTTGCAGCTATATATATCGATACGCCCGCCCGAGCTATTGGCCACTTGTATGGGTGCCCAATCGTCGTCGAGTGTACTGATGGTAGCTCCCTTTGCTCTGTCATCTTTGCCACGGATAGTCCTCATCAGAAGTCCGGTCGGTATCCAAGGATTTCGTGTGATCAACGCCCCAACACATTTCGCATCTTCGAGACAGAATAAGTACACCAGAGATACTCGCTTGGTTAGCGATCTAATGTTGAACCGTAGACTGGAACCAACATCTATAGAACGAACAAAACGGAAAACACCCAGCTGTCTATCGCTGTAATCGTCAAGGATGCTGGGCTGAGCGACAGACATTCGAAAATCTGTATCTACGGTATTCAAATGGGTAGCAGTTGACTGTTGTAGCGTTAAGCATGAATCGGCAAATACAGTTTGCACTAGCAGGCAAATCCAACAGAGAAACAACCACCTTAACATTACTTCTGTCAGTACTGATGAAAAGGGTTGTGAGATAATTTCTTATCTGTCTAGACAGAAAACGGGTAATTGAAGTGATTAGTGAAGGCAAGGGTTGTTTAGCGACCAATTCCACGTAAAAATATTAAAACAATATTGGGGTAACTTCGTAGAAATAATTCCAGACGAAAGGACAACAATGTAATGATGTCTTTACGGACACGAGACCTGGACGATAGTTGTGAAGCACCAACGGGTACTTGGAGTTTTCGAGAGGAAAGTGTTGCGTACTATCTATGGCGGAGTGCAGATGGAAGCCGGTACATGAAGTAGCCGAATGAACCACGAGTTGCAACAGCTGTTGGGAGAACCATCCATTGTTCGCAACGCAAAAATCGGAGGACTGCGGGTAGACCGGACACGTTGCCAAAATGTCGGACAATAACCCAGTGAAACCAGTGGTCCTCAATAGCGATACGACGGGAATTAGAAGGCGAGGTGCGCAGCGAGCAAGGTGGATCGATCAGGTGGAAGACGATTTTGAACCCTCCTCAGACTGCGTGGCTGGCGACGTGCAGCCATGAGCTTTAATGTAATGGGGAAGAACTTTCAACTGCAAAAGCAACTCCGACTTTAGTCTGACGTCATGGCACTGCAGGAAATTTGCTGGACTTCAGAGAAATGCTAATAACTTTGATGGGTAGCCTCTGAACTTCTCGCTGTATCCAGTTTAACATTTTGAATTAAATTCAGCAAGAACTGAATGAGTATCACAGTTCTTAATCATTAAATTTGCATTCTAACTGCATATCACTGTTTTTCGAGGTTTCTCCACACATTTTTCTATATAACCGCCCAAGCGTTGACCGATTTGGCTGAATTTTTTCTCGAGCATCAGGATATCAAATAGAAAGCAATAGGAGGCAGCAAAATAAAATTTTCATGAAGAATTAGAATTTTTTGAAGGTGGTCTACTAGTGTAGTTGACGACTGATAACTTGTTCTTTTCGGAGCCATTCCTTCAAAGTTACCCGGATAAATGGCAAGCAAACAATGCAACGATCATTGGATACACGACATGGACAAACGGACACAATGGACTCACGATGGGATGGATTGGTAAAAACAAATTCTGATAATAAAAAATTCTGAACGGATTATGGCAGCAGAATACCACAGTTGAACTTCCGGCACAGTAGTGGTTAAGAACACAGAATGCCAACCAAATAAATATATGAATTAAAAAAAATAAAAAAATTCCATACAAAATTAGGAAATTGACAATAAATATAAAATTTTCACGAATAATGTAAAATTTCCATAAACAATTGAGAATTTTTCACAAAACAAAAATAATATGACACTTTTTCCGTTAAAAAAAATGGTATTTCGGCCACAACTTCCGAGCCCATAGTCCGCTCTGGCCAATTTTAAATAGGAAACAATGGGACAGGATTCTACGACGCATGCAAGCAAATCAGTTGAGGATGAGTGGATGAAAATGTCACTCATTTTCAGGCATTTATCCTCACCCGATTTATTATCATTAAATTGCATTCGACGCAGAATCCTGTCCCATTGTTTTCTATTGAAAATTGGCCAAATCGGACTATGGGATCGAAAGTTATGGCCAAAATAAAAATTTATACGAAAAAATCGCGTAAAAAAATGTCACGCATTTTTCAGGCACTCATCCTCAACCGATTTGCTTGCAACATGCATGCGACGCAGAATCCAGTCCCATTGTTTCCTATTTAAAATTTCCCGGATCGGACTATGGGCTTGGAAGTTATGACCAAAATACTATTTATAGTGATGAAGAGTGCAAAAAAGTCTAGCTCCCTTTTTTACATTTAAACTTCATCTATTCGCTCACAATGGATTGCATTCGACAATGGGATCAGAAGTAATGGCCAAAATACTAATTCCAAAACCACATAACAAAATCCCTTTTTTGGCCCTTATAATCATCCGATTTGTTTGCAACAAGTTGCGTTCGACGAGAAATTTTATTATGCATATAAACAAAAATGAAAAATAAGACCTATCCACATATTGGTGTTATTTTAGATTTTTCTTTTATATTTCTCAAACCTTTTGAACGAACAAGAATAGCACCATCACCACCAGGTGGATAAATCTGGGTTTTTACCATTATGTTTTGAGCCACCCGTACTTGGAATTTTAGACAAAAAGTGCTGCTTGCCATCTATGGAGAGGTGCTGATGGCCTACAATACGTGGAGGAACGAGTGAACACCGAGTTGCATCAGTTTTTGGGAGAATCATCCATCGTTCACACCGAAAAAATCGGACGACTACGGTAGGCCGGGCACGTAGCCAGAATGTCGGATAGTAACCTGATGGAAATGGTTTTCGACAACGATCTGACGAGCCAGGAGCATAGCGAGCAGCGAGGATCGATCAGGTGGAAGACAATTTGCGGACCCTCCGTGTTTGGCGACGTGCAGCCATGGACCGAGCTGATTGGAGACGACTTTCAATTACTGCAAAGGCCGTTCCGGCTATGGTCTGAGTAAATAAATAAATATTAAGCACATAGCTTGTCCAGTAAAAGAAAACTTTTATTATTTCATACCAAATGTTAATATAAATGGAGTGCAGCACAATATCTTACTTACTCAATATTTGGGCAATTTTTTTTTGGGTACTACCTGAAATGAAAAGAAACAATTATTAAACCGAATGAAATAAGCAAGGCCATAGAATATTTGGAAAAACGGAAAAACTTTTGATAGTCTGACCAAGAAATCTGTGAGGCGCGCTTAGACGGAAGAGAGTTCCGAATAAAATCTTCGGCCTCATTGGAGCGCAGTACGAAGTGGTAACGTGCAGAGTCCTGCCTAACGGAGCTTTGTCTGACCCCATCCGAGTAGTCGCGGGAGTGAGCCAAACGATGTACATATTAAATCTCCGCTACTGTTCCACATCGCAATCGACGAGATCGTGGTGGGAGCAATTGACCGTATACCAAACAGTGCGTGAGCTGTTCGATCAAACTTGGAATCGGTCATTTATATGTTTGAGATGATGCTAGGCCGAAGGTCATTAGGCCGAAGGCCATTAGGCCGAAGGCCATTAGGCCGAATGAGAACTGGGGAGTGAGAAATGTGTTGTGCGAAGTGAGGAAAAAGGAAGAAGGAAGAAGAAAGATGTAAGAAGAAAGAAAGAATAAGAAGGAAGACGGGAGGAAGAAGGATGAAAACGGAAGAAGGAAGAAAGAAAACGGGAGACAGAAAAAAAAGAAAGAAGAAGGAAGAAAGAAAACGGGAGACAGAAGAAAAAAGAAGGAAGAAGAAAGAAGAACGAAGAAGAGAGGTGAAAGAAGGTGGAAAGAAGAGGGAAGAAGAAAAAAGGAAGAAGGAAAAAGGAAGAAAGAAGAAGGAAGATGGAAGAAGGAGAAAAGAAGAAGGAAAGAGGAAGAAGGAAGAAGTAAGATAGAAGAAAGAGGAAGGTAGAAGGAAGAAGGAAGAAATAGGAAGGAAGAAGGTAGAAAAAAGAAGAAGGAAGAAGGAAGAAAGAAGAAGGAAAAAGGAAGAATGAAGAAGGAAGATGGAATAAAGAAGAAGGAAGAAGAAAGAAGAAAGACGGAAGAAGCAAGAAGGAAAAAAGGAAGAATGAAGAAGGAAGGAGTAATGAAGAAGGAAGAAGGAAGAAGGAAGAAGAAAAAAGGAAGAAGGAAGAAGGAAGATGGAAGAAAGAAGAAGGAAGAAGAAAGAAGAAAGAAGAAAGAAGGAAGAAGGAAAACAGGAAGAAGGAAGAAGGAAGAAAGAAGAAGGAAGAAAAATGAATGAAGGAAGAAGGAGAAAGGAAGAAATATGAATGAAGGAAGAAGGGAGAAAAAAGAAGGCAGAAGGAAAAAGGAATAAGGAAGAAGTGGAAGGAAGAAGGTAAAAAGAAGGTAAAAAAAGAATGAAGGAAGAAGGAATGAGAATAAGGAAGAAGGAAGAAGTTAGAAGGGGAAAAAAGCGAAGAAGGAAAAATGAAGAAGAAAGAAGGAATAATTGAGAATAAAGAAGGGAAAAGGAAGAAAAAAGAAGAAAAAAAAGAAGCAAAAAGAAAGAAAAAGAAAGAAGAATAAAAAAGAAGAAAGGAGAAAGAATAAGGAAACAAGAAGAAGAAAGTAGAAAGAAGAAGGGTGGGGAAAAGAAGAGAAAAAAGAAGGAAAAAGGAAGAACCAAGAAAGAACAAGAATGAAGGAAGAAAGAAGGAAGAGGTATGCAGAAGGGAGAAGAAATAAATAGTATAGAAGAAGGAAATAAGAAGGAGCAAGAAGGAAGACCGAAAAAGGAAGAAAGAAAAAGAAGACAGATGGAAGAAGGAAGAAGGTATAGGGTGAAGAAAGCATTTCTCATTTTTCAATTTTGCTTCTTTTATTAATTCGGCCTAATGACCGTTCGGTCTAATGACTATTCGGCCTAATGATCTTCGGACAAATGGCCTTCAGCCTAACGGCCTTCGACCTAATGGCCTGGCACCGTTTGAGATCAACTTTGAGCATAATATAAAGTGGGTGGATTTATGGACAAGGAGATGGGGACGTCACGATGAACATTTTCTAATAAAAAAACGGCACGGATAGTTTAATATTTATCTATTTATTCTACTAATCTTCACATAGTTGGAGCTTCGTTTGTTATTCGAGAAGCGAAAATTACCCTGTTATAGGTATTTTTAAAATTTCGGACTGCAAACAAAAAAACAGAAAGAATACATGCGATAAGCATGGTAAACGAACTCACGATTGAATTTCTCATCCTCATCAATGGTTTTTTTTACTAAACTGCATTAATAAGGTACACTGTGTACCTTACATCCAAATATGATATACTACGCTCATTTTGTTATCATCAGAACAAAAGCATTCGAACCTCGATGATCCATTGTTTATTTTAAAAATCGATTTCTTTTTTTACAAATTTACCTTATCAAAATTGAATACAATTTGAATGCATATTCATTAGACCTCTTCATGTTTTCAAAAAGTATCAAAAATTCAACCGGTCAGCCCAGAATCACAATTCTTATGCTAAAATAAGTCTCCTGTCAAATTTTCAGCTGATTCGGATAAAATTTCGAGGTGGCTGAAGTCGATTTAGTGTTTTTGGGCTATTATCAATTTTGGAAAAAATCTAACAAGAGATATAAACGTCGAAAACTATCGCAACAACCTGTATACGGAAGCTTTTGGTGTGCTCTACAAGTCTTGTGAACATTGCGATTCGTTCCGTTCACGTTTTATCCATGTTAAAGTGATTTTCAAGCTTTTAAGTGCATAAAAACACTGTTTCCCCCAAAAGTCGTTGTTCTACAAAAATCTTGAATTTACGTCAAATGATGCTAATTTATTATATTATTATTCCCCTTTTTTCCCTGGAAATTTAAGTAATAAAATTGTCACTGTGCGATTTATCGTTAAATTCTTAAAAATCAGAAGCTGAACATTTGTCATAAATTTGCACGTTAGGATTTCTTCAAACAAGTTGTTCGAACAAAACATAAATCAAATCATATGATATTTGATGCTTACAACAAACGACTTCCAAATTTTGTTAATTTCACCATATGTCTGCATGCTTTTAACATTGAGTGCATCGTAGTAATAAGTGAAATCGAAGCTTCTTTGTTTGAACAACTTGTTTAAAGAAATCTCAGCGTGCAAATTTATGACAAATGTTTAGCTCCTGATTTTTAAGAATTTAACGATAAATCGCACATTGACAATTATATTACTCAAATTTCCAGAGAAAAAAGAGGAATATTAATATAATAAATTAGCAATAATTTGTCATAAATTCAAGAATTTTGTAGAATAACGACTTTAGGGGGAAACAGTATTTTTATGCACTTAAAAGCTTAATAATCACTTTAATATGGACAAAACGTGAACGGAACAAATCGCAATGTTCACAAGACTTATAGAGTACACCCAAAGCTTCCGTATACAGGTTGTTGCGATAGTTTTCGACGTTTATATCTCTTGTTAGATTTTTTCCAAAATTGATAATAGCCCAAAAACACTAAATCGACTTGAGCCACCTCGAAATTTTATGCGAATTAGATGAAAATTTGACAGGAGACTTATTATAGTATAAGAATTGTGACTCTGGGCTGACCGGTTGAATTTTTGATACTTTTTGAAAACATGAAGAGGTCTAATATTCATGCCTCACAAATTTTACAGATCAGCCTAAAAAAAATTAATATTAATTTAGCTATGAAGATGGACATTTTAAACTAACGAAGATTTAAACAACTTCGTTTTATCTGGAATACCGCAATGCAGATCTCAGGAAAATCACTTGTGCCTTCGAATTAAAAACTAAACAATCTAAATGAGCATAGATAAAAGATTTAGACCTATGCATATTTTAATATTATATAAGTAAATCTTCAAATATATCATTCACAAACTATACTACACAGAACAATAACAGAATTTCATTAAGCACTTGTAGATAGATTAGTTTTTCCTGCTTTTGAATATTACTGCTCAACGAGTGTTTTTTCGAGTATATTTGCCAGTTCAAGTAGCAAGAAGTTAGTGTCTTCAAATGATATCCTCCATTCACTTGGAACATTCTCAGTAAAACTTCCACCATAATTGGAATCGAATCCAACACTTTTATGTCATCTGATCGTAGTTCAAGCGTTAAGATTAGAATTCCATCACAGAGATATTTGAGCCACCGCTGATATCAGTCACATAAACGGTGATTCTATTCGAATCCAGTAAATTTGTTGTTGTGCAAATTCTCGGCATGAACTGTCGTTATCAGAACCCCGGCAAACGAATGAATACACTACACAATAATACACGCGTTGTTAGCTGCATAAAATTGAATAGCAATTCAATGTCGCGAATAAAAGTAGCTGATCGAAAAACTCCCAACTGTCGATCTTTGCAACGTTCCAGAGCGAGCGAATCAGAAACAGACATTCAGAAATTTGGCTGTACCAAATTGAAACGTGTTACGGCGGAATGGCTCATCCGCGAGCAGGACAAATCGGCACCTTTCCGTTATGAGAATTTCAATAATGTGAGGTGCTGAAACCAATTGCGCGTATATATATATACATCGCTTCCGATAGCCTAATTGATGGTAATTTTCGGAAATATCTAAGAAACAAGTAAATGATACGGAAACAATGGTTATGACCAAGTTATTATCCTTCTATGTCAGATGTTGGGTAACTTACTTGTTACCCAAACTTTATGTTGCAATAATACATATGTCTTCCATCATCGGTAATAATAGTTGAATGCAACGAGTTTCTTTTTTTATTCATACTGACCCATATCCGTAAACAAGTTGTACTGTTCACCTCGATTTCATGCTCTTCTTCTTCTCCACCTTTTGGCGGAGCTTGTTGCAAGCTAATTGACTATGAGTCGATTTCTTCATGACAATTAGCTTATACTCACCCCTCATTTAAGTGCTCAACTTGCACATACATAGTTATTATATTGACCGCTGTTTTTTTTTTGTAAAATATAGTTATTGATAGACAGATATCATTGCGAATCAATCACTCTCTCATGTGTCCTGAGCAGTGTTGGTAAAATCACTCATAAATCTCAATCAACGAGCGCTCCCGTGCGATCGAAATCGTCTGCGATTAGAAAGGAATGCATCACGCTTGATTTTGTCATGCTAAAACGCATCATTTCACTCATTTGCCAAAAAATCATTTTGGCTTAAAAACGAATTTGAAATCAATTTGCGGGCAATTTTTCGCTTATACATAAAAGAGGGTCTAATATTTTATACGACAAACGTCAATTCACTGTTTTTAACGAAGGAGAACAAAAGAAAACCTACGATGATTCAAATGGATGATTCAACTCATCCATGAGTTTTTAGATGCTGAGTTGGGCGCGTTTCAACTCACGCTTGATTTGAATCATCCATGAGTTTTGAGATTTTGAGTTTTTACCAATACTGGTCCTGAGCATCCCCAAAACGTAAAAGATTTCGATCCTGGGCGGATGTTCGCTTTAGCCTTGGTCCCAGATCAGATTCTTGTCAACTTCCTGTATTTCTTTATTGAGGCAACGTCACCACCAGACCCTGGAACTGCCCAACTGGCGATGTTCTGCGGGATTCCAGTCCAGCGCTTGCTTGCAGACTTCGTTTCCGCTTCTCGTTCGTGATGTGTGGCCGACCCACCTACATTTACGCACTCGAATTTCTGTTGATGTCGGTTTTTGATGGCATCGATGATGGTGTTTAGCATTCGAGCTCCAGTTGTGAGGCCACCAGGTCCGAGTTATAAAACGTAGACATCGGTTGACGAATACTAGCAGTTTCTGCAGGAGCTCTGCTGATACACGCCAAGTCTCACTGACGTATAACTAGCCGTATAGCAAATCCCATCGACCAGACCGGGAATTGAACCCGCCACCCCCGATTTGGTAATACCGAACTTTTATCGATAAGGGCAATTTAAGATTAATCCGAACCTCCCAGATCTTTGAAAATCTGTGTCCACCGGTGTGAAAATCCGTGTCGACCGATTTAATCTGTTTAACGGCACAGTAAATGCTGTGCAACGCGTATTGTCGGCCCTGCACAACATATAATACGCACACTATCACTCGTGTATATAGGTAACAATTTGTTTGGAAGATGCCGAATTCTTCAATGTTTTGCATATATGTACGAATAAAAAAAAGCTTCTTAATTATAGTCTGAACGACTGAACCGATTGTCGTGAAAATTTCTTGCTGGTGTTTTTGGGGACGGAAAAGGTTCTTATGATGGTTCAAGACCCCTCTACACTCTGAAAGGGAGCGCACATTTCTTCAGAAATCGAGAGCTTATCAAGCAAATTGTACCAAATTTGGCATGTAAAAAAGAAAATGAAGTTTTGAAGTTAGCTCTACGATTAAATTTACCCTTCCAGAATACTTCATCGCTTCCCTCGATCAAGAAGTCCAATCTGAAGGGCCAAATGAAATCGAGTCGCAGAGCAAACGTCGAAAACTGAAATTGAGAACACAAAAATTATGTTTATGTTAACTAATTAATTTTGAACGGGACGAAGTTCGACGTGTCAGTAACAAATATATTTAGATAATTTATATGTTTGGATAATTTATTTGTGTTTGTATATTTTTTGGTTATTTTTATCGAATAAATGTATTTGATGTAAAGCCTGTCCATGTTAAATTTCGGACACTAAAATAATGACAGCTGAAAAAAATTACACATAATTCAACAAAAACAATTATTTATTCCAGTATAATAGAGTTATATCTACGGTAAAACAACTTGTTTGAGATGTCAATCCTTCTTTCTGTAAAATTCTCGAACTTTCTGTGGTACACCAGTCATGAGGTTCCGTACAGTATCCTCAGACACGCCAGCAGTGGCAGCTTTCCATTGTCGCTTTAAATCATCAATATCATTTGCTTTCTTCTTAGTTTCAAAGAGTTTTCGCTTAACTATAGCCCAGTATTTCTCAATGGGGCGAAGTTCTGGACAGTTTGGTAGTTTGGTGGGTTGGCTGTTCTTGGCACAAAATTGACCTCTTGTGCCATATACCATTCCAGGACGGATTTAGCATAGTGACAAGAGGCCAAATCAGGCCAAAACAAAGCTGGAGAGTCATGGCTTCTGATAAATGGTAACAACCGCTTTTCAGACATTGTTCTTGGTACACGTCCTTGTTTATAGTGCCGGTAGAAACGAAACTTTTAGATTTTCGTCCACAGCTACATATGGCCTGCCAAACCAAATACTTTTTGGGAAATTTTGACAACTTTTTTGTTTGAAAGTGCTCGGCAACGGCGTTCTTTTGCATTGCGGTATAAAAAGCCAGACCCGGAAGCTGTTCAAAATCCTTTAGCACATATGTTTCGTCATCCATTATGACACAAGAAAATTTTTGCAAAAACTGGCTATAAATCTCCTTAGCACGACTTTTTGCAGTGGTATTTTGCTTGTCATCACGGTTGGGTACCTTTTTCACTTTGTACGCCTTCTGCCTCTGCTTCACTTTTTGTACACATGATTTTGGTCTTCCAACTTTACGAGCCACATTTCGTACCGAAAGGTAGGGATTTTTCTCAATAATGGCTACCCCAAGTAATAATTTCCATGCGGGTTGGATTTATTTAATTCTTATAACGGATTTATGAAAGCACCGTGGCTAGTTGCTTAGTTTTATTGGCGATCTTATTGCTATTAATATTCATAAATCCGCTGAAATAACTTCAAACGTCATATGCCGATCGATCTTATATGCAGCTCTGCTATTGTAATGAAGAGCTTAATAAATCCTATTTTCAAAGCACGAATAAAGCTACAATTTTTAGTCATAATGTGATGAAATGAACAACCCCAATAAGAATATTTGCATTGCGAAGAGTTTATAACGGTGTAAAATAAGAGCAATATTTTTCTAATAGAAATTCATAATGGCCATGTTGAAAATGGAGAAGCATTTTCAAGTCGGTGAAATTTATCACTGGAATTCATCACTGAATTCTAGTTAATTGATTTAAATTACAAATATTTTATGGTGAAATATCAATAGTTACAGTAGACTAATATTGTTATTGTAATTATTTTTAATTCATTGCCCAGAACTACATAATTCCGCTGGCGCGTGGTGTTCAAGCTAATTTTTTCACTAGCTTTCACCATGAAATCGAACGCGCACTTCATTTCGATTGAAGTACATCGAAAAACAAACCTGAAAAAATAATATTTGGCAGTCATTCTTATCATGATTGGCATCAACAATTCATTTTCCTTGTTATTGTTTTTTCTGCAAATCTATTTCTCTTTTTTCAAAGCACATTTTTGACAGCTGCCGCAGCCAAATTCCCTTTTTACGGGTGGTTTAAAAAGTGTTTCATTTTACTCTTATAGAAGGCTTATAGTGGTTATGTAGAGAGGGCCACTTGGTCATATCATACTCTTATAGTGGTAATCAAAAGGTTGTCGTTTAAAAGGCGGTTTTATTAGTAGATCTTTTAATTTGATCTTTAAAACCATTCCTAGTGCGGAATAAAACTTGAAATGTTACTTCCCAAGTAACATTTCAAGTTTTATTCCACTCTAGGAATGGTTTTCAAGATCGAATTACAAGAACTGACAATAAAACCCATTACTACAGGATTACATTCTGATGACCACTATAAGAGTAAGATATGTCCAAATGGCCCTCTCTAGATTACCACTATAAACCTCTTATAAGAGTATATAGAAATCCGTTTCAAGCCGCCCGCAAAAAAGGGAATTTGCCTGCGGCAGCTGTCAAAAATGTTGCTTTGAAAAAAGAGAAACAAAACCTTGAAAACAAATAATAACAAACTAAAGTGTTGATGAAAATCATGATGAGGATGACTACAAAATAATACTTTTTCAAGTTTTTTTTTTCAATGTATTTTCATGGAAATGAGGTGCGCGCTCGATTTCATGGTGAAAGCTAGTGCAAAAAAGAGATTAAGCACTACGCGCCCGCAAAATAATATAGTTTTGGACAATAAATTTAAAATTATTATAACATCAATAACGTAAATCTTCACTAAATTTATTGATATTACCCCCAAATATGTTTGTTTTTTATATCTTTTACCAAAAACGTGTCTTTTGCGGCGAAAACACCATCTAATCATAAATTCCAGTGATAAATTTCACTGATTTGAAGATGGTTCTCCATTTCCAATATGGCCATCATATATTTCGATCAGAAAAATGTTGCTCTTATTAACCGTTATAAACCCTTTGCAATGTAAATATTCTTATTGGGGTTATTCATTACGACACATTACGACCCAAATTATGGCTTTGATCAAGCTTTGAAAATTGGACTTATTATGCTCTTCGTTACAACCGTAGAGCTGCTAACAAGACCAGTCGGCATTTGACTTTTGAAGCTTTTCGAGCAGATTTATTAGAGGTTTATTGATAGCAATTGTAGTAGGCTACCAATATCTATAATACCAGAGAAGGCTATTGGAAATAAAGGATTACTTTCAATATAAACACCATAACTACCTGACGTGTTTCTTTAGAACTCCTACATTGGCGACGAGGTGAACTGGATTTTCAAGAAAAGGCCGCGGGTTATCAAGAATCCATTACACAGAAGAACTAAGATCTGGATGAACTGAGGAAAATGGCTACGGTAACTATAGACAATTGGGCAAATCTGTGGCAGAGAAAAAAATAGCGTACAATTTTATTTTAAAGCAAATCACATGATCTAATTTGGCAAATTTAAAACGTCCAGGATGACGAAGAGAAGTCGATTCTAGTCCGTGAACCTGGTTCGTTTGCGTAGAGAATGTTGAATTCAAGTCCGCACATAATATCCAGGAAAACGAAGGGAATACAAATTATTCCAGTCCGTATAACTGGTGCAATGGCGAAGGGAATGCAGAATTCCAGTCCTCAAATGAAATCCAGGATAACGTAGAGAAAAAAATATAAATTCCAGACCGTTTACCTGGTATACCGGCGCAGGGAATTTAGAATTCCAGTCCGCATTTGATGTTAAAAACGAAAGAGATCTTTTCGTTCAAAGGTCATAAGGAGAATAAATATTTTTTTCTTGTCGCAGTTAGGACCTAAAATGGAAAAAAAATAAAATAAAAATGTTTGAAAATTTTGATTGGCTGCCATGGTAATCACGATTTACCTCAGTACGAACCATAACCGCCGTTACAAGGCAAATGACTTTCGCTTAATTTAATGTCTACTTGTTTGAATTTCAGTTCAGGGAGAGTTGGAGGGATCAGTTTGTTTCATATTTGGCGTTGAAAGGCATCGATGACCATGATGAAATGCATCGCGCGCTCATGTGTTTTGGAGGCTCGGATGTCAGGAAGGTAGCCCAAATCGTTTGTGCTGATGAACATTGTGTACTGGATAACCCATATCATGCGGCCATGGAAACTCTGGATAACTATTATGCTCCTCTAATGTCTTTACGCTACGAAAGATTTAAATTTTGTCAAATGCAGTTCAACCCCAACGAAAAGTTAGACCAGTTCACGATGCGTTTGCGTTCCCAGGCTTCGCTATGCGGTTATGGAGTGCAAATTGAGGAAATGATGATGGACCAAATCGTGTTCGCAACTACGAGTGATGACAAGCTTAGAGCTAAATATCTTCTACCTAAATATCGGATACCTCGCTGGACGAAATGTTGAAAATTGGCCGAACCTACGAGTCTGTAAAATTTCAAATCAAAGCATTCAGGGGTGCACAAAAACAAGGATTCGAAACAACGGAGGAGGTAAATATCATTGAGAAAAAGGAATTTCAGAAGCGATGTGCGAGGTGTGCAGGAAATCATGGAGAAAATAATCGTTGCCCAGCACGCGATTCGCATTGTAATCGGTGTAAAATGCCAGGCCATTATGCGCGATGCTGCCGTAAAAATATGAAGAAACCATTCGAGCGAAAATTCAAGAAATCACGTGATTACCGGGTGAGTCCCAATAGGAAACTGAAATTTGTTCGCGAAGTGGATGACGTTACTGACAAGGTGGAAGTCCGAGAATTATTTCACCTCAGTGCAAAGAGAAGTATCACAGTATCTGTCGGCGGCGTGAATGTGCGTTTTGTGGTTGATACTGGCGCCGATGAAGATGTGCTTTACGAAGATGACTGGAAGATGCTGAAACGAACTGGGTTTGCTGCTTTCGATGTACGAAAAGGCAGTAAGAAGATTTTTCAAGCATATGGATCTCAGAAGCCGCTAGTGGTCCTCGGCGAAGTGGATGTTGAAATAAAGATTGGTTCTACAAGCTGCACTACTACGCTGCATGTGATCCAAAACGGTAGATGCTCGCTGTTGTGTGGAAATTCTGCAGAGAAACTTGGAGTCGTGAAGTTCCTTCATGCTCTCTCCTCTGATGAACTGCCCTGCATCAAAGGTAAGACTCTTGAAAAAATATTTGTCCAATTTTATTCCATATTAAAGTATCAAATATAATTAAAATACAGATACGTGCGCACCTATAAAAATAGACAAATCGGTCTCTCCCGTTAGACAAGCTTATCGACGTATACCCATACCTTTGGAAGAGATTACTCTGCTTAAATTAAAGGAGTTAGAATCTCAAGGAATTATTGAAAGAGTACACGAAGCCTCAGAGTGGGTT
This sequence comes from Armigeres subalbatus, assembly GCF_024139115.2. Taxonomy (NCBI): domain Eukaryota; kingdom Metazoa; phylum Arthropoda; class Insecta; order Diptera; family Culicidae; genus Armigeres; species Armigeres subalbatus. Next base: position 31,863,917 of record NC_085141.1, read on the forward strand.
TCACCAATGTTAGTAAAAAGGAAAAGCTCTGATGAAGTTAGGATTATTATTGACTTGCGTGAAGCAAATAAGGCCATTATCAGGGAAATCCATCCTTTACCGACAATGGAACAAATGATAAGTAAACTTAAAGGAAGTACAAGGTTTACAAAGTTTGATGTAAAGCAAGCTTTTTATCAACTGATGCTCCGAGAAGATTGCCAGTACATAACAACGTTTATTTCACCGTTTGGTTTAATGCGGTATAAACGATTGGTTTTTGGGCTGTCTGCTGCGCCTGAGTTATTCCAAAAATGTATGGAAACAATCCTTGGTGATTTTCCGTGGCTCATCGTTTTTATCGATGATGTATTGATTTTTGCTCCGAACGTTGAAGAACTTAAGGTACACACATTATTACAAAAAATTTACATTATAGAACTTTATAATAACACTATCAAACATGTTATAGCTCCGTATGGAACTAGTTCGAAAGCGCCTGAAGCAGAAAAATGTGATTTTGAACAATGCAAAAACTATTGAAAATGTCAGCCAGATTGATTTTTTTGGGTATCATTTATCATCAGAAGGCGTCAGAGTATCTGACGAAAAGCTTCAAGCTGTAACTGAATTCCGACAACCAAAATCAGCCGAGGAGCTTCGAAGTTTCCTTGGTTTGGTCACTTTCGTCAACCGGTATATACCCAACTTGTCCACCATTTCAAAACCTCTAAATGCTCTCACAAGAAAAGGAACAACATTTATTTGGAACGAAGAGCATACACAAGCTTTCGAAACCTTAAAATCAAGTTTAGCTAAAAACGAAACTTTGGCCTTTTTCGATCCGGAATTAGAAACCTTTTTAGAAGCTGATGCCAGCCCGGTTGGTCTTGGGGCGGTCCTGTTCCAGAAATCGAATGAAGGGGTATATAAGGTTATTAGTTTTGCATCTAAAACGTTATCAGAAGTAGAAAAGAGATATGCACAAACCGAAAGAGAAGCATTGGCTTTAGTTTGGGCACCAGAAAAATTTCACTTTTATCTCTATGGAAAGTTCTTTTGGCTAATAACGGACCACAAGCCATTAGTGTCGATTTTTGGGGACAACGCAAAGCCATGTGCTAGGATTGAAAGGTGGAAACTTCTTTTAATGTCTTATGACTATAAGGTCATATATCGTCCTGGAAAAGCAAATATTGCCGATCCGTTCTCGAGACTATGCGCGGGAAATGGCTCAACTATAAAGAGTTACGACGAAGAAAGTGAAAGAATCATATACCAGGTTGCACTAGATTCATGTCCAATCGCTATCCCTTTATCAGAAATAATTGACGCAAGCAAAAACGACATTGAAATTTCAGAACTAGTGAAATGGTTACTGTTTCCCGTAAAACGATGGCCCCAAACGTTGCGTCAATATAAAGCCATTGCGGTAGATTTATCGACAGATGGTGAAACTGTACTTAAAGGACACAAGATTGTCATTCCAAGAATTTTACAGCAACGGGTGCTACAGCTTGCTCATGAGCCGCACTTAGGGATCGATGCCATGAAGAAGCGTCTTAGAGAGAAAGTATGGTGGGTTCAGACAAAATGACAAAATGGTAGATGCATACGTGAAGTGTTGTAAAGGTTGTCTGCTTGTGTCAGAGCCAAATGTTGAGCCAATGTGTAGAACACAGATTCCGGATAAGCCATGGTGTAAATTGGCACTAGACTTCACTGAAGTAACAAGCGGAATACACCTATTAGTATTAGTAGATTACTACTCCAGATATCCTGAAGTGGAAATTATGTCTTCAACAACTGCGAAATCAACAATATTCAAGTTGAGGATGATTTTTGCCCGATTTGGATACCCAGAACAAATAGTATGCGATAATGGTCCACCATTCTGTTCAGAAGAATTTGTACACTTCTGTAGAATAAATGCAATTAGTTTAAATCATTCCGTCCCGTATGCTCCATTTCAAAATGGGCTTGTGGAAAGATACAATCGATCGCTACTAAAAACAATAAGGATAAGTTTCGCTATGGGCAGGGATTGGAAAAACGATTTATACGATTATTTGTTGGCATACCGTATCCCCATTCAACAACCAATATATGCCCATCCAAATTGATGTTCGGTAGGACACTGATGGACAAACTTCCAGAATCAGACAGTTCAAAAGGACAATGCAGTTCGAACGATCTGAAACTGTTGGACAAAACAAGGAAAGAGAAAGGGAAAGAATATGGTGATAAAACACGCAGAGCGAAGCACTCCACGATCGACGTCGGTGATCACGTTATTCTGAGAAACTTCACGAAAAGAAACAAACTCACTACAAACTTTAATCCACAACCATTCCTTGTTGTGAAGAAAACTGGGACAAGGCTAACCTTGAAAAACCTAGCGAGCGGTGTCATAGTGGGCCGTCATATAAACCACGCCAAATGTTTAATATCTAACAATCCTTTCAGAAATAATGAATGCTCAGATGTAAACCCAAACAATGCTCATCCGGAGACAACGGAGAACGAATCATCAAACACTATGAAACCACCTGCACCGTGTACTCGATTGAATCGTGAGAGAAGGAAGAAGGAAGCCTGAATATCTGAAAGATTATGTTGTATACAAATGCCCTAGACTGCTTTAGATATTGTGTCAGAAAATGTTTCATTCCAATTTTTGAATTATGGATTACGAATTACAAGCTAGAATACCTTAAATTATAATTTATGTAACCTATTATTTATATTACTATTATTTGCGTTATGTTGTTAAACTATCATTAAAATATAGGAGAGATGTAGTAGGCTACCAATATCTATAATACCAGAGAAGGCTATTGGAAATAAAGGATTACTTTCAATATAACCACCATAACTACCTGACGTGTTTCTTTAGAACTCCTACAGCAATAAGATCGCCAATAAACCTAAGCAACTAGCCATGGTGACTGCTGTCATAAATCCGCTATAAGAATTAAATAAATCTAACAAGCATAAAAATTGTTACTTGGGTTGGGACCACCTTCTTGTCAATTTTTCGTGAACACACTTTCCGGTTTGTTCCACTTCCAACTTTCCGATCAACAGTCAAGCGTTGGTCAAATATTTTACAAACACTAAACACAGTACTTTTCGGATTTTTTAGTGTCTTGGCAAGATTGCGTACCGACAACGTCGGGTTTTGCTGCCGTTCGTGCAAAATGCGTTTGCGCACTTCCACTTGATTCGACGTCATGTTACCAAATGCAACAAGAATGTAAACATTTTATACCACGGAACAAAGAGAAGAGTTCCAACTTTCTTATTAGAGAAATGTTTCAGCGTTCCAAGAAATATTTTAAAAACTACGCTGAAAGAAAAGTGGCCGAAATTTAACGTGGACAGGCTTTATACCGTCCTTATTTACGTTGTAGGTATCATTGAAGCATAACCGACGTCAGCATGTTGCAGTAATATTTTAGAACAACGTTATTGTTTACAATGTTCTGAAAACTCATATGTGAATACGTACATATGTGGAAGATATTGATTTGAAAAATGTATTGGAGGTAACCACTTTCCCTTTGATGGGACTCAAGCCCACGACCCTCAGTACGCTAGACTGGCGCTTTAACCAACTAAGCTACGAAGGACCTCCGTCGTGTGTGTAGATGGCGTCTAATTCAAAACAGATGGCGACATTCTAAATACTCACGCTCCTCTAATGTGAACGTGTACTATTTATACACATGTGGAGTATTGGCTTGAAAAATAGATTGCCAGTGATTTGACTATGCGTCCAATTTGGGAATTTCGAGCACATTCAGTAGCCGCGAATAGTGGTGGTTTTCCGAAGATTTTATTCTTAGGTGTGATAAAGGTTGATTGCATCTGGCACCAGCATCAATAACCACGGTTGTAGCTTTTGAAACAATTGAATTATTAACAAAATATGAAATCGATTAAGAGAAATCGATCAACACAGTTACGCCCCTATGATTCAAAGCGTGAGAACTGTCGACTCAACAGAGGGAGGGACCTCAAACGTGCACATCTTCAGAAGGAGTTTGTGATATGTGGAAGCTTCAAGTGCCCTTTTTGTAACCATGCGGTGGATTTATTTTGTGAACACTGCAGCTTCAATCAGCATCAATTCTTTAGGGTCAATTTCTTCACCTTCGCTCAACGCATCATGTTCACATCGGTAAAGCATAGTTAATGAAAAGAAGAGTGATACATCTGTTAACAAGTATACTTTTCGGTTCAATCAAAGTAAATTGCATATGTTCCGTGTATTAAACCCTCCGACTTGGACATTTAATTACAATGTTCAGATGTGAATATGTACATTATGTGGAAGATCTTGATTTGAAAAATGTATTGGAGGTAACCACTTTCCCTTCGATGTTTGATGATGTTCGAGTCTCACAAAGGAAAAATTGTTACCTCCAATACATATTTCGAATCAAAATCTTCCACATAATGTGCATATTCACATCTGAGTTTTCTGAACAAAGAAACTTGTGTTAGGGCGGTTTCGATTTACGGTTGATTAGGAGTACAACAAGTTCAACGGATGATTTCAATAGGTGGCCGTTTGTCGATCTACAGCATGCTTAGCTGGAGTAAATCTTGGTGACTTAGATTGAGTAAACGAGATCGGAATCATATTTTATTGATTTTGTTTCATACACATATTTCAATTGTATCTAAGAAAAAGTGCGATCTACAAACTTCACTCTAACTAAGCAGAACAATAACAGCATCCCATTGAATACCAACAGATAGACTACGACATATACGCTTGATTGACCATAATTCAGATCGTCGAGTGCTTTCTCGAGTTTATTTGCTAACGGAAGTAATAAGAAATAGGTGTCTGAAAATTGTACCCTCCATTCACTTGCTATATTTCTGTTAATGCCTTCACAATAGTCGGTTGGCGCCAGCATATCAAATGAGGAATTCGACTCCGCCACTACTTGGTCGTCAACTGATCGTAGTTCGAGCGTAACGATTCGGTTTCCATCACAGAGATATATGTCGATTTGAGAGCCATTGGTGGTATTGGTTACATGTAAGGTGGTCCACTCCTTGTTAAATTCAGTGACGGTAGATTCGTTATTGTGCATATCTTCGGCATGAACTGTTTTCATCAGGACCCCAGTTGAAATCCAAGGACTCGGAACGAGCAGAGCCCCAACGAACTGTGTACATCCAGAAATGAAAAAACTCATAAATGATACTCTGGTTGTTAGCGGCATAAAGTTGAACAGCAACTCATTATCGCGTATTAAAGTAGCTAATCGAAAAACACCCAACTGTCGATCCTTATAACGATTAAGAGCAAGCGGATCGGTAACAAACATTCTGAAATTCGGCTCTACCGAATTGAAACTTTTAATTGTAGAATGATTTAACGGCGAGCAGGACAAATCGATACTTCCTACCAGCAACTGGAGAATACTCCAGTAGAGTAAGAATTTCCTTAGCATGGCTTTACCGTTATGAAAATTTTAATGATGTGAAGAGCTGAATCCAATCGTGAACACTTATATCGCTATCGATAGCGCAGAAAAGTAATTGACGAAAATATCTAAGGAGGAAGCAAGTTGTACGGAAACGAAGGTTATGAATTGTTTATTCCTTTTATTCTGGTTACTCAAACTAGTGTTGCAATAGTACCTTTCCCAAGGTAGTAGTTGAATGTGACGAATTTATTTTATTCATTTTGTTCGTTAACACTACTCTCACGCAAACCTAAAGATACATTGTTGAAAAAACAACAGAATAATCCATCTACACGCTAACCTGGACCTACCCAGGATCATGTCAAAGTGACCCAGATTCGGCAAAACCGTGGTTAATCTAATTTGGGTTCGGGTACCTAAACTAAAATCTGGGTAACCGAACAAGCGAAAAAATCTGGGTAACTGGTACCCAGATATTTTAGCTCCAGAAAATTATTATTGTGTAAAAAATGTTAAAGAAAACAATTTCCCCAAACGCATATCATTTGCTGGCTGTGCCGACAATGCTTCGCTGCGATTCATTTGACCGTGCTTACCTTTTTCTTGCTGCATTCAGCAAAATCCCCTAGCATTTACTCCGGCATACGACGTCGACGCCATGTTGTTATATCCGAAAATGTTTAAGTCCCCGGTTACCCAGATTTCGAGTTCGTCTGACTCAGATCCATTTTGTTGACATACCCATATTTTGACAACTGCTAACATTGAAAAAATCCGGGTACAAACGACCCGGTCACTGGGTTATTTCAAGTTAGCGTGTACACGCTAACCTAAAACAACCCAGTGGCCGGGTCGTTTGTACCAGGATGTTTTCAATGTTAGCAGTTGTCAAAATCTGGGTATGTCAACAAATGGATCTGAATCAGACGAACCCGAAATCTGGGCAACCGGGGACTTCACACTCGTTCGGCTGAACTCAAATTTGGGTCGATTTAACTCAAAGTAATAACTTCCTTCGAAACGTCGAAGGTTAAACCTAAAATTGATTTATTATGTGATTAATTCTCGAGATATTAAGAGAAATTGGTGTTTCATTTGTATGGGAGCCCTCATTTTTATGTATATAGATTTTGTTTTGAGTGTGATTAAATAAACAACTTGATCCAAAGACTGTTATATATTTTCCTTGCAGCTACTTGTTGTATCGGAGTTCTCTCTTGGCCTGAAATTCAGGCTCTGAAGGCTATGGGAAAGTGCGAGCTTCTGAGGAATGGTACACTACTTTTCGAAGCAATAAAAATCATGCCATATGTATTATATTATTGAAACAATGTAGCATTCGGTATAAGAAATAAAATGTTTCTAAGCTATCACCAGAACTATCTTCATTATAATTAAATAGATATTCAAAACATTGTTTTCTGGAATGACAAACTCAAATAGATAAATATGAGATTTTATGAAATTGAGTAAATATAACTCAAAATAAAATATCTTCCAAGGTGTCTCAAAATTGAGTTACAGTTCATTAACTCAACTTTGTCTTGAGCCAGTTTTTCCGATTTTGAGTTAAACTGACCCAAATTTGAGTTCAGCTGAACGAGCGTGTTAATCATTTTCGGATATAACAACATGGCGTCGACGTCGTATGCCGAAGTAAATGCTAGGGGATTTCGCTGAATGCAGCAAGAAAAAGGTAAGCATAGTCTAATTAATGGCGGCGGAGCATTGTCTGCACAGCAGACAAGTGATATGCGTTTGGGGAAATTGTTTTCTTTCACATTTTTTACATAATAATAATTTTCTGGAGCGAATATAGCTGGGTACCGGTTACCCAGATGTTTTCGCTTGTTCGATTACCCAGATTTAAGTTTAGGTACCCGAACACAAATTAGAGTAACCACGGTTTTGCCGAATCTGGCTCACTTCGACAAGATTATGGGTAGGTCCAGGTTAGCGTGTAGCGATGATGGACATCTTCTCGTGTATTATTAAATGTAACAGGACTGGTAGTCAATGCTGCTCAAAATAGTGACCAACACTGCCGAAAAAAGGGACCGAATAGTGACTTTCAGCTGCAGAAAAAAAGACCAAATAGTGACTTTTAATTTCATTTACAGTGCGAAAAGGGACTTTATTTGAAGTTCTAAGGCCGATAATTTTTTTTTCAAAAATTATGTCTTCCCCTAATTTCCTTTAGTCGAAAATTTCAAATTGAAGGGGCAATAAATTAAAAAAAAAAAATGGATTGCCAAAACATTATTCAACAAATCCGATGAAAAAAAATTGTGTGTTTATTTAATGGAATGTCTGCACTTTTCACTTTGTAATGTTCACTAGTATACGTATGTCGACCTCAACAGTGAAGATGTCTTTAGTCTTTAGTCTCTCAAGTTGGAATTATCCTCAACATAAGCCACATTTTCTGCTTGCGGCGATCTCGAGCCGCCGAAGAATTTTGATATCGGTTTCAGCTTTTCCGATTTATTAGTATAGCTTTCCTTTCGGTCTCCGTTCATCTCCGGGTTTCTCCGCTTCCTTTCTTCCAAACCATAAATTGTCCAACCGAATTTCGAGCGCACGGCAATCGGTTCATTCGACTTACCCACGCGTGACTCCAATGGTGCAAACAAATGTAGGTTGTCCAATCCTAATAGAATCGTTGGCATTCCCATCGAAAACTCTTTCATCGGAACGTCCGCCAGATGTGTGTAGCGTTCCATCACTTCTGAATACCGCACTTTTTGCTCCGGCAGCTGTAGTGCAGACACCGTTCTAGCGTTGGTCAAAGGAAATCTCCGGTTGAAACCCCTTGCAGACAGCATCAACTGTACATTTCTCGATTCGTTTTCGAAATGGTGAAATTTCCTGTCCACATTACCATGAGTGGCTCAGGAGCACCATCTGCCTTCAGTCGTTTGGCCACGCACGTTTCACGTTTCTGCCACTAGCGTAGCAGATGATCCTTCGTTCAGAAATGCGACGGTGTCGAATTGACGCTTTCCTGCATATAGCGTTACTGGTATCGTACGAAAAATTACCGAATGACCGGCCTTAACTTTATGCAGCTGTACCGACTCTTCTATTCGATGCAGAAGATGATGGTGATTTCCTCAACATCCGTTCACCATACACCGCATGGTCGAATAGCACCGACCATTGGCGTGTTTTGTCAAGCCGACCTCGCAAATGTTTTGCCTCTCGATCTCTCTTAGCCTGTCCATAATACTCATTACCTTGAATTTCTCACAAGTCCTAATCAGGTGATTCGTTCTTCTACAAATCCAGCAATTCAGTCGCCATGACTCATTTGTGGATTCAACGCTCTGTTCCTGTTCAAACTTGTGCATATGAACAAACTCTTTCCTGCGGTTTTCTCGCAAAGATCTCGAGCGGTCGTTTACCGAGAGCAAAGAAAATTCTGCTACTTCTGAAACGTCGTAAACTAATTCGTTCATGAAATTTGTGAACATTCTCAGTGGGCTGTTTTGTTTTCCTCGCTTATATCGGACCCAATCCAACTTGAAGCTTGGCGGTAGCATGTCAACTAGCTCCTTACTAGCATCGGATTATTCAGGTGGTCATCGAGTCCTGCAGCTTCGAGATGATCACACAAATGCTTCACCGTGAAGTTAAATGAGAGCCTCTAGCCGATAACTTCTCGGAGTAGGAGCGTTTCTTACTTTGTTCAGCAGTGTCTTCAGCAACTTCTCCGGTCTTCCGAATAGATTTCGATCAATAATCACATCCGGAACAGAATCCGGCAACACAAGCCGACTCCTGACAGCTTCCAATGCATCCCCTTGAAGACAGTCCTGCAGTCGCTTTAGATTTTCTAGGTTCGAGAACCCACACGCCGCTGTCGTGTGCTCGAAACTGCTAATGAACAGTGGCCACACTTCCGGCTCACCACAAAACTTCGGAAGATGCTGAGACACCGCTTTTCGAGCGGCTAGCTGCCGTTTTGAAATACGGCCGATTTCGCACCCCGGCCCGTAATGGCTTTGATTGCTAAGCACACTGTGTTACCATTCTGGTGCGTTCACCCTATTTCCCCAGTCCAGAACAAGAAAGCATAGAGAGCAGAAGAGCATACTGCTGTTCAGTATGAACTCAAAGAGAGTAAACCGCTGTAATAAATATTTAAATTAGCCACTCCCAATAAACCAACCGTCAAATCAAATAATGTAATCATTAAGTTAAGCACACTTCACACATTAAACACACGATACAATAATCTACGGGATGACAAAGGATTGGGAAGGCATTGGAGTTGCGGAAAGGATATAGGAAAAGGGAATGGGATGAGATTGCATGAGGAAAGGAGGGGTCTTAGGAGTCTTAGCTACTGGGTTAGAAGATCACTCTTTTCAACTCCAACCGTCATAGTGATCGGATCAAGTCTACCGAAAGATAGTAAAAAGTTAAAAAGTTTCCTAAGCTACAAACGACAGCATCTTTGCTGCTTTAAGAGTGGTAGATACCACATCCAGTGTTTTTGGGAGCATTCAGAGCATTCGAGCAATCATTGAGCATTGCTTAATGTATTGGAGTCAGGACCCATCGTTACTGATCGCAGAAGTGTGGTTCATCCACCAGCGCCGGATTTGGTCCCCGTACGGCCAATCAAGCTTGTCCCTTAGTGGGAAATCGCACCGCGTCGTAGAGCAACATCGTTCACCGGCAGCCATCTTTGCCGAAAGGACCACGTCGTTTGGTCTGCAGTGCCTCCCGAGTACTCCGCCCTACACCTTACACGAGACACGCCACACAGTAAGTCCTAATAAAAATAGTTACTAAAAGTGAAATCGCGGTGTAGTGTTTCTTTGTTCCCTGATCTGCTGAATAGTGAAGAGCCGGCCCTGGGAAAAGAGGTGGTTGTAACCAACCCCAGACGACTTCCGTGGCCGTGACCAGAAGTCAGGGGTACCCCAGGTGGCGAGGCCCTTCTGGCCAAGTCACCCTAAAAAGTAGTATTGTTTTTTTAACAACTGTTATGACGGCTCCGGCAGCTCTGCTGCTTCGATTTTTCGCTAGTTCCGCTTCCTACATCCGATTCGTATCTCCTCTCAACGAGCATCGGCACTTTCTTCTCAGGCTTTGACGTGTCCCCAATTTTTCTGAAGCCTGCTCCCGCGCTCAGCGGGTCTGTTTCATTTCATACGCTCCCCGAAAGTCCGTGGACGATAGCTGATCGACCGCCCTCTTCATGTGGCCATCCAACCACTTCTCCACTTTCCGCTTAGGCTGTTCTTCCTTCGACCCGCCAACAACACAGTCTGACAGGGCTGGTAGCGACCACTGCCGCTCAAAATAGTGACTTTAGTGACCAAAGCTGACGAAAAAAGGGACCAAATAGTGACTTTCAGTTGCAGAAAAAGTGACCAAATAGTGACTTTCACTTTCAGTTGCAATTTTGATGAGACGAAATTAAGCGTTTTTGGGTCGAGGGAGAATTTTTGTTCGTAATTTGTGGCGGAGACCATCTTTCACTCACCATTCTCTCATAACGAATTCAGAAAAGAAACGGAAATCGTGCACGCTAACTTTTGCCCTTTCTTTTTATCCCAAGGAAATTTTACTAAATATCAGTCAAAAGCAGGTCTACTCAAAACTATGAGTAGTTCTGCGAACAAACCAAACACTTGCGCCACTGGAAGTGAGCGAAACATGGTTATCTATCACTCATAAGACCTGTTTTTCTTCCCCGAAAAATGATTTCTAGGCAAAATTCTGCGTGAATGAACATTCTCTTCTCGTTAGAATGAGTGAAAATTATGATTACTGGATTAGCCGAATACCTACTTAAGAAAGATGCAGATTTGCTATAGGTTTAGGAATTTTTAGAGGGAAAGGAAGATCAGTACGGATTGTTTTGGTTAAAAACGAAACAAAACTTATGAAAATTCAGTTACAACGAACTGGGATTTAACGCTCGACCTCCTGCTTATAATGCAGAACCGTCGGACTAACGAATCTAACAAAATCTAAAAAAAAATCACGATTGGAATCTGTATGCTATTTCAAATGTATAAATTATCATCACAATATATGTTGATATATATTGATCGAAGTAGATGTTGGGAGGAAAAACGGCTTTTATTTTCTCATGTTCTTACAGCAAAATTACTTTGGGATCCCTTACATAATTAATGTATCGCCTTCCAATTCGATTGCAGTACAATCGTAGATGCAAATAGCATTATTTCGTTATAATATAATACATATTTTTATTTAACCAAAATATCACGCGCTGAGAATCATAACTTCGTCAATAACTAAACAGTTATAACCATGATTGTTGCCAAACCATTAAATCTTCGGCAAACTACCGCTATTCGCTACAATGATGAAAAGAAAACATCGATGAAGAGCAATGGTTAAATGCAGTTACGCCCCTATGATTCTGAGCACGAGGTTTGTGATAAAACAGTTTTCTGTTTAAAAAAATGATAAGTATGTAGATGCTATAGGTATGCACTCTATGGTATGCACTAAATAACGAGCCATCCATCAACTATTGGTTACCCTGATCCACCAAGAAGAATACCTAAAATTGAAAAGATTAATCTGAACCGCCAATAGTGCAATCTTCAAAATTGGGGAGACTTTATCCCCTTTATATAATATCTATATCCCTTCCCGTCAAAAATTGCATCTCGTTTTATTGGCTCAATCGATTCTTTCGCTTATTTAAGGCCAACTTTCTCTTTCTTTCAAGTCTCTCTCTCAAGCCTCTAACTATTTTAAAAATCGAAAACAAAAGTTGAAAAAATGTTGCACGTGTGACTCGGTCTGACAAATTCACTCACTGTTCGGGTGTTAGCCCAGTCTTGAAAAACAGCACATTTTTTTAATATTTTGTTTTAAATTTTAAAAATACTTAGAGGCGTAAAAAATATGGGTTCTTTGGGAAAGTTGACCTTAATAAATCAAGACAAAATTTTCAAAACGACTTATCTGCTTTTGTAAACAAAGATTCAGACGACAATTTGACGAATCTGATAGCTCTGACACGCAAACCAACACCATCAACAGGTAGCGGAAGTCTTCACCTACCTATTGATGGTGTTGGTTTGCGTGGGAGAGCTATCAGATTCGTCAAATCGTCGTTTGAATCTTTGTTTACAAAAGCAGATAAGTCGTTTTGAAAATTTTGTCTTGAAATAAAATAAAGAATCGATTGAGCAAATTAAATTTTTTGACGGAAAAGGTCAATTAGCTACTGGCGAAATGCCAATAAGAGCAGCGAGTAAAATGGCTGGCGAAGTTTCAGAGCGATCATTTTTCCAAGATCCGAAATTTCATTTCTGCCGTGAACAAAGCATCGTCCGACTTATACATAAAGCTTCATTCAAAAATAGTCAATAGTTTCAAAATAGTTGAAAATAGTGACTTTTTGCGAGAAAAAGTGACTTTAGTGACTTGAGGTCGAAAATAGAGACTTTTTAGTGACTTGCCCGAAAAATGTGACCAAGTCACTAAAAAGTGACCCGCTACCAGGCCTGCAGTCTTGGTCCATCAAAGCGTTCACCCGTTTGACGCTTTTCTCGGACTGGTTCCGGATTGCATCCCGCTTCTTGATGAACTTCTTTTCCGCGGCGAGTTGGGCATCTAGCATCTTCTGCTCATGCTCTAGTTGCCGCGCTCCTCCATCTCGTGTTGAACATGAAACTCCAGTTTCTGCATCTCCCGCTCTTGCCTCAGTTGCTCCTCCTTTCACGCTTTCTGCCTAGCGAGCAGCTTCTTCCGCGCCTCCATCTGCTTTGCAAAGCCCTTTTCCTTGGAGAGTTGTTCCTCTTCCAACTGCTTCTCAATTGGATCTGCGTCGGAACCAACTCACTGATCGGACCCTCCATCGTCTTTTTGGCCGGGTTATCTTGACACTTCGCGTCTCGCTTCTCGTGTCCGGAACCTTCAGCAGCTGAACACTAGCGAAAACACACTTTTGACAGCGCCAATCGGTTTCTACAACCTCCTGATCTACGCCAGCGCATGAGAAATGTGCCCACTGCTTGCTTTTTTCACATTGAACCAATCCACATCCTCTGACATCGACTCCGACATTGAGCAGAACAAACATTGCTCATTTTTCGAAGGAGAGGAAGCCATTCCGAAGTTATCCAATACTTAAAATTTTTGATTTTGTTCGGACGGTCGGATAGAAATGAAACCGTTTTTGGTAATCAACCCAAAGGATGATCAAACTGTAAAGTTTAATTAAAGTTTGAAATTTAGTTTTCTATTTTACAATTTTTACAATTTTTACAATTTTAAGTTTATTTTCCTAGGATTTCTTTCTTACTTCACCTTTCTGTTCCGCTCTGTCAATTATTTTATTTGTTAATTTAACTAATTCAGTTTTAGCGTGTACTATATGATTACCTGATGTTTCCCTCTTTTCTTCAAGTTGTGTTTCGAATGTTCGTCCTTCTATACATATACCTTGAATGTCGGACAAAACCCAATGAAAATGATTCTTGATAGCGATCCGACGGACACAAGCAGACGAGGAGCGCTGCGTGAGCAAGGTGGGTTGATCTGACGATCACATAAATATTACTAGTGCAAGTGGCAACCTTATGAATCAGGATAATATTATATCCACTCACGATTATTTCGCCACAAAAAATGACTGACAAGCAGACGTAACAGACGTGAGTAAAGATTAGTTTGAAACAGATTAAATACTAACACCATCTAGCGCCAAAATCTACTTGTATCAAGAAGTGTCCAGTTTCTGAAATTGCGCCTTGATCAGTGCTATGACGGTACCTTCTTGATGTTTATTAAGAGAGAATCGAACTCGAAAACTCCGGATTGGCAATCCTACGCCTTTGCTCGCAAGGCCAACTGGAGACAATTCAAATACTAGGTGTTAATATAATAATCGGGACGATCTATATTACAGCCAACTATTTGGAATTTTAGTGAGATCTAGAAAGACTTTCGGAAAAGATATAAGGCGCTAATAAATTTAGCTTCTGTGCCCAAGTGTGTTGCATGGGTTTCACAAATATTAGATAGGTACAAATGCATCGTTATTTCGTTGGTGCTTTGAGGGATCAACACGGTTCTATGCCAGAGTGTGATATGTATTGTTCAAAATGAGAACCAAGAACAAGATGCTGAAACAGAAATAGGGGATCTGCTCTGTTTTCCATCTCACTGAACATATATTCATCTCATCGCGAAATAAAGAAATGTGGCACCAATTTCGTAGCTTCTTTTGGTTAACATGCGTGCTCACTGCTGAAGAAAATCACAAAAATTAGAAAAAAATCAAATACCTTTTCATTTTTTTTTTCGTGGGATGAACATCGGAGCAATGAGATGAATCCCAGGAGTAGTAACCCTATATTTGGAAATAAGTTTAAATATTTGTTGACAACACTTAAACTAATTAATTGTAGATCGTTTTTTTTTTATTTAAATGTTTTTTTATATAGGTATATAACTATACACACTTAAAATAAATCGCCAAATTCGGTAAAATTTTACCGAAATCTCAACAGCAGAACTGTTCGGTAAATAATTTATCTGATTTTTGGTGATTTTGAAAGTTGAGCAATGGAAAAAATTACAAAAATTCTGTAAAATAAATTACCGAAAATTTCTGCTGTTGAGATTTCGGTAAAATTTACCGAATACGGTGAAATGAGTTAAGTGTGTAAATGCGCCTGTTCCACCAAACGCTGGAACTTCGAATGCTTTAACGGTTGAACATTGAAAAAACTTGCAATAGAATTCTATAAAATGGTACCTTCTAGATCGATGTATGCGTATGTTGACAACTTTATTTTTATTTTATTGTTTGTTTCTCGAGATAAAGACGGGCTTAAATATAGCTAAGGAATCAGATAATCAGATCGAATGGTTTTGTGATAACAGATATTAGAAATTGTATAAAAAGAGTTCATGCTGTCCTCACACGTACAAAATCGATAAAATCCGCAGAATTTATTGATTTGGTCTTACACACATATTCCAATTGCATCTTTGTAAAGGAATTAATACAAATTTGACTATTACTACGTAGAAGAATAACAGCATCCCATTAAATGCCAATACATAGAACACGATGTATCCTTTTGTTTGTAAACTTTGTTGCTCATTGAGTGCTTTTTCGAGTTTGATTGCCAATGGAGATAGTAGGGTGTAAAAATCTGATGTTGGTAACATCCACTCGTCTGATAGATTTTGTTTAAAAACTGGGCAATGATCTATCTTAAATGAGGAATTCACATTCATCGCAAGTTTTTTATCTGTTTGCCATTCGAGCGTCACGATTGGCTTTTCTTCGCAGAGATATACGTCGATCTGTGCGCCACCCCTGGTACGGATTACATAGACGGTGATCCAATCCTCGTCAAATCCTTCGATCGTTGATTCATTATGGTGCATATCTTCGGTATGAATGGTCCTTATCAGAAAACCAATCGAATTCCAAGGAATTCGCACGAGCAGTGCCCCTCCGCAATGGCTACATTTGGGAACGGAAAAACTGATAAATGATACAAGCGTACTTAGCGGCCAAAATCCGAATAGCAACTCATGGGTGAAGGAACGAGCAAGTCGAAACACACCCAACTGTCGATCCGTGTAACGGTCAAGAGCGAGGTTATCTATTGCAGATATTCGGAAATTCGTCCACACCATATTGAAATGTGTATCATTTGAGTGACTCGGCGGTGAGCAGGACGAATCGGCACTTGCCATCAGCAACTGTAGGATAATGCAGTCGAGGAATAACTTTCGCAGCATGGTTCTGAGAAAATTGATAATTTGGAGTGTGAAACCCGAGCGTCGGCCTTTATGGCAGTGTAGTTATGACTCATATTTAGATGTTATTTGCAGCATTGCTTTATCTTTTTCAATTTTTTAATTTTCAAAACTACACACAGGTAATCGAGACTGAATTTTCTAGGTGAATTCTTTTAAGTCTCTATACGAAATTCTTCTGAATTTTCTCCTAAAACTGTTTCAAAGTTGAACGGGATGTATTATTATTTTTTAGGACCTTTTAACTGTTGTTATTCAGGTCCATTGTTTTATTCTGATTTTTCTTTTGAAACTTTTTTTTTGAATTTTTGCGAAGAAATCTTCTGAACTGTCGGCTCGGCAAAATGTTTATTTAGAATTTCGGAAAATTTATATCGAATACAACTAAACATTTTGTAAGCTGAAGCTGGAATTGCAATGTTTATACCGAACGAATGTTCATACGGTGACGCAAGAAAAAAAATATACGTAATATTTTTTAGAATAACTTCCCGTGGAAATTCGGAAGAGATTCTCGCGATTGCCAATCCGGAGATGGCGAGTTTGGCTGGCTGTCCTCTCTAGGATTAAGAAATATTCTCGACTACTTGGACAGAGTCTTGAGAAGCAGGCCAAGTTCTAGTAGGAATGTAGAACCATTGAAGAAGAACAAAAAGATGAAGAAAGAGAAGTGAAGAAAAAGCAATAATCCAGGAAATAACATCTAACATGACTGGAGAAATTTATCGTCATATCTTCCTTTTCGTACAACGAGTTTGCTGTCTGGGGATTTGGGTAAATAAAATTTCTCAGATCCGGAAAGCAATACAAACGCCCACGAATGGATTCAACACTTCAAATTATAAAAAAAAATCAGAAAGGGGACACCATGTTGGGGAAGTTATTCCTCGACTGCATTATCCTATGGGTGCTTATGGCAAGTGCCAATTCTTCCTGCTCACCGCTAAGTCAATCCACCGTCACACGTGGTTACACGTTTCGATTTATTGAATACGAATTTCCGATTATCTGCAATAGATATCATCGTTCTTAATCGTTACAAGGTGTTTTTCGGCTTACTCGTTCCTTCACTCATGGACGTTGAGTTGCTATTCGGATTTATGAAGCTAACAACAAGCGTGACATTCATGAATTTCATTCATTTCCGGATGTAGCCATTGCGTTGGGGCACCGTTCGTACGAAATCTTTGGATTTCAATCTTCTTATGGGAACAGTTCACATCGAAGATATCCACTTTAGTTAGATCCTTTCCCGCAGGCGGTTTAAGCACGTACTCAACTTGAGAATCATAAATTAAATGAAAATAAAGCTGACAAACTACGAATACAAACATCTTTATGGTAGGTACCATTTGATCGAATTCTTTTGCAAGCTTGTTCATCCGTAACAGACACATATTAAAAAAAAACTGTAGCTGATGTCAGAAGGTCAACAGTGTCCACTGCCCAGGCTACACTACCAGCAAAGTACGCTGGCGGTTGAATGTCATCGGAAGACCCGTGGAAGCGTGAGTATTGGATCTTGTGAGTTATGACCAGAGCTATGTTTGACGCTCCTGTCCAGATGCCGTCTTACCATTTCGTAGTACTGTCATTGGTGAGTACATCGAGCCACTTTCATCATGCGCTTTCTTCCTCGAGAACCAAAAAAAAAGGATCACTGCTTGGGTTGGGAGCGGATATGACTTCAATATGCCGTTCTCTCTACAAGAGCTCTTGTTTGCAGAGGGATAACGGAAAAGATAAATCTGATGGAATATTATTATTTTATTTATTCAGACTAAGGCCGAAGTGGCCTGTGCGGAATATAAGAGTCTTCTCCATTCGGCTCGGTCCATGGCTACTACACGTCGCCAACCACGCAGTCTACGGAGGGTCCGCAAGTCATCTTCCACCTGATCGATCCACCTTGCCCGCTGCGCACCTCGCCTTCTTGTGCCCGTCGAATCGTTGTCGAGAACCATTTTCATCGGGTTACTGTTCGACACTCTGACTACGTGCCCGGCCCACCGCAGTAGTCCGATATTCGCGGTGTGAACGATGGATGGTTCTCCCAACAGCTCATGCAACTCGTGGTTCATTCGCCTCCTCCAGGTATTGTCCGCCATCTGTACCCCACTATAGATGGTACGCAGCACTTTCCTTTCGAAAACTCCAAGTGCGCGTTGGTCCTCCAAGAGCATCGTCCAGGTCTCGTGTCCGTAGAGGACTACCGGTCTAATAAGCGTGTTGTGGATTGTCAGTTTGGCACGGCGGCGAAATCTATTCGACCTTGCGGAGTCCAAAGTACTTACGATTTCCAGCCACTATGCGTCTCCGAATTTCTCTGCTGGTATCATTTTCGGCAGTCACCAGTGAGCCCAAGAACACAAATTCTTATACCACCTAGATTACGTCACCACCAATGCGAACTCGAGGTTGATGGCTCACATTGTCTTCTCTTGAACCCTTTCCTATCATGTACTTCGTCTTCGACGTGTTGATGACTAGTCCGATCCGCTTAGCTTCCCTCTTCAGTCTGATGTAGGCGTCCTCCATCTTCTCAAAGTTACGAGCCATAATATCTATGTCGTCGGCGAAGCCAAATAGCTGGACGGACTTCGTAAAAATCGTACCACTCGTGTCAAACCCTGCCCTTCGTATTACTCCCTCCAAAGCGATGTTGAATAGCAGACACGAAAGACCATCACCTTGCCGTAACCCTCTACGCGTTTCGAAGGGACTCGAGAATACTCCTGAAACTCGAACTACGCACATCACCCGATCCATCGTCGCCTTGATCAACCGTGTCAGTTTATCTGGAAATCCGTTTTCGTGCATTAGCTGTCATAGCTGGTCCTGATCGATTGCATCATATGCGGCTTTGAAGTCGATGAATAGATGATGTGTGGGCACGTTGTATTCGCGGCTTTTCTGCAGTACTTGGCGAATGGCAAACACCTGGTCCGTGGTGGAGCGTTCGCCCATAAAACCCGCCTGGTACTGCCCCACGAAATCCCTTGCAATTGGTGCTAGTCGACGGCATAAAATTTGGGAGAGTTCCTTGTAGGCGGCGTTCAGCAATGTGATTGCGCGGTAGTTGCTACAATCCAGCCAGTGTACGGCCCCACTTATTACGTAAGCAATTTTTCTGGGTTTTTCAACCCCCCTCCTCCCATGTAAGATTTTTCCCATACAAATCATTTTTTATTTATATGAAGCGCCCCACAAGTGCTTACGTAATTAGTGTACGGCCCCTCATCGCCCTTTTTGTAGATGGGACACACGACACCTTCCATCCACTCCTGCGGCAAAACTTCCTCCTCCCAAATCTTGGTAATGACCCAGTGCAGCGCTCTAGCCAGTGCCTCACCACCGTGTTTAAATAGCTCTCCTGGTAGTTGGTCAACCCCAGGGGCTTTGTTGTTCTTCAGCCGGCCAATCTCCTCCTGGATTTCCTGGAGATCCGGAGCCGGTAAAATTATGTCCTACGCGCGTTTTCCCAGGCCCATCACCATACCGCCATCTTCGTCTGCCACATCGCCATTCAGGTGTTCTTTGTAGTGCTGCCGCCACCTTTGGATCACCTCACGCTCGTTCGTAAGGAGATTCCCGTTTATGTCATTACACATATCAGGCTGTGGCATGTGGCCCTTACGTGAACGGTTCAACTTGCTCCGTCTCTTCACGGTCTCGATCTTCCTGCTGGCGCTTTTTCCTCCGGAAAATCGAGTTTTGTCTATTCCGCACCCGTTTATATCGTGCCTCGTTCGCCTTCGTGCGGTGTTGCAGCAATCTCGCCCATGCTGCATTCTTCTCTTCTACTAACTGCTCACATTCGCCGTCATACCAGTCGTTTCTCTGATCCGGGGGCACCGTGCCAAGTGCAGCGGTTGCGGTGCTACCAATGGCGGATCGAATATCTCTCCAGCCATCTTCAGGAGACGCTGCGGCTAGCTGCTCTTCCGTTGCGGGTAGCCTTTGGCCAGTCTACCGTCTTGTAGCCGCCCAATGTTAAGCCGCGGAGACGACTCCGACGCGTGTTGTACACTGTTGAGAGTTTTGAGCGCAACATACTGCACCGAGGTAGTGATCAGATACAATATTCGCACTGCCGTAAGTGCGTACGTTCGTGATGTCGGAGAAGAATTCACCGTCGATTGGAACGTAATCGATTTGGTTTTCCGTTTCTTAATTGGGTGATTTTCATGTGGCCTTATGGATATTCTTGTGGAGGAAGAAAGCGCTTCGGACTACCATTCCGCTGGAGGATGCGAAGTTTATGTATCGTTGACCGTTGTCGTTCGATACGGTATGCAGACTATCCGGTCCGATGACCGCTCTATACATTTCCTCCCTTCCAACCTTAGCGTTCATGTACCCGGTGACGATTTTGACTCCCGCAGTGGGCATCCATCGTATGTCTGCTCCAGCTCCAGAACGCTTCTTTCTCGTGTGGGCATTGCACGTTGATGATGCTATAGTTAAAAAAACGGCATTTTATCCTCAGCTTGCACATTTTTGCGTTGATTGGCTGCCACCCAATCACGCGTTGGTGCATCTTGCCCAGCACTATGAAGCCGGTTCCCAGCTCGTTGGTTGTGCCACAGCTTTGGTAGATGGTAGCCGCTCGATACCCGCTTTTCCACACTTTCTGTCCTGTCCAGCAGTGCAGCGCTACGACGTCGTAGTTGCGGGGATGTAATTCATCGTAGATCATCCTGTCGCAACCTGCGAAGCCTAGCGACTTGCAGTTCCACGTTCCAAGCTTCCAATCGTGATCCTTTATTCGTCGCCTAGGTCGTTGCCGATTGTATCAAGTCGTATTATCTTCTATGTCGTTCGCAATGGTTGTTTTGAAAAGCGGCTTGTTGGGCCTGCGCAAACCTCCTGTCTCGTCGGAGGGCCATCGTGTCAGGTCTGTTTAGCGTCTCACATAACACCAGGACTTGAGCTTATGCGCTTTGAGCGACACACGTTCGCTTTGGCTGAGCCTGCTTGCGGATACATGCAGCTTTTTATAGAGGTTTAACAGGGCCCACTGTCAAACCCCACCACATCCTAGACAGGCACCATAACTCGCAGATGGCCTGGGATCATGGTCAGATCATCAAGCCCTTGGACATAGTCCCTGCTGTTCTTTTATAGAAGGTATTACATCCACCATTGCCTTAATCCGGGCAAACTACTTTCAAAGATGGAACCTCATTCTGCATTGCGAGTGCCTATGGCGAGTCACGTGAAACGTGAGGATCGGCAGTCTTTTCCGCTGAGGCTGCAGCAATTTTACTAACAGTTAGACGTATCAAGAACCCAACATGATTAACCATCATTCAATAAACTAGTGAGGTTATAAGTGAGAAGTGGAAAACGAAAAGTAAGAAATAATGAGTTAAAAGTGAAAAGTGAAAAATTCGAAGTGTGGAGTGAAAAGTCAGAAGTGAGTACTAAGTAGGAATTGAGAAGTGCTAAGTGAAATGCGAGTAGTGGGAAGTGAGGAATGGGAAGTAAGAAATTCGAAGTGCGAAGTCGTAGTGAGAAATTAAAAGTTAGAAATTTGAAGTGAAAAGTCATAAGTAAGAAATTAGTTAGATACAAGAAGATGTATGTGCGAAGTAAGCAGTGAGAAGTGAGTAGTAGGAAGTGAGAAGATAAATGTAAAAAATACGAAGTGCAAAGTGAGGAATGAATAGTAATCAGTGAAAAGTGAGAGTTGAAAAGTTATAAGTTAGAAGTAGAAAGTGATAAGTGAGAAATGCGAACGGATATCAGAAACGATATATAAATAAGTGATAAATAAGAAGTGCGGAGTAAGAAGTGAGAAGTTAGCAGTGGGAAGTGAGAAATTAGAAATGAGAAAAGAGAAGTGAGAAGTTACAAGTAAGAAATTCGAAGTAGTAGTGGAAAGTAAAAGTAAGAAGTTAAAAGTTGAAAGTGATAAGTGAAAAATGAGAAATCAGAAGTGAGATATAAAAAGTTATAAGTGAGAGGTGAGAAGGGAAAAGTGAAAAATAAGAAGTGAGAAATAAATAGAGAGAGCAGAGCCCTAGCTTAATCCATTTTTCTAGCTAGGGCAATAAGTTGTGGTATTTATTTATCATCAGACTAAGGCCGGAGTGGCCTGTGCTGCACATAAAAGACTTCTCCATTCAGCTCGGTACATGGCTGCACTTCGCCAACCACGCAGTCTGCGGAGGGTCCGCAAGTCGTCCTCCACCTGATCGATCCACCTTGCCCGCTGTGCACCTCGCCTTCTTGTTCCCGTCGGATCGTTGTCGAGAACCATTTTCACCGGATTACTGTCCGACATTCTGGCTACGTGCCCGGCCCACCGCAGTCTTCCGATTTTCGCGGTGTGAACGATGGATGGTTCTCCCAACAGCTGATGCAACTCGTGGTTCATTCGCCTCCTCCACGTACCGTCCGCCATCTGCAACCCACCATAGATGGTACGCAACACTTTCCTTTCGAAAACTCCCAGTGCGCGTTGGTCCTCCACGAGCATCGTCCAGGTCTCGTGTCCGTAGAGAACTACCGGACTTATAAGCGTTTTGTAGATAGTCAGTTTGGTACGGCGGCGAACTCTATTCGATCGGAGCGTCTTACGGAGTCCAAAGTACGTACGATTTCCAGCCACTATGCGCCTTCGAATTTCTCTGCTGGTATCGTTATCGGCGGTCACCAGTGAGCCCAAGTACACGAATTCTTCAACCACCTCGATTTCGTCACCACCGATACAAACTCGTGGTGGGTGGCCCACATTGACCTCTCTTGAGCCTCTTCCTATCATGTACTTCGTCTTCGACGTGTTGATGACTAGTCCAATCCGTTTAGCTTCGCTTTTCAGTCTGATGTAGGCTTCCTCCATCCTCTCAAAGTTACGTGCCATGATATCAATGTCGTCGGCGAAACCAAATAACTTGACGGACTTCGTGAAAATCGTACCATTCGTGTCAATCCCTGCCCTTCGTATTACTCCCTCCAAAGCGATGTTGAATAGCAGACACGAAAGACCATCACCTTGCCGTAACCCTCTACGGGTTTCGAAGGGACTCGAGAATGCCCCTGAAACTCGAACTACGCACATCACCCGATCCATCGTCGCCTTGATCAACCGTATCAGTTTATCCGGAAATCCGTTTTCGTGCATTAGCTGCCATAGCTGGTCCCGATCGATTGTATCATATGCGGCTTTGAAGTCGATAAATAGATGATGTGTGGGCACGTTGTATTCGCGGCATTTCTGCAATACCTGACGTATGGCGAACACCTGGTCTGTGGTAGAGCGTTCACCCGTAAATCCCGCCTGGTACTGCCCCACGAACTCTCTTGCAATTGGTGTTAGTCGACGGCATAAAATTTGGGAGAGTACCTTGTAGGCGGCGTTCAGCAATGTGATTGCGCGGTAGTTGCTACAATCCAGCTTATCGCCCTTTTTGTAGATGGGACACACGACACCTTCCATCCACTCCTGCGGCAGAACCTCATCCTCCCAAACCTTGGTAATCACCCAATGCAGCGCTCTAGCCAGTGCTTCACCACCGTGTTTAAACAGCTCTCCTGGTAGTTGGTCAACTCCAGGGGCTTTGTTGTTTTTCAGCCGGCCGATCTCCTCCTGGATTTCCTGGAGATTCGGAGCCGGAAGTCGCATGTCCTGCGCGCGTGCTCCTAGGTCCATTACCATACCGCCACCGTTGTCTGCCATATCGCCATTCATGTACTCTTTGTAATGCTGCCGCCTCCTTTGGATTACCTCACGCTCGTTCGTAAGAAGGTTCCCGTTTATGTCCTTACACATATCGGGCTGTGGCACGTGGCCCTTACGTGAACGGTTCAACTTCTCATAGAACTTTCGTGCGTTATTAGCGCGGTACAGTTCCCCCGTCTCTTCACGGTCTCGATCTTCCTGCTGGCGCTTTTTCCTCCGGAAAATCGAGTTTTGTCTGTTCCGCGCCCGTTTGTATCGTGCCTCATTCGCCCTCGTGCGGTGTTGCAGCAATCTCGCCCATGCTGCATTCTTCTCCTCAACTAACTGCTCACATTCGCCGTCATACCAGTCGTTTCTCTGATCCGGAGCCACCGTGCCTAGTGTAGCGGTTGCGGTGCTTCCAATGGCGGATCGAATATCTCTCCAGCCATCTTCAAGAGATGCTGCGCCTAGCTGCTCTTCCGTTGGGAGTGCCACTTCCAGCTGCTGCGCGTAGTCTTGGGCTGGTCTACCGTCTTGTAGCCGCCCAATGTTAAGCCGCGGCGGACGACTCCGACGCGTGTTGATCACCGTCGAGAGTTTTGAGCGCAGACATACTGCGACGAGGTAGTGGTCGGATTCAATATTCGCACTAAGTTGTGGTAATTAAGGATTAATCGTATTTAGTCCCCGCTACCAACAGCAGTCTCAGAAATAAAACATAATTAATTTTACCTTGCAGACAGTTGAAAGACTCAAATTCATCTTGTTTGAGGCTAGACTTTATGCAGCGGAAACAACTTTTCAAGCAATTAGTTAAAAAACCTCGGTACCCGGTCCTAGGCTGAACTGACTGCTGGAAAAATCGAGCTAGGGGTTTAAATACGCACTAACTCTTCTTGAACTGGTGAACAATGTGAAGGGTCTAAATAGCGGGACCTTGTCATGGTGCTCTTGAGAAAACAAAACAACAACTGTATCGAAACCGATACTGCATTGCTCATCAATAGTAATGACGTAATTCGACATGCCCTTAAACACTAAGGATACGGGTAACGCTACAATAGATCTAATAACAGGTCGCAGTGGCACACCCGAACAGGAAAAAAAAAGAAGTGAAAAATTAAAGGTAAGAAGGGAGAAATTCGAAGTGTGAAGTGAAAAATAAGAAGTGTGAAATGGAAAGTGAGAAATATGAGGTGAGCAGTGAGAAATTTGGAGTGCGAAGTAGTAGTGAGAAGTGAAAAGTTAGAAGTTGAAAGTGAAAAGTGTTAAGTGAGAAATGAGAAGTCAGAATTGAGATATAAGAAGTTATAAATGAGAAGGGAGAAGCGAAAAGTAAGAATTGAAAAGTGAGATGTGAGAAATGAGAAATGTGGAGTGATTAGAGAGTAGTGGGAAGAGGGAAGTGAGAAGCGAGAAATAAGAAGTAAGTAGTGAGAAGTGAATGAGGAGTAATAAGTGAGTTGTGAATTCTATCTTTTTTCTTCTTCCTTCTTCTATTTTCCTTCTTCTCTCTGTCGTACATCTTTTCACTCACTTCACACTAATCAACATCTCGCTTCCCACTTCCCAATTATCATCACTCATTTTTCACTCCTTCATGTTACTACTCACTTCCTACTTCCTACTTCCTACTACTCGCTTCTCATTACTCTATACTTATTCCAAACATTTTATTTCTCACCTCTCAGTTCTCGCTGTTCATTATACACTTCAAACATTTCATTTCTCACTTCACTTAATAAGGAAAAAATAACTACTCGGGCAAACGGTATTTGGCCCAATATAAGTGTGTTCCCTATCTCGATACCTCCCTAACTTGATGGTCCCTTCATTATCATGGAAGGAAGAGTTCACTTTGAGTCAAAGTTAATGCAGTGAAAACCATGGATCTCAGTATATTCTACGGTCAATCTCATCGCCGCCGTCGTGAGTGAGACTGTAGCGTCGAGAAAAAATCATTGCCGGCACCAAATTTCAATTTACAATTCATCCACACACAGCTCAGCCTGACAGGCTGCTCATTTCGATGCGGTAATGTGAATGTGTGTGGCCCATTTAAAATCGTGGTTAATTTTTGTCCTGTGAGTTCTGTTGTTGACTCCTCACCTCTTCGGGAATGTGAGATCGATTTCAAGGACGGAAGAAAATGAAAAATAAAATTAAAAAAATACATCACCTTTATCCAGTGCTGCCGAATATTTACAACACTGACTAATGGTTTTATAACATCATTACTTACTAAATTTATAACATCATTACTTCTTCTGGTTCGATTCCAGATTAAGCAAATAAATAAAAAAATGTAAAAGCAATTCTCTGAAGAACCTATTTTTGTTTTTGTTGAAAATTCTGACACGTCGATGAAGTAGAACTTTAAAAAATATATCTTTTTGGCGGTATCAATTGATAACGATATTTTGGAGAAGTCCGATAAAAATTTTCCTTTTTTAATTTTTGATTATTTTAAATTCTTCATGAAATGCCATCGATCGCTATCGATGGTTGATGTGAATTGAAAATTTTGTTAAAAAAATCGAAGAAATGGTTGGTTGTGTTACTCCAGCGAACAATACCTACTGCTGGACACCCTGACATTGCGGAATAAAAGACAACGTTGAAGTGGATCATTTAACAAACCTCGGCAGAAATGCCAGAAGATGGAAAATTAACGTCACATTTTTCATCAAAGAAAAATATCCGAATCCTGGGAAAAGCACTGCACTGGTTCCTCGAGAAGGATTAGTTTACCAGGAAAATAAAACAAATTTAGGTCCCAATGGCTATAAAAATCAATTATTTTCATTGAGCAGTTGCAACCGATTTTCAATAATATGCTATAATCTTTTTAATTGAGGTACTGCTACGACAAAAACTATTAATTTAATTTTTAATCGAGTTTGTTGACTTTAGTATTTTATATATTGATAATACTAGACAAAGTAATTTGTTTTTAG
This sequence comes from Armigeres subalbatus, assembly GCF_024139115.2. NCBI lineage: Eukaryota > Metazoa > Arthropoda > Insecta > Diptera > Culicidae > Armigeres > Armigeres subalbatus. Next base: position 31,890,754 of record NC_085141.1, read on the forward strand.
CCCACGTTACAAATATTTTTTATGATTTATTAAAATAAACCAAATAAAACGAATATGCCAACATAATTATTAAGATTAAGAAGTCACTATTTCATTCGACTTGAGTCGTTTTCCAGTCTGCTATCGGTTATCCATAATGCCAAAACACCTCGCTATTCTTGTACCTCCTCGAACGATAATTCGTTTTTGAGATCGAATTGGGAATCGTAAAGCCAAACATGTTCGATTCAATAGAACTTTGTTCGAATTTGAGATGCGCAATGCCACCCCCAGATTTGCTGTTGATCGACCCTAGACGATAATTGACGAAATTTTAACAGAGAAGATTTTTTTGCATCGTGTAGGTTTCAATATATGACATCCACTAAAAAAATTGTTGATTGGGTTTAAAGGGGGTGTGCTTTTCTTTAAATCGGGACCAATTTGCGATTTGGGCGAACTATATTTTGTTCAGTTCAAACAAAGTTAATTGCCTATGTTCCGGGTATTAAACAAACTGACTGGACATTAGTTTACAATGTTCTGAAAACTCAGATGTGAATATGTATACATTATGTGGAAGATTTTGATTTAAAAAATGTATTGGAGGTAAGCACTACCCGTTCGATGGGACTCGAACCCACGACCCTCAGTACGCTAGACTGGTGCTTTAACCAACTAAACTACGAAGGACCTCCGTCGGCCTTCGCAGCTTAGCGGCTACGCTAGACTAGCGGTCGTGAGTTCGAGTCCCATCGAAGGGGTAGTGCTTACCTCCAACGCATTTTTCAAATCAAAATCTTCCACATAATGTACATTGTACATATTCACATCTGAATTTTCAGAACATGGCAAATTTCTACTGAAGCGAGCGAATCAGATTTGAAAAAAAAACTTTGCGTTCTACGGAATCCATCTAACAATGTTCGTTTAGAAAATAAGTTACGATTAAATCGCAGATCGTCTGTTTCATCACACGCGCTGGTACTTCGAATGCTTTTACGGATGAATATGCTTGCAATAAAATAAGTGATGAACTTATAAAAATAAAAATAAACACTCAAATAAAGATTTAAAACAAATTAAATTCGATAAAATAGCCTTTACCTTTGGATTCTTGTATGCGTATATTGACAACTTTATTTTTATTTTATGTTTTGGTTCTCGAGATGAGGACTTGCTAAGGCATAGCGACAGATCGAATGGTTTTATGATATCAGATATTAGAAATTGTCTCAAAAAGTTTATGCTGCCCACAAGTACTATGCAGATGCAAACAGTAGAGTTTATTAATTTTGCCTTATACAAATATTCCAATTGCATCTATGTGAAGTTTTAAAAACAAATTTCACTATCACTACGTAGAAGAATAACAGCATCCCATTAAATACCAATACAAAGAACACGATGTATCCTCTTGTTTGGAGCATTTGCAGCTCATCGAATGCTTTATCGATTTTTCTCGCCAACGGAGCTAGTAGAATGTAAACATCTGAAGTTGGTATCGTCCACTCGTTTGATATATTTTGCTTGAAAGCTGGGCAATGGTCTATTTCAAATGAGGAATCCACATTCATCGCAAGATATTTATCAAATTGTTCTTCGAGCCTCACGATTAACTTTTCTTCGCAGAGATATACGTCGATCTGTGATTCACTCCTGGTATAGGTTACATATACGGTGATCCAATCCTCGCCAAATCCAGTGACCGTTGATTCGTTACGGTGGATATCTTCGATGTGAACTGTCCTTATCAGAAAACCAATCGAATTCCCAGGAATTCGTACGAGCAGTGCCCCAACGCAATGGCTACATTTGGGAACGGAGAAACCCATAAATAATACACGCGTACTTAGCGGCTTTAATTCGAATAGCAACTCAACGTCATTGGCGAAGGAACGCGCAAGTCGAAACACACCCAACTGTCGATCCTTGTAACGGTCAAGCGTAAGGGTATCTATTACAGACATTCGGAAGTTTTTCAACACTAGATTGACACGTGTAACGTTGGATTGACCCGGCGGTGTGCAGGACGAATCGGCACTTACCATCAGCAGCTGTAGGATAATGCAGTCGAGGAATAACTTCCGCAGCATGGTTCTGCGAATTTTGATAATCTGGAGTGTGGAACCCGAGCGTGGGCCTTTATATTGCATTCCGGATCCAAGCAATTGAATTTACCCATTTCCCATGAGAGCAAGCAAACTGTACGGGGAATGAAGTTATGACTTAATTACATCACTCATTTTTAGATGTTAGGGTGGCCACTAAAATTCCATTTTCAATTTACCGCCTTTTTCCCGGTTTTCTCGAATAATTTTGTATATTTTTCCCGGTTTTTATAGGTCATTGAATTGAAACAAAGTTATGTCAAGATTATTCAAAATCCGACGAAAATTTTTTAATCTGATCGAACTTTGCACATTTTCTGAAGAAAAGTTGCATATAGTTGAGGTTTTTTCGAGCTTTTTGTCGAAAAATAAAATCAAATCTACTGCAACTTTGTTATTACGCATAAAGGGTATTAATGACTGACTAAGGGCGCTACTTTCATTGAATGTAGGGTAGATAAATTATTCATCCTTTCAGTTCTCAGAAACGATACGAACGAAAAGGATTTGTTCGAAAATGTTGCCTTGCCGTTAACAAGAATAAGGACGAGTACCACCTACTTGTTACATAATTGATGCATTTCACCTAACTAGTCCACTTAAGTTTTGCGCTCTGTTTCCGTGTGGTTAGTGTTAACAAGCGTTTTTATTGCGTGGGTTTCATTTCAAGCACGGTTGCAAAAGCTTACGATAGATCCTAAAAAACTTGTACACTGGTCTAATGTGGCGCTTACTTCAAATAACTTAATGGGCACAGAAAGCATTAGTGTCTTTAGAGACAATATTAAAAATCAAAACAAGGTGACGTATCAAACATCAGTAATTCATCAAACGAAACTTGTCAAAGATACAACTTTTTTTTAAAACTTATTTTATTTGCTAATTATCTAATACATGCATTCCACTGTTCTGCTAGAAGGTTTCATATGAGAAGCTCTCGGATTATGTGGGAAAATTATAAGCTGAGTTTTGGAAGCATTCGGGGAAATTTTCCATTTTTGCAAGTAAGTGGAGAAAATATTCAAACTGTTTTTGCAATCTACTACAAATGACTTTGGCTGAAAGGCCCGTGTCATCTGAAAACGAAGATTTTTGACACCCTGGTGGTAAATCAGGTAAGTAAAAATGTTATACAATATGGGCGGCAGTATCCTGCCTTGGGTAATACAGTTGGCTCTTACTGGTAATCCATTAGATTTAGAATTCTGATAGTTTATACCTGCAGTGAGCGATCTGATAAATAATTTTGGATCAGTTTAATAATGTATAGAGGAAAATAAAAACTCATCAATTTTACAAAAACTGTCAAATGCTTTCTCTATATCAAGAAGAGCAATTCCAATAGAATATCCTTAATCCTTGGTTAAGTCGAATTAAATTCGTAACTCCTAATAACACTACAAGTACCGAGCCAAGATTTGTAACGTAAAGTACCAAGCTCGCAAAAAACCTGGAACGGCAACTTTGAGCACCCAGATCTCAGCCGTTTTTCAACCAAACCTCTTGATTTTTTTCACAGAACAATCTGTGGGATTTCAAAAATCGGCTACTGAAGACAGATTACATTTTCAAGTAACGGGAACTGAGAACCAGCCGGATAGTTCCGTTCCACGCTTTTTGCAGTCTGTTTGTGGCCATCCAGCATGTTGCATGCAAGTCGTACCACACTGCTTGTATGCAAAATTATATGGAGCAGGAGAAACGTTTGGATGAATCATACAGTGGGTCCAAAAAGTATTCGTCTAGCTGCATATTCTTTAGTAAAATGTAAAACTTAGGCGTGATAGAAGTGAAATCAAAAAAATTTCTTCTAAATTTGGTAGAAAACTTATCAACACATAATTATTATTCAAAAATAAATAGAAATTTCAATTACTTTTTCTGGTATGTAGATAATATCTAAATTTCGTCAATTTCGCTCGCTCAAAAAGTATTCGTCTATTCAGAAAATAATCGAGTGAAACACGAATATAATAGTTTTATTCGCATGTAGTTACACTAGCCCACTCTAGTGATGTCTAGCAACATTTTTGTCAACATTCAATGACAGATCAAATAATGTTTTTGTTTGGTTTGAACTTGTCGCGGGAAATAGAAGCACCATGGGTGGGAAAAGTAAAAAGATGAGTCCAAATGAAAAAAAAACTTATTCTACGCCTGCATAATTAGTGCAAGTTGACTTATGACTTTGCAAGAAATGTGGGTAGACCAAGGGTAGCAAGAATTCAACCATTTAATTTGTGATGATCGCATCAGCGCCACAAAAATCTATCAAAACAAATAACAGAGTGGTCGTCAGCGATGGTAAACTGATAACGATGAGCGATTTATTGTGCGGAAAATTAAAAAAAAATCCTTAAAAACGAGTTCACTTATATAGGTAAGTGAGTTGGAGAGAAGAAGTGCTCAGATATGAACCAATACGAGCAGAAATAACTGTGAAAAGTGTGGGTATAATGGGCGAGTCTCACGGAAGAAAATTCAAGTGAGCCATCAAATTATCAAAAACAGCTCGATTTCCGCTAAAAATATCGCTGGAAGAAGGATGACTTTCGGAATCAAGTCATGCTATCTGACAAAAGCAAGTACAGCATATTTGGATCAAATGGCCGATGTATGATATGGCGGAAAAGGAATATTGAGATACAGCCACAGAATCTCTTTTGAGCAGTAAAGCATGGTGGGGGCTCCGTCATGGTCTCTGGGGTGCTAGAGCGCAACCGGTGTGGGAAAATTTCTCATTATTGAAGGAATTATGTATCACAAAATGTTCATCCGCATTTTGAAAGAAAATTTGAACGCCAGTGCTGTTAAATTGGGCTTACAGGGAACATACATCTTACGGGGTGATAATTATCTCAAGCACACAGCCCAAAGTACTAAGCTGTAGCTTCTTTATAATACCCCAATCAACTCAAAACGCCTCCTCAGATCCCAGATATAAATCCAATTTAACTCCATTGGAAGGTTCTGGACGACAAACTTTTCGTGAAATTCGTGAAAGTCATATTTCGAACAACAACGAATTGAAATTAGTGTTGAAAGAAAAATGGAAGAATATTCCGTCCCCCATTACGGCTAATTTGGTCAGTTCCATGCCACAAGAACTACAGCCCGTCATAGATACACAGGGGAATCCAACGAAATATTGAATTCCATTTTACGACTCCTGTTTTCGTTTCAAAAGCGCACTAAACCTGACTAGACGAATACTTTTTGAGCCCGTATTTATTGAATTGTTATGTTTTGTTACCTTTGTTTTTGTTATTGTTTTATTTTTCTTTTTGATTTTTAACAATAAGGACGAACTGATCAATTTACTACACAACGTAATCGATAGTTTTATTTTTTTTGAGCTTACTAGATTCTTTCTTTGACATTTTCTAGAAAACATACAGCTAGACGAATACTTTTTGGACTCACTGTAGTTCAGCCATGAAAATCTAAGGATTATTTTGTGATTTCGAAGAATATGCGGAAACTGAAATTCAGAAAAATTCAATCGAGGATCCTTCCAAAACAAAACCTAAAGCGTTTCTAAAAGATGTTCAATGCAAAGATCGTGATGAAGAGAGGTGGCGGTTTGAAAAGGCGGAAAAGAACATTTTTTGAATAAAGTACAATATGATAGCAAACCGGCAAAAAAGTGAATAAAATCTTTTATTATAATTGAAATTGTGGAAAATAGGTACACAATTAGTTCATCATGCTATTCAATTTTGCATTGCTTACAGAATCAAAAATATAATGAAAATTGAAAAATAATTGTACCAACATTACGTTGCAAGGCCTTCCTTAGCCGTGCAGCTGCTCCTTAGATGTGCAAGCAAGGTCATGCTGAGCGCAGGTGGGTTCGATTCCCGGTTCGGTCATGGACTCATGTCTCATGTCCATATATGTATGTATTTGTGTATATTTATGTGTGTGTGCGCTTTTGTGTGGGTGCGTGCGTGTTTAAATAAATTTACAGTTTATCAAAACCTTACCTCTCCTCAATAATTCTGACGCTGAACATGTTTGAGCATTTACATATGCTTAATCGAAATATTGCCCTTGATAACAATCGATCAGCCCTTGCAAGCACGAACATGCGCACGTCATCAGGATCTGCAGCACTTTTTTATACACTACACATTTGTTCTATTGTTCTACTTTTAGGCGAATCACCGCACAAAAGTAGAGCGCAAAAACCAACCGCACTGGAAGACGGTCGAAACGAGGCTCTTTCTTTTCTTTCTTCTTCTTCTATGTATAAAAATGAGTTTACATTTCCTTTGATGCCATATAACTCACGAATGGATGGAATTAATTTTTGCTTCGAGCGTACCTATCTCAAAACTCCCCAAAAACTGAAAACACGAAAAAGCCAAATTCAAAAACCTTCTACAAGAATTCTCGGAAATACTGAACTAATTTTAGAAAATCTTCTGAGTAAATTCTAAGGGCTGAAGGGTTCTTCTACAATTCTGGCGAGTTTATTGTTTGTTCTTATGATCTGAGGGTGTTGCTTTTGAAATTATGGGGAATTATGGGCAATTCATTTTATTGAGACAGGATGGGCTTCCAGTGAAGATCTTAAAGAGTTTTCAGTTGAATTTTTGGAAGGATTCCCATTGAAGATGCAGGAGGATTTTTCAGTGATGCTCCTGAAACCTAGTAGAATTCTAATAGGAATTCCTAGGAAATATTGCTGAAGTAAATATCGCAGGAACTCGTTGATGAATAACTGAAGGAATTCCAGGACAAATTTGTGAATTTCTGCAGCAATTCCAAAAGAAATTCCAGGAGGATTTTCATTAGAAGATTCTTCAGGAATTCCAGTAGGAATATTTGGAGAAAGTCCAAGAATAACTCCTATGGCAGTTCCAGTAGGAACTCTCAGAGAAATTTAAAGAAGAATAGCTTGAGGATTTTCAGGAAAAAGTTCAGGATGAATTTCCTAAAATTCTACTTACTAAATTACTTCTGAAGATCTCATCCAGGAATTCGCCCTGATTTCCTCCAGAAATTCATTCTGAGTTCCCCCAGGAATTCATTTAGAATTCCTTCAGAAATTTATTTCGAATTCTTTCAGGAATTCATTCTCAATTCCCCCAGGAATTCATTCTCAATTCCCACAGGAATTTATTCTGAATCTCCCCAAGAATTCGTTCTGAATTCTTCCAGGAATAAATTCTGAATTCCAACAGGCGAGAGTTATTCCTGCAGTAGCTCCAAGATAAATTTCTGGAGAGACCAGAGATGAACTTAATTTGAAGAAACTCCAAAGAGCTTCACGAGGAATTACTGGATCAAATCCGAGATGAATTGTTGATGATGATGAATTGAAGATGAATGAATTGAAACTCCAAAAATAAACTTTAAGACCTTTAGAAGCAATTCTTGAAAGAGCTCCTGAAAATTGAAGAAGAAATATTTGGAAAAAATTCCAGAAGAAAATCTTGGCGAACTTCAGGAGTAATTTCTGGAGGAACATCAGTAACAATTCCCGTAAGAACCCCAAAAGTATATCCTAAAAAAAACGCCAGGTAGAATTCTTGGAGGAACTTTAAGAATCATTCCCGAAGAAAAATGAAAGAAGAATTTCCGAAGAGACACTCGGCGGAATCCCTGAAAAATTCCTCCCGGAGGAATCCCTGCAGGAACTCCAGGAGTGATTTCTGCTCTAAGAAGATTTTTTTAAGACACTCCAGGAAGGATTCCAGTATGAATTCCACAAAGATGTCCTGGATAACCCAATATAGAATCCCTGCAGGAATCCTAGGAGAAATTTCTTGGTGAACTCAGAAGGGAATCCTGGAGAAACTCCAGTAGGAATATCTGGTGGAGCTTCAAGAAGAATTTTTGGAGAAATTCCTGTGCGATTTCTTGAAGGAACTCCAACAAGGCATTCTTAAAGTAACTCCTGGAGAAATTCCTTGGGGAATTCAGAATGAATTTCTAGGGGAATTCAGAATGATTTCCTGGAGGAATTCAAAATGAATTCCTGGTGGAATTCGGACAGAATTCCTGGGGGAAATCAGAGTGAATTCCTGGGAAAGTTCAGATTGAATTCCGGGGGAGAGCTCAGAATGATTTTCTGGGGAAGTTTAGGATGAATTTCTTGAAGAATTCAGAATAATTTTTTGTTGGGTCTCAGAATGAATTCCTGGGGGAGTTCAGAATGATTTCTTGAAAGAATTCAGAATGAATTCCTGGGGTAGTTTAGAATCAATTCCTGAAGGAATTCAGAATAAATCTCTGGGGGAATTCAGAATAAATTCCTGAGGAAATTCATAATGAATTCCCAATTTTTTTTTTAGGAGTTCCTTCAAGAATCAGGTTGGATTTCGATGTGAAGTTGGAATTAAATTCTGATGGAATTAAAGAAGAAATCACTTGAGAAGTTCTACGTTGATTTTCCGAAGAAACTCTTAAAAATATCTAGGTGGACTTGTCGTAGGAACTCCAGCAAAAATTTCTGGTGGAATTCAAGAAGGAATTCTTGGAAGAATTTCATAACACCTTTGTGGAAGAACTTCAGAACGGAATTGTGCAGAAACTGCAGGAGAAATTGCTATGGGCTCCTCAGGGGGAATTTCTGGCTGAACTTCAGGAGATATTCGTGGAGGAACTGCAGAAGAAATTTACGTGTAAATTCTCTAAGATCTTTATGTATAGCTTCTTCAGGAATTTCAGGAGAAATTCCTGGTAGAACTCCAGAAAAAAAAATTTAAAAACTGCAGGAGTAATTTCTGTGGGATTCTCCTGAATGGAATCCTAGAGGATCTCCACGATGGGTTTCTGGAAGAACACTAGAAGGTACAACGAGGGTTCCTAAATTTCAAAATTCCTAAACTCCTAAACTCACAAATTCCTAAATTGCCAAATTCCCGAATTTCTAAATTCATAAATTCCTGAATCCCCAATTTAATAAATTGCTAAATTCCCAAATTTCTAAATTTATAATATCGTGAATTCTCAAGTTTCTAGATTCATGAATTTCTAAGTTATTAAATCTCTAAGTTATTTAGTTCCTAAATTCGTCGCCGCTCACAACCATGCCGTTACACAAGAAGATTCACGCCTCGATTGTGTGCTTTTCAATAGATGGTATTTATGCCTCCCATTTATATTCTTTCGCTTCATACAAGTTCGTACCCTAGCGAACGGCTTTCAATCTGTTGATTTTGAAATAAAAACTATTGTTTATCGATTATCCCTCATACTAAATAAATCAATATAAATCCCTAAAAAAAATTCTGAATTTTAAATTCTTAAATTCCAGAATGTAATATATCGTCACTACTCCGCCAGTTCAGATTGCAATTTTCAGCCTGGTCAGCGCACTTGCGCCGCGATCTAACTTCGTTTCCCCCAGTGACCATAATCTTATCAACTGCACAAATCTTCCAAATTCTAATCCCTTTTTCTCGGTATAATTTATTTATTTATTTATTATCAGACTAAGGCCGGAGTGGCCTGTGCTGCACATAAAAGTCTTCTCCATTCAGCTCGGTTCAAGGCTGCACTTCGCCAACCACGCAGTCTGCGGAGGGTCCGCAAGTCGTCCTCCACCTGATCGATCCACCTTGCCCGCTGTGCACCTCGCCTTCTTGTTCCCGTCGGATCGTTGTCGAGAACCATTTTCACCGGATTACTGTTCGACATTCTGGCTACGTGCCCGGCCCACCGCAGTCTTCCGATTTTCGCGGTGTGATCGATGGATGGTTCTCCCAACAGCTGATGCAACTCGTGGTTCATTCGCCTCCTCCACGTACCGTCCGCCATCTGCACCCCACCATACTCCCAGTGCGCGTTGGTCCTCCACGAGCATCGTCCAGGTCTCGTGCCCGTAGAGAACTACCGGTCTTATAAGCGTTTTGTAGATAGTCAGTTTGGTACGGCGGCGAACTCTATTCGATCGGAGCGTCTTGCGGAGTCCAAAGTACGTACGATTTCCAGCCACTATGCGTTTCCGAATTTCTCTGCTGGTATCGTTATCGGCGGTCACCAGTGAGCCCAAGTACACGAATTCTTCAACCACCTCGATCTCGTCACCACCGATAGAAACTCGTGGTGGGTGGCTCACATTGATGTCTCTTGAGCCTCTTCCTATCATGTACTTCGTCTTCGACGTGTTGATGACTAGTCCAATCCGTTTAGCTTCGCTTTTCAGTCTGATGTAGGCTTCCTCCATCCTCTCAAAGTTACGTGCCATGATATCAATGTCGTCGGCGAAACCAAATAACTGGACGGACTTCGTGATAATCGTACCACTGTCAAACCCTGCCCTTCGTATTACTCCCTCCAAAGCGATGTTGAATAGCAGACACGAAAGACCATCACCTTGCCGTAACCCTCTACGGGTTTCGAAGGGACTCGAGAATGCCCCTGAAACTCGAACTACGCACATCACCCGATCCATCGTCGCCTTGATCAACCGTATCAGTTTATCCGGAAATCCGTTTTCGTGCATTAGCTGCCATAGCTGGTCCCGATCGATTGTATCATATGCGGCTTTGAAGTCGATAAATAGATGATGTGTGGGCACGTTGTATTCGCGGCATTTCTGCAATACCTGACGTATGGCGAACACCTGATCTGTGGTAGAGCGTTCACCCATAAATCCCGCCTGGTACTGCCCCACGAACTCTCTTGCAATTGGTGTTAGTCGACGGCATAAAATTTGGGAGAGTACCTTGTAGGCGGCGTTGAGCAATGTGATTGCGGCAGAACCCCATCCTCCCAAACCTTGGTAATCACCCAGTGCAGCGCTCTAGCCAGTTCTTCACCACCGTGTTTAAACAGCTCTCCTGGTAGTTGGTCAACTCCAGGGGCTTTGTTGTTTTTCAGCCGGCCGATCTCCTCCTGGATTTCCTGGAGATTCGGAGTCGGAAGTCGCATGTACTGCGCGCGTGCTCCTAGGTTCATTACCATACCGCCACCGTTGTCTGCCATATCGCCATTCAGGTGTTCTTCGTAGTGCTGCCGCCACCTTTGGATCACCTCACACTCGTTCGTAAGAAGGTTCCCGTTTATGTCCTTACATATATCGGGCTGTGGCACGTGGCCCTTACGTGAACGGTTCAACTTCTCATAGAACTTTCGTGCGTTATTAGCGCGGTACAGTTCCTCCGTCTCTTCACGGTCTCGATCTTCCTGCTGGCGCTTTTTCCTCCGGAAAATCGAGTTTTGTCTGCTCCGCGCCCGTTTGTATCGTGCCTCGTTCGTCCTCGTGCGGTGTTGCAGCAATCTCGCCCATGCTGCATTCTTCTCCTCAACTAACTGCTCACATTCGCCGTTATACCAGTCGTTTCTCTCGCGGTGCTTCCAATGGCGGATCGAATATCTCTCCAGCCATCTTCAAGAGATGGTGCGCCTAGCTGCTCTTCCGTTGGGAGTGCCACTTCCAGCTGCTGCGCGTAGTCTTGGGCTAGTCTACCGTCTTGTAGCCGCCCAATGTTAAGCCGCGGCGGTCGACTCCGACGCGTGTTGATCACCGTCGAGAGTTTTGAGCGCAGACATACTGCGGATTCAATATTCGCACTGCGGTAAGTGCGGACGTTCGTGATGTCGGAGAAGAATTTACCGTCGATTAGAACGTGGTCGATTTGGTTTTCCGTTACTTGATTAGGTGATTTCCATGTGGCCTTGTAGATATTCTTGCGGGGGAAGAAAGTGCTTCGGACTACCATTCCACGGGAGGCTGCAAAGTTTATGCATCGTTGGCCGTTGTAGTTCGATACGGTATGCAGACTATCCGGTCCGATGACCGGTCAATACATTTCCTCCCTTCCTACCTGAGCGTTCATGTCACCGATGACGATTTTGACGTCCTGCAGTGGGCATCCATCGTATGTCTGCTCCAGCTGCGCATAGAACGCTTCTTTCTCATCGTCGGATCTCCCTTCGTGTGGGCAGTGCACGTTGATGATGCTATAGTTGAAGAAACGGCCTTTTATCCTCAGCTTACACATCCTTGTGTTGATTGGCTGCCACCCAATCGCGCGTTGGCGCATCTTTCCCAGTACTATGAAGCCGGTTCCCAGCTCGTTGGTGGTGCCACAGCTTTGGTAGAAGGTAGCCGCTCGATGCCCGCTTTTCCACACTTTCTGTCTTGTCCAGCAGATTTCCTGCAGCGCTACGACATCGAAGTTGCGGGAATGTAATTCATCGTAGATTATCCTGTCGCAACCTGCGAAGCCTAGCGACTTGCAGTTCCATGTTCCAAGCTTCCAATCGTGATCTTTTATTTGTCGCCTAGGTCGTTGCCGATTGTATCGAGTCGTATTATCTTCTATGTCGTTCGTAATAGTTGTTTTTAAAGGCGGCTTATTGGGCCTGCGCAAACCTCCTGTCTCGTCGGAGGGCCGTCGTCAGTGTTGTAAAATGTCATTTGCATTCGTTTGTATAATTTTCCCAGAACTTTTTTCAGAACGTAGCTATCAATTCATGTTGTATGACGAACTTATAGCGGTTAAATGGGCCTACAACTTTGTCTAACGAGACTTTGCTGTAAATATGTAATCTGGGGCGTGGGAGGCAAAATGTCATTCAAATGACATTATGTCAAATGACACGTGACATTTTGGAGAGTTTTCACTCTCCAGCCTTTGATGTTATACTTAGAGCAATGTACCCTTGGACAAAAATATAACCCTACTCAAGCGTTATGAGTACATTCAAAATTATGGAAGAAATTTTGCTTCTAAAGAAAGTTATGATCAAATTAGTCAAATGACATGCAGATGACATTTTACAAGCCTGGCCGTCGTGTCAGCGAACTTCCCGAAGGATTTTCCGGAGCAATTTCCGAAGGAACTCTTGGAGGAACTTGAACTTCAATCCTTGAGGAACTTCCGGAAGAATTCCTGGAGGAACTTCCGAAGGAATTCCTGGAGGAACTTCCGAAGAAATTCCTGAAGGAACTTTCGCAGGAATTCCTGGAGGAACCTCCGAAGGAATTCCTGGAGGAACTACCGGAGGAATTCCTGGAGGAACTACCGGAGGAATTCCTGGAGGAACTACCGGAGGAATTCCTGGAGGAACTTCCGGAGGAATTCCTGGAGGAACTTCCGGAGGAATTCCTGGAGGAACTTCCGGAGGAATTTCTGGAGGAACATCCGGAGGAATTCCTTTAGGAACTTCCGGAGGAATTCCTGGAGGAACTTCCGGAGGAATTCCTGGAGGAGCTTCCGGAGGAATTCCTGGAGGAACTTCCGGAGGAATTCCTGGAGGAACTTCCGGAGGAATTCCTGGAGGAACTTCCGGAGGAATTCCTGGAGGAACTTCCGGAGGAATTCCTGGAGGAACTTCCGGAGGAATTCCTGGAGGAACTTCCGGAGGAATTCCTGGAGGAACTTCCGGAGGAATTCCTAGAGGAACTTCCGGAGGAATTCCTAGAGGAACTTCCGGAGGAATTCCTGGAGCAACTTCCGAAGGAATTCCTGGAGGAACTTCCGAAGGAATTCCTGGAGGAATTTCCGAAGGAATTTCTGGAGGAACTTCCGAAGGAATTCCTGGAGGAACTCCTGGAGGAACTTCCGGAGGAATTCCTGTAGGAAATTCCGAAGGCATTCCTGGAGGAACTTCCGGAGGAATTCCTGGAGGAACTTCCAGAGGAATTCCTGGAGGAACTTCCAGAGGAATTCCTGGAGGAACTTCCAGAGGAATTCCTGGAGGAACTTCCAGAGGAATTCCTGGAGGAACTTCCAGAGGAATTCCTGGAAGAACTTCCAGAGGAATTCCTGGACGAGCTTCCAGAGGAATTTCTGAAAAAACTTCAGGAGGAATTTCTGAAAAAACTTCAGGAGGAATTCCTGGAGAAACTTCTGGAGGAATTCCCGGAGGAACTTCCAGAGGAATTCCCGGAGGAACTTCTAGAGGAACTTCTGCAGGAACTTCTGGAGGAATACCTGTAGGGACTTCCGTAGAAATTTGTACTATTTGTCTTATTTGTTTTATTTTGCTTATTTGTTTTATTTATTTTCAACTGTTTATCTGATCTAATCCTATATTTGATTTCAATATATAATATATAATATTTGGTATCCTCGTGTTCACAAATAGGAATACGCTTTTTTCTTGTGTCACGCTAGATACAAAGTTGACGGACTTTCTACCGCTCTCATCGCTCCTTTCCTGTCGTGCGCCACAAGAAAATATGCTGTTGGCTGCTCTCCCGAAATGGTAACTTTTGTATGGAATTTAAAAAACTTGGTTGAAGTTAAAAGAGCTTCCTGCAAAATTTTTTGCGGTGACATATACTTTTTATTACATCAAAATGATCGTTGGAAAAATTCAAAACTTTTGTCAGTTGGGTTTTGCGAGATTCGCTTTCTCGGCTCGGATTGGAATTTGTCTCTATTTCCCTGGTCATAAAAGTATCATCGTGGAGAAGCTTCCCGAAGAAATTCTGAAGGAGCTTCCCGAAGAATTACTGGAGGAACTTACCAACTAATTTCTGGTAGAACTTCCGGAAGAACTTCCGAAAGAATTCTTGGAGGATCTTCCGTAGGATTTTCTGGAGACACTTTCGGAGGAGTTCATGGAGGAATTTCCGGAGGAATTCTTAGAAGAACTCCTGGAGGAATTCTCGGAGGAATGATCGCTCTTGCCAAAAACTCAAGTTGGTACAAAAAACAATTAATTTCCATTTTATCGAGAAACATTGCACAGCTTGACAAACTATGACACGATAGCTGAACATACCAATGGATAGTTGAAGTCATATCCATCAAAATATTTGAACACTCACCTTGACTAACTAAGCAATTTGTAGTCAGTCATGTTACTGCTGTTCCATTGTTGGGTTTCCATTATAGCACTTAAATGAGTGTTATAATCAATTTTATGCAACTCATGTGAATGCTATAATGGTTATCAAAGCACTCATTTTGTAAGTTAGTATGGCCTTTTTTCACCTAAACATTAACTGTAGAAACAGGAATTATTATGGGAATTATGATGTTATGAACGTATGAGTTATATCAATTTTGTTTTCCATTTGAAGGTTGAGTCCCCAACATTCCAGACTTCGTCCAATTTTGGGACACCCTAATATACAACCAAACATTTTATAAGCTGAAGTTCGATTGTAACGTTCGTATCGAAATTTGCACAGCTGATGGTGGCGAAAGTACCTAATAAAATATATAAAATATGTATTTATTTTTCGAGTAACGTTGTTTTTAAAGGAACTTCTCGTGAAAATTCAGAGAAGATTCTGGTGATTGCCAATCCGGAGATTACGAGTTTGTTTGGATGTGTTCTATTAAGAAATATTCTCGACTACTTGAACCGAGTGTTGGGAAGCAGGCCGAGTTCCAGTTGGAATGTAGCGCCATCGAAGAATAAGAAGTAGCAATAATCCAGAAAATAACATCTAACATGGGTGGAGAAAGCTTTCGTCATAACCACCTTTCGACGTACAACGAGCTTGCTCTCTTGGGATTTGGGTAAATATCGTTTCTCGGATCCGGAAAGCAATATAAACGCCCACGCATGGATTGAACACTTCAAATTATTAAATTTCTCAGAAAGAAGACACCATGTTGCGGAAGCTATTCCTCGACTGCATTATCTTACGCTGGCTAATGGCAAGTGCCGATTCGTCCTGCTCACCGCCGAGTCAATCCACCGTTACATGTTTCGATTCATTGAAGACGAATTTCCGAATGTCTGCAATCGATACTCTTGCGCTCGACCGTTACAATGATCGACAGTTGGGTGTGTTTCGGCTTACTCGTTCCTTCACCCATGACGTGGAACTCATATTCGGATTTATGCCGCTAACAACACGAGTTTCATTCATGAGTTTCTTTATTTCCGGATGTAGCCATTGCGTTGGGGCACTGCTCGTACCAAGTCCTTGGATTTCAATGGGTATTCTTATAAGAACAGTTCACATCGAAGATATCCACCGTAATAAATCAACGATCATCGGATTCGGCGAGGATTGGGTCACCGTATATGTCACCAATACCATGGTTGACTCACAGATCGACGTTTATCTCTGCGAAGGAAAGCCAATCTTGACACTCGAACAGCATCTGGAGGAACAAATTGTGTTGGATGTGGCTTCCTCATTTCAAATAGGTAGAACATGGGTCGACCGTTGCCCAACATTCAAACGAAATATATCAAACGAGTGGAGGGTACAGACCTCAGAAGTTCACGCCCTACTAGTTCCGTTGGCAAATAAACTCGAAGATGCGCTCGATGAGCAGCATTACATAAAAAAAAGAAAGTGGATCGTAATATATGTATTGGTATTTAATGGGATGCTGTTATTCTTCTACGTGGTGATAGTGAAATTCGTATTTCAAACTTTGCTTAGATGTAATTGGAATATTCGTATTGAACGAGACCAATAAGTTCTGCTGATTTAATCTATTTTGTACAATGATGTACAGATGTTATTTGAAACCATGGCTTATATCTGTTGTGAATAAACCTGAGAGATAAAACCATTCGATCTGATTATTTTTACTGTCGAAATACTTAAGTACGCCCTCAACTCGAGAACCAGCAATGAATTGGAAATAAAGCTGACAAAATACGCATACAAAAAAAAAACTATACGGTATTATTTGATCGAACTCTATTGCAAGCTCTTCATCTGTTTAAGCATTTACCAAACCAGTACCAAAGATATTACGAAACAGCCGCATATTAGAAAAAAAGAAACACTGTGAAAAAAACACCCACTTATATATTTTAGGTGAGTTTTAAACGTCACCTGAATTAGAAAAATATTTCCCAAGGATCACAAATCTGACACAAATCAGCATCTTGTTCATGCTTCTCGTGAACCCCAGCAACGCGCTTGGCACATCCGAGTTCCTGCGACACAGCTAAAAAATATTAGCTTCCTACTAGTAAGCCTGAGTCGATGTATATTTTCCGAAAATTATCCGGGATCTAATAAAATTTCTTAATATTGCCATCAGTATAGATAGATTGTCCCGATGACCATTAACATTTAGTACGCATTATTGGAAACCCAATAACTAAATAGTTGTTCAGTTCAGCGGACAATGGAAGCCAACCAACTCCCACCTTGTGGGAAGTTAAGGATGCCATCCAACCAATAAAGACCAATAAAGCAGCTGTTAAGGATGGTATCGCAGCCAAGCCCATAAAGATGGACCCTGTCCACTTGTCTGCACAAACTGATAGTCAGAATCTGGGAAACTGAACAGCTACCGGAGAAGTGGAAGGAAGGGATCATATGTTCCATCTACAAGAAAGGCGACAAGCTGAATAACACAAGACAAGTGTGATAACTTTCGAGCGAGCACCATCCTTAATTCCGCCTACAAAGTGATATCCCAGTGACTCAGTGTTGGGAAAAACTCAAATTATCAAATCTTATACACGATTCAAATCAAGCGCGAGTCAAACCCCACCCGAATCATGGCCCAGAGAATCGTTCATGATTCAACTCGCGATTTGCATCATTTCGTGATGTCTACGTGGTATTCTTCGTTGAATTCATTGAATTGACGTGATTAAAACAATGGATATAAAGCCATATGTTAACAAAAAATAAGCATCGATCTGGTTTTGACGTTCTTTGGATTTAAATCATTATTCTGCCAATGAGCAATAACTATGCGATTCTGCAGGAAAAACTCAAGCACTATGGTCTCCCTGCAGAATCGCAAGCGAAATAGTTCCCGCATGAGGCTTCGATGATTGAGATTGAGCATGATTCTACCAGCACGGATCCCAGATCATCTTCCGTCAGCTGTCACCAATAGCGGATGAGTTCGTGGGGCTTAGAGTCATTTGGTCAAAAGTGTCATTTTTATGTTTTCATATAAAGCGTGTGCAGTGAGTAGTAAAAAGTTAGAAAGGCAGATCCTCTTTTCAGAAATTACGTAACGCTGAAGGGGCCCTCCTTAGCCGTGCGGTAAGACGCGCGGCTACAAAGCAAGACCATGCTGAGGGTGGCTGGGTTCGATTCCCGGTGCCGGTCTAGGCAATTCTCGGATTGGAAATTGTCTCGACTTCCCTGGGCATAAAAGTATCATCGTGTTAGACGAATTTCGCGCCAACCCTTCTATGGGGCTGGCAGCACCATCTCAGAATCGAATGAAACTTGGTGGGCATAAATATATGGTATTTCTAAGCCACTCTGCATACCGTGCGGAACCGAAATCCGTACAGCACCGAAATCCGTACACCTCATGAGATATCAATAAATTAAAGGAGGTTAAAGGTAATTAATGTAGAAATAATCAATCTTATCCTGTTCAGATTCTTGGCAGTAAGCTTTAAGGGCATAGAATGGGAAGGAAGGCTTTGAAATTAAAACAACAAAAATCAAAAACAAATTTCCACCCACAAAACGCGGAGTTTGTGCCGCCATTTTGTTTTCGGGTAGAGCATAATTGCACCAAAAGTAACTGTGTTTTTATTGCTTATTGCGAATCATTACATAAGATCAGCGGAATACAAATCAAAGGGATCCCTTCTCAAGGTGTGTATCGAACTATTTACAGTGGTAGTTCGGTCAATCAGACTGTTTCAATTTAAATATTTAGTTAACAAATAGCTGTACGGATTTTGATCCTTTGATTCGAAATCCGTCCACGGTGGACGGATTTCGAGTCAGGAGTAGTTGATTTAATTCATTATTTTATGATGTTTTTCGTAGTTTTTAATGAGTAAATGTGAAACAGTTCAAAAGTAGAAGCCTTCATGCTCCTGTGTCGATGACAAATGTTTTATTTACATTCGATTCCTATTTTCTAATGACTTTTTCATATACTAAGGTGCTTAAGTGTACGGATTTCGATGCCCCACGGTACTTAGTTTTTCAAAAATTGTCAAGAGTAACATTTGATGAGGGCCTAATTTTTTTTCATGGATTTTTTATAAATCGATGTAACTCTAAAATGACAAGACCTACAAAAAAGTGTTGTATGGCGGACTGCCGTGAAATTCCCAGAAGTTTTTTGAAAAATATCCAAAAAATAAAATACCGATTTCTACACTGAAAAAAATTAGTTTTAAAAATTAAAATCGATATTACAAAAAAACCTCATCTCAGAAATCGATAAAAAAATTTCTGCAGATAGGTATTTTAATTATCTAACTTTTCTGGGAATAATGTTCCTGTGACATATTTAAGGAAAAAAAGTTTTTCTAACAAAAACTTTTTTCATGTCCATATTGAGTGGAAATTTATCAGCGTGTTTTATGCCTACAGCGCCAATTATAGGTTCAGCAGCCTATCATCAACCAACGAAACATTTTGGACGTATAAAAATTTGTTTAGGAAGCAATTTAGCATAATCTAACATAATTGTGGACCAACATTTGAAAAGGGTTTATGTTTTATTTGACTTGTTGTATCGAAGTAACTTAAAAACAATTACAAAAAAATAATTACTTTG
This sequence comes from Armigeres subalbatus, assembly GCF_024139115.2. Classification (NCBI taxonomy): domain Eukaryota; kingdom Metazoa; phylum Arthropoda; class Insecta; order Diptera; family Culicidae; genus Armigeres; species Armigeres subalbatus. The sequence continues at coordinate 31,910,231 of NC_085141.1, forward strand.
AAAACGAGCAATGTTGCCGAAACGAAACTGAAGTGATATTTAATTGTAATAGTGGAAAAGAAGATGTTGTTTTTCAGCAAAGGCTAACCACTGAACGGTGTAATTTAGAAACCGTTATAAAGCCTCTAGAGTAGGGGGAATGACGGCTTTGGCAGGTTTTGTTCTATTATTGGCAGGGGGGTTTTTTATGACTGATTATGCTCAAATTTGGCCTAAACATTCTTTGCATATCAAAGTATATTGTGGCCAAATATCATAAAGTTTGGTCGACAAAAACCCCCCTGACAATAATAGAACAAAACCTGCCAAAGCCGTCTTTCCCCCTAAATGATTTTGTATCATATTTTATTGAAAAAAATGATAATCTTATAACTTATGACATTACTTGCAAACAGCAATACTTTTGTACTGTTAGATTTCTCTGAAAATTATTCATTCATTATCCAAAATGCTGCTCAAGGTTGGAATAATTCCCAGGCAACAATACATCCATTCGAAGTTTACTTTAAAAGAAACGGTTAATTAGAAAACGTTAGCTTTATTAATCAGAAGTAATGACCCATGACACAAAAGCTGTTCACTTATTCATTTCAAAATTAATTGACTTTTTGAAACAGTCGATCGGTTTTACAAAAATTACTTTTATGTCTGGGTGAGCTGCAGCACATTATAAAAATAATAGGAACTTTGCAAGTCTGTGTAATTTAAATTCAAAACATGGCTTAAAAGCAGAATGGCACTTTTTTACAACATCGCACGGAAAAGGCCCTAGCGAAGCTATTGGTGGCACTCTCAAACGAATGGCAAAACGAGCAACTCTTGCCAAAGATTATGGAAATACTGTCAAAACTCCTCGGGAGTTGTACGTATGGGTGAATGGGAACGTTTTCAATCAAACAACAATATCACTATATTACATTTCTGTTATATCACGAATGAGCAATACCGCCATCGGGGCGGCAATGGGTCTGGGGGGTGAGAATGGCTCATCGCTCTCACCGCGAGCATGGAAGGCGTAGAGCAAAATCGTTCAAAAAGGTCTCTTATATTTTTGTCTTCTTGTCCTCAGATACATCCATTCTACAAGCATTCTAAGTAGTTGAAACAGTGACCCATTCTCACCCCCATTTGACCCATTGTCACCCCCGACGACGGTACTCAACAAGAGTATGATGAACTTTTTAAAAAAGCAAAAACTATAGTTGGCACACAAAAGGCTTCATTCTTTTATACCAATCGCTCATAATAAAATCCTGGCTAAAAATATTCCAACTCAGATGAAGACCCAAAAGTCTTTGAATTGTTCGACTTAGTTTACAAATTAATGAGTATTCAAGTAGAAATAAGAATTAAATGTAGGGTATCTGTTCCCATATTAATAACAGCCTGTATATTAATCTCAACCGTCGATAAACCAAATAAAAAATCTATTTAATTACAATTTCTCACATCGTATGTACACAATAATGGATGGAACACATTCTTGAATGTTTGGAATATTATTCAAGATTTTGTTTATGTAATGTTCTAATTCACAAGAATCAAATTATTAAAAAATAAAATTATAAAGCACTTTTTTTTTCATTTTCCTACCTCTGAACTGATGGTTTGATGCACTGCTTGATTGCTACTAGCAGATTCATCTGTTTTCACGCCATTGTTTTCCACTCAATTTCAAGTCAACACAAATGTATTCTTTCAAAATTCACTTCACAACACATAAAGCACATCACATTTTCACTATAAATATAATTATACTTGAAAAACCAACGCGATTTCCTATAGTTTGATATAGGTTTATTACGAACAACGTCTAAATGATCCTTGTCCGTATTCCAAGCCATGTAGGCTTGCAGTTCTCTCAAGGGTTGCCGACCTAGATTTTTATTTGAAAAATGTTTTAATGAACTTTCACTGTGAAATTCAACTCTTATGTTTGTAAAATAAGGTATATCGAAAAAATTATCTATTACAAACATAAAATTAAACTGATAAGTTGAAAAACTACAACAAAAACTGCAATTTTGTAATTATATTTCAACTCAAATACAAAACATTGAAGAATTCGGCATCACTGCAATCATATCGTTACGTATACACACAAGTAATAGTGTGCGTAATTTATGTTGGAAACAATATTATTGATATAGGTACAAGCATAGGATTAACTGTTTTTGAATGTTATTGAAATAGGTACATGGAGGTGATGATGTTTTTTAGCTAAATACTTCTAGAATGTGATAATAGTTTCATTTTTGAAGTAACCAAATTGTTCTCAATTAAATATTACATGAGGTGAGCATAATTATTCTCATGTTTCTTGATTATTGGGTGAGAAATCAATGCTTTTCATATGGGCATTGCCTTATTGTTATTGATATAGGAACAGATACCCTAGTAACAAATAAAATTGAAGAAAAAATTAAAAAAATGCGGAAAATTTATTATTCTTTAAATGTGCGTTTACCGGAAATCCCCCTAATGAAATTACCTACCGAGCTTCATCGTTTGGAATCAAAATGTTTATCTGATAAAAAAATCGACCTCCATTTTTTTTGCTAAGCCAATCTTCACATTCATTAATTTATTTTCTCGGTGAACGAAACGCTCTTTTATGTTTCAGACTTCATAGTTCAGACAAATTTAAAATAGTCCATCAAACATCACAATTTTGTAAATCTGGTCAATTGTGTGTAACAATGATATAAGCAATCTAGGAAAATATACGCCTTTTTCAAATGTTGGTCCACATTAATGTTAGATTATGCTAAATTGCTTCCTAAACAAATTTTTATACTTCCAAAATGTGTCGTTGGTTGATGATAGGCTGCTGAACCTATAATTGGCGCTGTAGGCATAAAACACGCTGATAAATTTTCACTCAATATGAACATGAAAAAAGTTTTTGTTAGAAAAACTTTTTTTCCTTAAATATGTCACAGGAACATTATTCCCAGAAAAGTTAGATAATTAAAATACCTATCTGCAGAAAAAATTTCATCGATTTCTGAGATGAGATTTTTTTGTAATATCGATTTTAATTTTTAAAACTAATTTTTTTCAGTGTAGAAATCGGTATTTTATTTTTTGGATATTTTTCCAAAAAACTTCTGGGAATTTCACGACAGTCCGCCATACAACACTTTTTTGTAGGTCTTGTCATTTTAGAGTTACATCGATTTATAAAAAATCCATGAAAAAAAATTAGGCCCTCATCAAATGTTACTCTTGACAATTTTTGAAAAACTAAGTATGCAGAGTGGCTTAAAAATACCATATCTTTATGCCAACCAAGTTTCATTCGATTCTGAGATGGTGCTGCCAACCGCTGGTCGAGTTGGCGCGAAATTCGTCGTTATGCAAAAATGGTAACCTGGCTTAGAAACCTCGCAGTTAATAACTGTGGCAGTGCTTAATGAACACTAAGCTGCGAAGCGGCTCTGTCCCAGTGTGGGGATGTAATGCCAATAAGAAGAAGAAGAAGAAGAAGAAGAAGGGGGAAGGAGGAGGGCAAGCCAAGCGTTACGATCCACACAAAAAAAACCTTCCATACTGAAAGAATTAAGAGGGAAAGGGTGGGAGTCCCAAATCATCAAATTTAGCGTTACGTAATTTGTGAAAAAAAAATCCCTCACACATGCAACAAAAGACATAATATATCATAGGGCGTAAATACAAAAGGCGGAAACACGAAAGACGAAATTTCAAAAGCCAGAATTATTTAATTTATTAGTTTCAAGTAGGCGTTTGCTTGAGGGAAAAGAGGATATAGATTATTCTTTGAAGGGTTGCATCTACCCAATCCAAGTTGAATAAGGATATGATCCCTTCCTTGAAAGCACTCCCTTCTGTATATTACAGTCTATCTACTGGAATCGCATCCCACAATCACAACTGAAATATTGACGTATACGATTTCTTTGCTTTGTTTTCGTATTTGCCTTTCGTATTCTGCTTTTCGTAGGACACCCAATAGTTTCCAGTGATTACCAATATAATAAACTTTTAGAATATTTTCACTAATTACTACATACGTACAATATTCTAAAAATGAAACAAATTATAAAAATCTTTAGATATTTTTGGGGATTCCTTTCGATCAGTCAAAAATCATCACAGCCTTTGGCAATAATTTTTTTTCACTCGGGTCAGTGAAGAACTGACGTTCTGCAAAAATTCATTTTAATAAATTTAAAAAATCAGTTTTCTGTACTCTGTCATGCAATTACATTTGAATTATTTGTTTGGGAAACTGCATATATCCATTTTTCACAATTTCGAGAAAACAACAAAAAACTGTTTTTGAACAAATTGGCGCTGAATCTTTCAATTTCTTCGATCAATAGATTTTGGCAAAACTCAACATCGTGAGGCACTTCCAGTGCAAAAACTGTAAGCAGTACTCCATAATTGCTCTTCAAAGTGCATGTACGCATGTAGTTTCTCGAACAAGCGAAAAACATTCATACATTCCCGAACAAATTTTTTATTTCGTATTTTAGGCCCGAATACGTATTTTTGGACTGGATTAGCGGGCAGCAGGGACTATGTCCAAGGGCTCGACGATCCCTCCCCTGGCCATCTGCGAGTTGTGGGGCTTGCCTAGGATGTGGTGAGGTTTGACAGTGGGCCCTGTTAAATTCCTATAAAAAGCTGCATGTATCCGCAAGTAGGCCTCACCAAAGCGACCGTGTGCCGCTCAAAGCGCACAAGCCCAAGTCCTGGTGTTAGGTGGTACGATAAACAGCCCTGACACAACGGCCCTCCGACGAGACAGGAGGTTTGCGCAGGTCCAATAAGCCGCCTGGAAAACCATTAATTACGAACAATATAAGAGATAATGCGACTCGATGTAATCGGCAAAGACCTAGGCGACGAAGAAAGGATCACGATTGGAAGCTTGGAAATTGGAACTGCAAGAAGCAAGGTTTCGCAGGTTGCGACAGGATGATCTGCGATGAATTACATCCCCGTAACTTCGACGTCGTGGCGCTGCAGAAGATTTGCTGGACAGGACAAAAAGTGTGGAAAAGCAGGCATCGAGCGGCTACCTTCTACCAAAGCTGTGGCACCACCAACGAGCTGGGAACCGGCTTCATAGTGCTGGGTAAGATGCACCAACGCGTGATTGGGTGGCAGCCAATCAACGCAAGGATGTACATTGTACAAGCTGAGGATTAAAGGCCGTTTCTTCAACTATAGCATCATCAACGTGCACAGCCCACACGAGGGAGACCCGACGACGAGAAAGAAGCGTTCTACGCACAGCTGGAGCAGACATACGATGGATGCCCACTGCGGGACGTCAAAATCGTCATCGGTGACATGAACGCACAGGTAGGAAGAAAGGAAATGTATAGACCAGTCATCGGACCGGATAGTCTGCACACTGTATCGAATGACAACGGCTAACGATGCATAAAATTCGCAGCCTCCCGCGGAATGGTAATTCGAAGCATCTTCTTTCCCTGCAAAAATATCCACAAGGCCACATGGAGATCACCTAACCAAGAAACGGAAAACCAAATCGACTACGTTCCAATCGACGGTAAATCTTCTCCGACATCACGAACGTCCGCGCTTACCGCAGTGCGAATATTGAATCCGATCACTACCTCGTTGCAGTATGCCTGCGCTCAAAACTCTCGACGGTGTACAACACGCGTCGAAGTCGGACGCCGTGGCTTTACATTGGGCGGCTACAAGACGGTAGACTAGCCCAAGAATACGCGCAGCAGCTGAAAGTGGCACTCCCAACGGAAGAGCAGCTAGGCGCAGCGTCTATTGAAGATGGCTGGAGATATTCGATCCGCCGTAGGTAGCAACCACAATCGCTGCACTTGGCACGGTGCCCCCGGATCAGAGAAACGACTGGTATGACGGCGAATGTGAGCAGTTAGTAGAAGAGAAGAATGCAGCATGGGCGAGAATGCTGCAACACCACACGAGGGCGAATGAGGCACGGTATAAACGGGCGCGGAACAGACAAAACTAGATTTTCCGGAGGAAAAAGCGCCAGCAGGAAGATCGAGAACGTGAAGAGACGGAGCAACTGTACTGCGCTAATAACACACGAGAGTTCTATGAGAAGTTAAACCGTTCACGTAAGGGCAACGAGCCACAGCCTGATATGGCAGCACTACGAAGAACACCTGAATGGCGATGTCTCAGACGAAGATGGCGGTGGACCTGGGAGAATCCAGGAAATCCAGGAGGAGATTGGCCGGAAGCCCCTGGGGTTGACCAATTACCAGGAGAGCTATTTAAACACTGGCTAGACGCTGCACTGGGTCATTACCAAGATTTGGGAGGAGGAAGTTTTGTCGCAGGAGTGGATGGAAGGTGTCGTATATCCCATCTACAAAAAGGGCGATCTACTGGATTGTAGCAACTACCGCGCAATCACATTGCTGAACTCCGCCTACAAGGTACTCTCCCAAATTTTATTCCGTCGACTAGCACCAATTGCAAGGGAGTTCGTGGGGCAGTACCAGGCGGGTTTTATGGGCGAACGCTCCACCACGGACCAGGTGTTCGCCATTCGCCAAGTACTGAAGAAATGCCGCGAATACAACGTGCCCACACATCATCTATTCATCGACTTTAAAGCCGCATATGATACAATCGATCGGGACCAGCTATGGCAGCTAATGCACGAACTCGGATTTCCGGATAAACTGATACGGTTGATCAAAGCGACGATGGATCGGGTGATGTACGTAGTTCGAGTTTCAGGGGCATTCTCGAGTCCCTTCGAAACGCGTAGAGGGTTACGGCAAGGTGATGGTCTTTCGTGTCTGCTAATCAACATCGCTTTGGAGGGAGTAATACGAAGGGCAGGGATTGACACGAGTGGTACGATTTTCACGAGGTCCGTCCAGTTATTTGGCATCCAGCCGACGACATTGATATCATGGCACGTAACTTTGAAATGGAGGAAGCCTACATCAGACTGAAAAACGAAGCTAAACGGATTGGACTAGTCATCGAAGACGAAGTACATGATAGGAAGAAGCTCAAGAGAGGTCAATGTAAGCCACCCACCACTAGTTTCTATCGATGGTGACGAAATCGAGGTGGTTGAAGAATTCGTGTATTGGGCTCACTAATGTCCGCCGATAACGATACCAGCAGAGAAATTCGAAGACGCATAGTGGCTAGAAATCGTACGTACTTTGGACTCCGCAAGACGCTCAGAGAATAGAGTTCGCCGCCGTACTATCTACAAAACGCTTATTAGACCGGTAGTTCTCTACGGACATGAGACCTGGACGATGCTCGTGGAGGACCAACGCACACTGGGAGTTTTCGAAAGGAAAGTGCTGCGTACCATCTATGGTGGAGTGTAGATGGCGGACGGTACGTGGAGGAGGCGAATGAACCACGAGTTGCATCAACTGTTGGGAGAACCATCCATCGTTCACACCGCGAAAATCTGAAGATTGCGGTGGGCCGGGCACGTAGCCAGAATGTCGGACAGTAATCTGGTGAAAATGATTCTCGACAACGATCCGACGGGAACAAGAAGGCGAGGTGCGCAGCGGGCAAGGTGGATCGATCAGGTGGAGGACGATTTACGGACCCTCCGCAGACTGCGTGGTTGGCGAAGTGCAGCCATGGACCGAGCTGAATGGAGAAGACTTTTATGTGCAGCACAGGCCACTCCGGCCTTAGTCTGGTATTAAATAGTGTCGGGTGCTCAGTCTCTGTTTGCGTCCGTGATGGGCTACACTTTTAGACAGGGTTCTACAGAATCATTCTCATACGATAATTATTGGAATCATCATCTGATAACTTCTCAGAAGTGGAAAGTAGGCGAGTTGTCATCGACAAAAAATTTTAAAATTTTGGAATCGATTGATAATAAACAATAATAAACCACCCCTAAATGGTGGGAAAATTTAACGGTAACTGAAATTAATTCCCTTAATCATGTGCACTTTACAATCCAATCATATTAAGAAATATGTGGTTGAATTTTAAAAGATTACTAAAAACTTATTAGGGTATCCAGGATTCATAATATATAAAAGTTCAAAACAACTCGAAACATTTCGGGTTAAAAAATTCTCCTTGAAACCCTTCTAGAAGCTCTCCTGGGAACTTTTTTATCCCTCCGGAAAGTAATCCAGAAATTCCTCTGAAAATTGTTCGAAAATCCTTCTCATGTAATTGTAATTCCTCCTTATCTAGAAACCCCTTACTATTTTTTTAGGAAATTTATGAGGAAATTCCTTGAAGATTTCTTTTCTTCTCCCCTAGTTTTACTTCTAGAATTTCTTAGGCTATTCTTCCAGAAAAATCTGCGGCATTCCTTCAGGAATGCATTCGAGAGTTCCTTCAAGAATACATACGGAATTTCATCCAAAAATTCCACCAGAAGTTTCTTCAGAAATTTATGACGGAAATCCTCCGATTTCGCTCCATAATTTCACTTGTAAATCTATAAGAAATTCCTTCAGAAATTCTTCTAGGAACTTCTCTGGGAATTCCTCCAGGAACTCTTCCTTTAATTCATCCGGGATAACTTCCAGGATTTTTTCCAGGAATACCTCCATAAATTCAATAGCAAAATCCACTAGGATTTCATTGGGGAACTCTTTTCGCAATTACTTCAGAATTTCCTTCAAGAATTCTTCTAGAAATTTCTTTAGGTTTGGGGGGTCCCGTAGCGTAGTTGGCTACACGTTCGCCTTACAAACGAATGGTCATGGAATCGATTCCTAGCCCTTCCACCAAACCCTCGTCAGTCGCCGGGTGCTCAGCCCATGAGGTAGCGTATTGGGAGACGCGCTTTATCGTCACGGCTGCCTTATGACGACTGACAACTTGTTATTCTCGGAGGCATTCCTCCAACGTACCCGGAAAAATGGCAACCAAACATTGCAACGATCTTGGATACACGACATGGACAAACGGACACAATGGACTAACGATGAGATGGACTGGCAACGACAACAATGATGGTAACGGAAATCTAAAAATAAATTCTGTGTGGGTTCTGTACAGCAGAATACCACAGTAGATCTCGGCACAGTAGCGGTTAAGTAACACAGAATGCCTAACCAATGAATAAAGAAATTAAAAAAAAAATCTTTAGGAATTTCTCCAGGAATTCGTCCAAGTATTTCCCCGGAAATTCTTCCAGGTATTTTTTCTGGGCATTCCTTCAGATATTTCTCCAGGAATTCCTCCAGAAATTCTTCCGGGATTTTTTTCCGTGGAATTGTCCTAAAATTCTTTCCGGACTTCACTCGGAATTTACTCTAGAATTTCATTCGGAAATTAATTTGAGAGTTCCTGCAGGATATCTTCCAAGAGTTCTTCCAAGAATTTCTTCAGAACAAACCCCCGGAAATACGGTCCGGTCCGGAAAATAATCCGGTAATTTCTTCAGCAATTCATCTGGGAATACTTTCAGGATTTCATCTGGAAATTTCTGCATTACTTCCTCCTGGTATTTTTCCGGGAATTCCTTCAGATATTTTTTTCTGAAATTCCTTCAGGAACTTCTTCAAGCATTATTTCAGGGTTTACTTGTGGGAATTCCTCCGGAAATGCTTGTGGGAGTTCCTCCGAGAGCTCCTCCAGGAGTTTTACCAAGAGTTTCTCCGGGAATCCCTCCAGGAACTTCAAAGGAAATTCCTGGAGGATATTTGGCAGGAATTTCACGAGAAACGGAATTTCAGAAGTTTCTCTAGAAATTCAACTCCGGATATTCCACCGGCTAGTTCCACCAGTAGTTCGTCCGGTAATTCATTCAGGCTTTCTTTCAGAAATTCATTTAGCCTATCTTTAGAAATTTATCTACAAATTCCCCCAGAAATTCCTCGGAGAATTTCTCTGGGAGTTCTTCCGGGAGGTCCTTTAAAAATTCTTCCGGAAGTTTATTTGGGCGTTCATTCAGGAGTAAGAGAGTTCTTCCAGGGTTTCCTCCGGAAATTCTCCCAGTAGTTCTTCAAGAAATTCCTCCAGAAGTTCCACCGGCAGTTCTTCCGAGAATTCCTCTGATAATTACTCCGGAAATTTCTCCAAAAATTCCTCCGGAAATTACTCTGGGAGTTTCTCGGGAGTTCCTCCTCAGAGGAACACCCGGAGGAACTGCTGGTGAAACTCCTGGAGGAATTCCAGAAGGAACTGCCGGAGGAGCTCCCGTAAGAATTCCAGGAGAAACTCCTAGAAGAATTCCTAGAGGACCTCCCGCAGGAACTTCCAGAGACACTATCGGAAGAACTTCGGGAGGAACTTCCAGCTAAATTTCTGGGGAAATTTTTTTTTGGAGGAGCTTCTGGAGGAATTTCTATATAAATTTCTGAAGAAGCCTAAACGAATTCCAGAAAGAAAGCCTACATGAATTCCTGGAGGAAATTCTGGAGAATTTCCAGGAAGAATTTTTAGAGGAACCCCCGTAGGAGCTGCCGATAGAACTACAGGAATAATTCTCGCAGGAAATCCTGGAGAAATTGTTAGGGGAACTGCCGGTGGAACTCCTGGAATAATTCTCGGAGAAACTCCTGAAGCATCTCCCAGTGGAAATTTTAAAGTTTCCACCGGAATTCTTCCAGGTTTTCTTTGGGAATAAATCTAGTAATTCCTCCGAAAATTCCATTGTTGATTTCATTTTCGACATAGTTTCTGTATACATGTTCGGTGGAATTCCGGGAGAAATTCTTTGAAATTTTCACAAAAAAATATTCTAAACTTCCAGGGAAAATTTTATGGTATTTACACAAGAAATTCGAAGGTTTTTCGCGAAATTTTCAGGAATGTTTACTGGCAAGTCTGCGAAATTTCCACGCTGCAAATTTTTATGAGAAACAGAATTATCTGAAGAATTCAAATGGCCTTACATCGTTCGTGGGACGTTATCAAACCGGTCAGAGGGTTTCAATCCAGGACGTTTGGCGAAAGAATGCTGACTTACCTGACTGTTGATCATATGGCCCTAATTTTCATTTTTCAAAGAAGTTTAAGTTTTGCGTTTCCTTGCATTTCTCTTTCGATCCTTTATAAGCCTTTGTTCATCAGCGATCATGCCATTGAGTTTGCAGACGTCCAATAATCTTTCTCTTTCAAGCGCATAGCAAAGATAAGATTCGTTTTCGTCAGGAAAGGTTTCCCGATGAAAACAAATCATATCCTGTCAATGTGCTTGAAAGAGAAAGATGATAAGACGTTAGCAAGCTCTTAAAGCAAAAGATTCTATAAGAGTTTGATGGGAAATTCTTTCAAAAATTAATTTGAGATTTTTTTCGGAAATTCCTTTAGGAATTCTTGTTAATTCCTTTCTTACTTTGAGAATTCTTTTGAAAATATTTCAGGAATTCCCTCAAAAACTATTTCAGGAGAATTTTCCAAAGGTTTTTTGAAGAAATTTAAGAACGAATTTTCAAAGAAATTCCGGGCAGAATGTTAACAGGATTTGCTAAATGAACACATGCGTAAGAATGAATTATTGGCAGTGGCTGATTTTCTACTCGCCGCAGCCACATCCAGGCGCTATAGTATATGTACAAAATAGCCAGCAAGAGTTAACCGCCAGAAATTTGTATGACGAAAGACATCTAACGCTGGTTTTCTCAAAATTAGGAACTTTTCATGAAAAACTATTTGGTATCGGTTATGAGGGATGGTGTCCGCTACTACTACAAATATTTTTTCGATTAAAGTGCTTAATTTTGAGAAATCGAACCTTAGATGCCTTTCGCCATACTGATTTCAGAAAGTTAACTCCTAGTGTGCCGCTTTAAGCACGCTCAAAGCAGTCGATTCATTCTTGACGTAATTTTCCACGCATTCCTGAATGAATGTTCGATGGAATTCTCAAAAATAAATCCGAATTAATTGAAAGGAAAGGAAGGAAATACGTAGAACAGAAACTTCCGAATGAATTACTGAAGGAATTTCTGGAGGGTTTAATAAAAGAATCGCTGGAGGAATTTTCTGAATTATCTCTAGATGGATTTCCTGGAGTAATTCCCGAAGAAATTCTTAGAGGAATTCCAAAAAGAATTCTTGAAGTATCGCTAAAAACATTTCTGGGGATTTTTTTAATTCGACGAAGAACCAGAAGGAACCTTTCGTACTTTGTATTTCTATCTTAAATCTTTCTGTGTTTTACGTTCTACCAAAACGATTCCTACTGTTAATACCTTCTACACTAACAATTTAAAAAAAAACTCCCGTGGCACCTATGAGAGGTCGAAGAGTTCTCTGCATCTTTCTTAAGTAGGTGTCCAACTACCCATCCTTCCCCTTCCTAAGCATTCACAAGAACGTGGCCAGGAAGATCTCGACTATTGGAGAGTGCATTGCTTCTAACTAAGGGATAGTGATTAGTCCCAAATCAATATCTGTGGTAACGGACAGAAGACAGAATAGCATTCTCATACAACAGTCCAGGTTTGTACCACCTACGAATTTGTGCGAATTGCTCAATGCAAAATGCAAAAAAAACATATATTGGAATTTCCGAAGAAATTCCTAAAAACTTCCTGGAACTCATTCGGGAATTCAACCAGAAATTTATGAAATTGGTGAAAAATGTTTTTTTTTGTTCAGAAAAATTTTGGCTTGTATAGTCGAGTCAAGTACGAAACACTGAAGACGACCTTACTGCTGAGGTCGAAATACGTATCTGTCAAGGTACAATAAAGTGGTGGAATTAAATGGGATGGCACAAGCTCGTCTTAAGACAAGTTGTATTTTTATACAAATTTAACGAACATTTTTCACGTGCCCTATCGTGCCCAATTTAACTCCGCCAGTGTTCAAGCTCTCTAGAAACAAATGCTAACGACAGAAAAACCTTATGGGCTGCTTTTTCCTTCAGTTGTGAGGAGAGTTGTGTGACAGCTTGTTTGTGACTCAATGTCTTATGGCATACCTATGTCCTATTGATTCTTGCGATTGAATACAACATGTTCACTTTCTCTCTTGCCGATTTAACTGATTTCCCCAAGATTTCCCTGATTTTTTTAAGTTTTCCAGGTAATCCCTTCATGAGTTACGAAACGTTCTGAATGCTTCGGGATTTCAAGAAATTTCATTCATTTTAACGAAAACCAAAATTCCAAATATTGATCGTGTAATCATCATCAACATCACTTCTATCCAACCTTCAGTCGAGTACGAGACATTGCAGCACTCGTACACTTTGGGTTAGATACTTGAAGAGTTACACATCATGAAAAGCTTTTCGGGTTCAAAAAGTGGGCCTTCCAATTACTTCAAATAACTTTAAAAAACACGTCATTTGCATTGTCTAAATTGTAGCAACAAATTGAATGAATTTAATAAATTTGTGTTTTATTTGATATTGGTTTAAGTTTATTATTATTATATTATGCTTCTTCAAATGGCTGATTTTGGTCAGAAAATCGGAAAACTTCTTGAGTATATGCTACGTAGTAATGCAACCACATTAATTATTTATTTCGATCATTTAGTACTATATAATAACACATCTTAACATTACAAATAGAATAATAATTATCCAAATTTTAAAAGATTCTCATTTACAGATACTAAAATCTCCGTTGTATATATTTCACTATTACTACACACAACAACACTACCATGATAACAGATGTCAACACGTAGATCGGAAACATCCTGATGGAGTCCCGATATTGCTGCTTTCTGACAACTCTCAAAAAACTCTCGATTCGGTTTGCCAGTGGTTCGATTTTCGATGCCAACGAATGGCAAGTAATTAAAAACTGAGTTGAGGCATTCCTTCCGAATGCCTCACATCTATGATGACGATAGCTCAATCTATACTGCAAAGGATCGAGCATTATGAGTGAGTTTTCATTGCACAGGAATATATCGACACGCCCCTCGATGGAATTCGTGATCGATACGGAGACCCAATCTTCGTCGAACCCAGTAAAGATGGACCCATTGCCGTCGAAATCGGTGGAACGGATGGTCCTGATCAAAGAAGTGGTCCGTATCGAAGGATTCGGCGCAACTAAGGCCCCAATGCAATCCGGATGATCGGAACAGTACAGCGATACCAGCGATACACGCGGCGTTAGTGCTTTAATATTGAACCGTGAAACTGTGTCGGCACGTGCGGAACGGAAAACGCCCAGCTGCCTGTCGGTGTAATTGTCGAGGGCAAGCGGTTCGGAAATTGTAATTCTATAGTCCTGATCGAAGGGATTGGAGCGGGAGACGTTGGACTGCTGTCCCGGCGAGCAGCCTGAGTTGACACTTGCAACGGAAATAAAGAGGATTATAATCCCGCTGGTGGATATTTCTCGTATCATTGGTCTCGACTAGGTTCGTGGAAATAGGTTTAACGATATGAATTAGGATTTTTTCTTGTTCGTCTTTTATATACCGCAGCTTTCGATTCGAAGAAATATAATAAAAAAAAAACGAATTTCCTAATTCTCAACCTTTTAACGGAAACATGGAAACAAATATCAAAAACAGTCTATTATGATATTCTTTTCTGACGTTTTGATGACATTATTCCACCCATGTGAGAGAGATGTTTGTATCGTAATTACTAGCGTAGTCACAAGGTTTGAAATAATTTTTAGAACGATCTGGTTTTCAACAAGGCCGCAATATTAATTTTCTCGGCTAAGGTGACAGAATAAAAACAACGTGGAAATCTCTTTCTTTAGATAAAACTTGTCGCAATAGTTGGATGTTGTAGTCATTTTTTTAACAGGATCAAATCAGGTTTAAAAACAATGGTCCTAATAAATTCATTTGGAAAAACTATTCTTGGAGGGTATCTTTACAGGGTTAAGATTTTTTCGTTATGTATGGAAAACAGATATGCTGAAATCATTAGGTCCGTCGAGACATGCTACTCACTCAATCATCAAGCTCATATCGTAATTACCTGAAAAGAATGATAGAAAGAAAAAAAAACTTCCGTTAAATATGTGGTGAAAGGTTTATATCAGAGTGGGGCGTCATGGTCATTTTTTTTTCAAATATATGCTTTTTCGAAACTATTAGAAGTCTATTGTGCCGAATTTGTGCTTTCCGGATGGCGTTTGAAGTTTGTGTAGCCATGAGGATGGGAAAACGAATTTTTTTTTTTGCAGTTCTACTCCTAGAGGTTTCAGTCCATCAGAAGACAAGTGGCACATTGCGTTAAAGTATTACTCAAAAAATCGTAAGCAGTGACGATCTCTCTGGAACAATAATTTAACAGAGTGTTATTTTAAAATTATTTATAGCGAAGGGCGATTTCTCATAGTTAAAATTTGGACAAATGAAAGAAGAAACTGTAGATCACTCGGTAGTACAGACGGAACGGAAGTATTAAAACTAACTTTTCTTATTTCCCTAATTATATTTCTGAAAAAATCTTTTGGCACGTTGATCAAATCAAACTATTTGACTATGAATCAAATGGGTTATTGAAGCCATAATTAGCTCTATGGAATCGAGGAATTCAACAAGTCCGGTGAAACTAGGAAGTTCTCCAGTATTAAGGACCTGGTGGTGGTGAACCTCTGGGATTGGGCTCAATAGCAGTATCCCCTGAGCGGGATGGTAATTTCAGAAGGGTTGGATATTGTACGGTCTTTCAAAATAAACGGAGACCTACGCTGCCACTGAGAGCGTTTACATTTCTCCACAATTCGGTGGAGGATTAGGCCGAGTTGACGTTGTCGAGTACGTTCTCACACTGCTTCTTCTGGGCTTCTTGGATGACGGCACGGCACTCGACGTGTTTTGTTTCTTCACGTTTACAACCACCAACGAAGGACTTTTCGTCCTTTCCGGCTACTGGTTTGTGGAATATACGCACCATATTATTATTTATTCACACTAAGGCCGGAGTGACCTGTGCGGTATATAAGAGTCTTCTCCATTCGGCTCGGTCCATGACTACACGTCGCCAACCACGCAGTCTACGGAGGGTCCGCAAGTCATCTTCCACCTGATCGATCCACCTTGCCCGCTGCGCACCTCGCCATCTTGTGCCCGTCGGATCGTTGTCGAGAACCATTTTCACCGGGTTATTGTCCAACATCTTGGCTACGTGCCCGGCCCACCGCAGTCGTCCGATTTTCGCGGTGTGAACGATGGATGGTTCTCCCAACAGCTGATGCAACTCGTGGTTCATTCGCCTCCTCCACGTACCGTCCGCCATCTGCACCCCACCATAGATGGAACGCGGCACTTTCCTTTCGAAAACTAGATAGAGGTGTGCGCCGCAGTTTTTGGCACGCCGACATCTTTGTATCGGCGCGCCGTCGTTTAAATTTTTTTCCATGCCAATTCAAATTTGAAGAAGTCCGGAGAATTTTCTGATTGGTCTCTACAATATCATGTTGAAAATTCAGAAAAAAATGATTTTTTTTATTTTTTTAAAAATTGCGTATAATCTCTTGTTGCAATTTTTAAATACTCTCCGCAAAAACTAAGCAAAAACTCGTGCGGAAATTGAGAAGGATTTCCCGTTTAAATCCAAATAATTTCTCGTTGAATGTTTATACCGAAAAGGATTGTTCGGCGGAAAGCCATATGGCCGAAGACCACAAGTTTTTTGGTCGAATAGGTCGCTTGACCGCATAGACCATTTGGTAAAAGACTATCTAGCTTAAAGTTATTCGGCCTTTGTCATTTGGTCGAACAGTTCAGTAGGCTGAAAAATCGTTTGGCCGAATAGCTCCATTGTCCGAATTTGCCCTTTATCCGAAATGACATTTGGCCAAAAGTGTCGTTCGGCTGTAGTCAATTTCGGTTATTTTCAATACATTAACGGAAGACAAATCTAAATTTCTCCGGAAAAATTGAATCATGACCATTCGTACCATTTGGCATACGGCCTGAACGGATCATACTGTCAAAACTGGCCTATCGTTTGGTTAAATTGCCTTTTTGACAAAATTTAATTTAATGACCATCAAAGAAAATTCCGTAACCTCTACTTTTTATGTCGATACTGGCCGTTAAGCCGAAAGCTCTTCTTCTTCTTCTTCTTCATTGGCATTACATCCCACACTGGGACATTGCCGCCTCGCAGCTTAGTGTTCATTAAGCTCTTCCACAGTTATTAACTGCGAGGTTTCTAAGCCAAGTTACCATTTCTGCATTCGTATATCATGAGGCTAACACGATGCTACTTTTATGCCCAGGGAAGTCGAGACAATTTCCAATCCGAAAATTGTCTAGACCGGCACCGGGAATCGAACCCAGCCACCCTCAGCATGGTCTTGCTTTGTAGCCGCGCATCTTACCGCACGGCTAAGGAGGGCCCCATAAGCCGAAAGCCATCTAGCCAAATTCCATTTAGCCGAGCCGAACTGAACGTTTATCTGAAACTGTTATCAGGTCGACATTGGTTTGGCCGAAAATGTAGTTTTGCCGAAAGCGACATACAGCCAAAAGGAACACTCTGCCGAACTGGTAATTTGACCGAGAAACTTGGTTGCCGTAACAGGTCATTTTACTAAAAATGCCTTTCGGCCGGAAAAGTCGTTTGACCAAAAATGCAATTTGGTAAGAATGGCAGCCATTTGGAGCCATTTGGTCCAAAAATGCCCTTTAAAAAAACAACCGTTTCGGCCAAATGACATTTTTTGCGAAAAGTGTCGTTCGGCTGAATCGATCATATGGACAAAAAGTCATATAGCCGATTATGTCATGTGGCAAAAAATGACGTTTGGCCGAAAGGGTTGTTTTCGGGTCAAATGGTTCTTTCTGTTACCAAGAAAGGCAAAAGTAGAGCAAACGGATTGATTCAACGGCAACAAACCCGGCAACGAATAAAGGACAACGTTTGGAAAGTCGGATCTTGGAACGTGAGAACTTTGAATAAACCCGCACGTGTTGGGCTCCTGGTACTTGAGCTGCAGAGGGTCGGCCTGAGTGTGGCAGCAATCCAGGAAATGCGGTGGCCCAGAACTGGAGAACGTGAATTCCGGGCGGTGGATCCCATCGCGAACACTTGGCTTCATGGTGATCGAGAAGCAGATGAAGCGTGCTATCCGGTGGAAGCCGATAAGCGACCGCATTTGCGTGTTGAGAATAAAGGGCAAATTCTTCAACTATATCTATCTATCGATCAGCATCTATGCCCCAACGAACGATAAGCCTGATGACGTGAGTGATGAGTTCTATAAGAGCCTTGATAAGGCCTACGGAGAGTGCCCAACACACGATGTAAAGATTGTCATCGGGGATTCAAATGCGCAGATCGGAAGAGAAAGTTTCTTTCGCCCTGTCATTGGTACGGAAAGCCTTCATTCCGCTACCAACGATAATGGTCTGCGACTTGTAACCTTTGCTGCTGCTAGAAGGATGGCAATAAGCAGTACCTACTTCGCACGTAAGAATATTCGCAAACACACCAGGCAACATCCGAGTTGAGACACTTGCTCACAGATAGACCAGCGGGGGCAGCAGGGACCATGTCCAAGGGCTTGACGACCCCTCCCCAGCCGTCTGTGAGTCAGGGGGTTCTGCCTAGGAGGTGGTGGGGTTAACAGGGGGCGCTGTTAATTCCCTCCCAAAAACCACATATCCGCAAGCAAACCTTATCAAGCGACCGTGTGCCGCTTAAAGCATACAAGCCCCTAACCCCGAATCCCAAGGTGTCAGGCGACCCGTGCCGAAGGGATGAATGGCCTGGGGGGTGAAACAATTAGCCAGGTCGTTAACGGAGCCTGTGGAGGTTCCACAGAGTGAGGGCTGCTTCGGCGGCAAGCGGGTGGCAGTGGGTGGTACCCACACACCCCCAAGTGGTGCACATGTGGTGCAAGCGAACGGGAGTTGGGGGTATTACTCGTAATACCCCCACAGAATGAGGGACCGAGTGTATGGGTGAGCACACAAGTAAGTCTCGCATGGTACGCATGGTCGGTAGTGTTAGAATGACTGAAGTCTGGTGAGGCCTGGCAGGAGTGTCGGGGGGCAGATACCTCTGCGGCACCTCAGAAGTAGGGGACACGAAAGTCTCGCTGCGTCTGGCAGGAGTGTCGGGGGGTTGATGCTTCTGCGGCACCTCAGAAATCGGAGACATGTAAGGTAGTGGTGTGACCCCGTCCCAGGATGGGGAGACCACCACATTGGCTGAGGACTACCTGGGCTTCGAAACGTCAATGGGTGGGTGCTACCGGCATAGTACCTTACGGAGTCCTATCGACAGTGTCAAAGCCCAGGTAGGTGAGTGTTAGGCACGCTTGACGTGCCGGGTGTTCCACGCCCAAACGATGCACAGGAGGTGCACAGAGTGGATAAAATGGGAGATGGGGTATTACAACCCCACTGAGTGAGTGACTGAATGTCAAAGAGAGTGGTGCACAAGTGGTGCAAGCGATTGGGACTGAATGTATGAGCGAGCACACAAGTTAGACTCGCATGGTACGTATGGTCAGAGTGGCTGCTTAGGCAGTAGTGTGATCCGGCTGTCAGGGACGGAATGAGTGAAGTCTCGCTAGGCCTGGCAGGAGTGTCGGGGGCAGATACCTCTGCGGCACCTCAGAAGTAGGGGGACACGAAAGTCTCGCTATGCCTTGCTGGAGGGTCAAGGGGTTGATGCTTCTGCGGCACCTCAGATATGAAAAACATGAAAGCGTCTGCCTCGTAGGTGAGGTAGGAACGGCATAGGACCCACCAACCTAGGGTCGCCTCCGGCTTAGTAGACAAGTGGTGCCACCCTGTTGCAGGACGGGGTGAACACCACACTGAGTGAGGACTGTCTATGTTGTGAGATGGCGGCATGGGGTACCCCCTGCAGGGTACTTATAAATTGGTCCTTGCAGTCATTCAAGCGGCATAGGCAGGTGAGTGTTGGGGCACATGTGGTGCCAGTGTGTCTTGTGCAAATGTGTTGCATGGGGAGTGTCGAAGAGTTGAGGCGCATACGTGCACTTGTGTACGTCATGGAGGGGGCGCAATGCCCAATAGTCACCCCCCGAAGTATTGCTTAATTGCGGGCCGGGGGAATGACTGGAGAGGAAGGAGTTGGTTTTAGTGGGTCGGGAGTGGTGATCCCATCCCCACACTACCTGGGTTCGCCTCCCCAGGTGTCTGTTTGCAGATTTCCATTACCTTCGTTAAAAAAAAAAAAAAAAAAAAAAAAAGACCAGCGGTGCTGGTCAACGGACGACATTTCTCGGATGTTATGGATGTAAGGTCCTTCAGAGGTCCGAACATCGACTCGGATCACTATCTTGTAGTTGCAAAAATTCGGGAGCGTCACGAATTCACGAAACAACAGAACGATGCGTTTCAATATCCAACGCTTGTCAGTTGAAAGAGTTGCTGAACAGTACCACAAGAAGCTGGACGAGCGGATAGGAGATGCCACCGGATCTGGCGACATTAATAGATTGTGGAAAAATATCCACGAAGCTGTAACTACAATAGCGCAGGAAGTGTTGGGCACTGCACAGCGACGCCAACAAAATGGTTGGTTTGATAAGGAGTGCCAGCAAGTGACGGCCAAGTAAAATGTTGCTAGAAGTCGAATGCTAATGGCTCGTACCCGTTCCAACAGAGAGCGGTACAGTGTAGCAAGGGCAGAAGAGAAACGAATCCACCGCAGAAAAAAAGGCAACACGAAGAGAGTATGATAGCTGAAGCGCACGAGAACATGGATAGAAACGATATGCGGAGTTTTTACGCAACTGTCAATGGCAGCGCGGCATAAGACTGCGCCAATGCCCGCCATGTGCAATGACCGAGAGGGAAATTTGCTGACAGACAAGACTATGGTGGCAGCCAGGTGTAAGGAGCACTTCGAAGATTTGTTGAACGGTGAAAATGAAGGTGTATTAAGAAGCAGGATGGACATAGTCGGCGACGGTCAAGCTGTGGAACCACCAACGCTGGACGAGGTTAAGAAGGCTCTAAACGAGCTGAAAAACAGTCAAGCTGCTGGGAAGGACGAGATCCTGGTCGAGCTTCTCAAACACGGAAGTGAGCAGCTGCATCAATCAATCCACCACATTATCCAGAAAATATGGGAGAATGAAGAACTGCCTGTCGGAGGGTTGAATGGCCTCATATGCCCAATCTATAAGAAAGGGCACAGACTAGAGTGTGCCAATTACAGAAGGATCAACCTTCTGAACGCAGCGTACAAAATCCTATCGCGTATCCTGTTCAACATACTGAGACCACTTGAGGAGTCCTTCGTCGGCGAACACCAGGCAGATTTTCGTGAGGGCCGATCAACGACGGATCAGATGTTTAGCCTGCGGATGATCCTTGATAAATTCCGGGAGTACAACTTGCAGACTCACCATCTGTTCATTGATTTCAAAGCAGCGCACGATTCAGTAAAAAAATGAGCTGTGGCAGATAATGTCCGCACATGGTTTTCCGGCGAAACTGATTAGACTGATACGTGCAACGATGGATGGCTCGAAATCAAGTATTCGGATTGCAGACGAAGTGTCAACCTCGTTTGTGACCTTAGACGGATTGAAGCAGGGTGATGTACTTTCGAATTTATTGTTCAACATTGCACTCGAAGGCTCTATTGGGAGATCTGGCGTGCAGAGGAACGGCACTACCATTACACGGTCGCATATGCTCCTGGGTTTTGCGGACGACATCGACCTTATTGGAATCGATCGCAGAGCAGTAATGGAGGCTTTTGTACTACTGAAGAGGGAGGCGGCGATGATATGCTCAACCATTAACTCTACCAAGACAAAGTACATGGTGGCAGGTAGAGATAGAGGAAGATCTAGTTGTGTTGGTGCTGAGGCAGTGCTTGATGGGGATGTGTTTGAAGTTGTTGAAGAATTTGTTTATCTTGGAACGCTTGTGACTTGTGCCGTGAAGTGAAGAGACGTATTGCTGCTGCGAGCAGGGCCTTTTACGGATTACGTAACCAGCTTAGGTCCCGCAACATGCAGACGGAAACGAGATTTGCTCTATACAAAACTATGATTCTACCAGTGGCCCTTTATGGACATGAAGCATGGACATTAAAAGAGGCGGACCGGAGAGCTTTCGGGGTTTTCGAGCGAAAAGTGCTGCGTACAATACTCGGAGGGAAACTAGAAAATGGTGTGTGGCGCAGACGCATGAATCATGAGCTGTATCAAGTATACGAAGAAGAAAATATTGTAAATCGTATAAAATACGGTAGACTTCAGTGGGCTGGTCACTTAGTGCGAATGTCGGAAGAAAGAATAGCGAAACAATATTCAACAGAGAACCAGATAGGGTCCAGCGACTTCGTGAAAGGCCATGAACACGCTGGCTGCACGCGGTGGACGGACCTGGCGACCCTGAACGTTCGGGGAAACTGGAGGAACATCGCCCAAGACCGACGATTATGGAGCTCTACAATACGCCAGGCATAGGTGTATCGACGCTGTAGTCAACCAGGTGTCCAGGTAGGTAGGTTCTTTCCGTCAAAAGGCCATTCCTACCGAACGGCATTTAAACGGCCAAATTACCAGTTTGGCTGAATGTCCCTTTCGGCTATATGTCGCTTTGGGCCAAACAACATTTTGGGACAAACCATTTTCGACCTGATAACAGTTACGGATTCGTTTTTGTACACACTTAAACAAAGCTCAAGAGTTCGGTAAATTACTTTATCGAATTGGTCGATTATTAGGAAACTCACTCAGATACTTCGGTACTTTATCTCTTGTTGACATTGGATGTTACTGGAGTTTCGGTGAATGTGGGGTAAATGCCACTATTTGACCGAAAAAATTGTGAAACTTTTATTTTACCGACGGATCGGTAATATCGAACTGCAATTTCGGTAAAGTCAGGCGTCAAATCAGCGATGTTCTATTTTTGTTTGGGTGTCACATTGTAGCGGCAATATTTTATCTGTTGGTGTCTTAAACAAACATTGATGGAGGCGTTGTTTTAAAATATGATGAAAATTGCCAAAGGTAAGTGAAGCGATACAATGAACTTTTTTTTCACTAATAGAAATTGTGTTCAATCCTAATGAAATAAATGTGCAGCGTCATACAGAAATCCCCTACCGTCGGAAGTATGTCATCACTGAACCAGACTCGAAAAAAAATATTAAAAAATAAAATTTCGAGTACGGCGGATGAGCCTGGTAATTAGCATTCCACGGAATTCAAAGTCATCTCTTTAAAGCAACAACGTTGACTGCTACTTCAAAAAAGTGCTGATGATGGTACAAATCTGCAGATATAGACCTTAAACGAACCGGAAGCAGCTAATAGAATTATGTTTCGATTTTTCGTTGAAATACTTATGAAAGTTACAAACACGAATTCAGCGCAATAATTGTTTCATCTTTTTATTAAAAAGAAAGACTTCCAATAAGAATTAGCAGGATAATCATCTTTACCGAATATTTCGGCGAATCCAAAACATTACCGATTTGTCGGTAAAATTGACATTTCGCGGAGAGTTTTCACATTACCGAACGTTTGGTAGTTTATTCGTTTACCGAACTCATTATCGAATTTTCTGCTATTGAGAATTCGGTAAATGAATTACCGAAGTCGGTGATTTATTCTAAATGGTTAGATGACTTTTGGCTTAAAGGCCAATGTCGACTAAAAAAGTAGAGAGGTTAAAAAATTTTGTTCAATGGTCATTTGACGAGAAGGCACAATTTCGCCATAAATGTCATTTGGTCAAACGGATGGACATTTTTGAGCATATTATCCTTTCAGTAATTGACATCTGGCCGTATGACCGGATAAGCCAAACGACATTTTCGGCCAAACGAGATTTTCGGGCTGCTGACATCTGCTTATATGTATCAAATGGAACGTCTGATATAGACGCAAATCACACAATTTCATAGATGAAAGTCTCATTTATGAAATAGAAATTTGAAATTGGCATCAAGTATTGATAAATCTCTGAGAATTGTAACTTTCTGAAATTGAAATATTCTTTGTTTCAGACAGTTCAACCTATTTTGTACCCCCAAATGTACACATTTTGGGCACCCCCAATTTTGTCTTTTCAAAGTAGAATATCTTATCTACCCTGGTCAATTGAGCCGAAGCAAAGTATTATCTTTCGATAGGCATGCATCAATGAGAAGATTCCTGCGTTGTGAATTCACAATTTCGACAACAACTTATTGTGTGCGTTCTGAGATTGTCAGTGATGTATACTTTTAAGCGTAACGAATTGTAACGGTCGCCTTCTTGAACAAAATATTTTCCTCGAAATTTCATCTAAATATCACGGGAAATCAGTGAAACAGATGCTGAACAACCCAAGTAGCACACGCAACATCTTCCTAAAAGCACCTTTTTTCTATTCAGTTTCATTAAAGGCATTGGAAAAACATCAAAGCACGAAAAAGTTGCATCAAGATGTCAAAAACGTTCGAGTTGTGATCAATGTTTCATTAAAATTGCAATGCAGTACGTGTTTGACATTTGGAAACAAATAAACAAAGAATACTGCACTTCATGTTGCAAACACGAAACAAAATCATTAAGTTGCATATTGTGTAACATGTAACTTCAATGCGTCTTTCAAAATTTAATTGTTTGTTTAAATCAAGTTGCAGATAAGTTGAATGTGTCTTTATGTTTAATTTAGCATCGTTCAACGTTTTGACAACACACATTTTTTCCTGTAATGGTGCAAGGAAACCCGAGTACAAAACTTCATTATTTAAGTTTTGGTTAAGGTGAGTCAACATGCAGTCCCTTCGAAGTGTTGAATGGTACTGTGGTAGAGTGAAGGACAAGGTCCATAAATCGAATCCAGTTTTATATTTTGATTTCATTTTTTTCCGCTGTAGTATTTTGCAACATTATTGCAATTTTACTGCAATCGAAAGATGTTTCCGTAGGCTCCCTCTTGCGCTTTTTAGATTGCAAGAGAGTTATATTGGATGGCACATACGTAAAGATTGTTTCTTTCCGAATAGTTGCAACACAGTGAAATGTTCAGTAGTGAAACAATTTGTGCTGCTTGGGAATATTGTTTTCCTGAACTCGATGGGTATAGCAGCGGTATTGTTTTTCGTTCAGAAATCAAGAAAATGTCCTCCTGGACTGAGTCAAACTCAACTGGTTCAAAATGTGTAGGGGCCCAAATCAAGTTATTTACCCTACCGTTCGATAACTTCAACGCATTCTAGACGTCAAACGGTTGTCAGTCGACGTCAGATGCAACAGAAGTGTAATTAAATTGCAGTTAAATTACTTGCAGTTGTCGAACGTCTATTGTACCAAGAATTTCCAATAGAGCGCCACTTCGGGGTTTAGATCTTGCACCTCTGCGGATAATGCGCATTCATGTTTCCCAGAAGGAAGAAAGTGGAAGAGGAATCGTTGGAGCGAAAATTGGCATCGGACTTCAACCGTTATGCTCTGGGAAATGAGTGAAAACGGTGAGCTGCTTGCAAAATCTAGTAGCAATAAAGTAATGGTGATTGGGGGATCTCGTGGTCGATCGCATATCAGTAGAGATGCTCAAAGCTGACCTTATGACACATTCCAGCGTAACGCGACACCATGAGGAGCCGACTTTTAGCGAGAAATTAGGTCTGCATTCGAAAATTAGCCTCGGGGACATATGATTAAACAGGTGTAAAATTATCCTCACTAAATTTTCTTTCTGATAGAATATTCATTTTGAGATTTTTCGCTTTGAATATGATAAATATAGCACGCTGCATTTCGTAACGCGACACCATCGCTGAATTGCACTTTTTCGCATTTTGAAAAGCAATTGCGTTTTTCAGCTCTAGTATACGGTTTGGAGTCTCGATTTATTCTAAGCTTTTCTCGTATACATCAACAGAAATGAGGCTGTGAATTAAAATCGCAGGAAAAAACGGAAATTATAATGAAAATAACTGAATTGATATGAACACCGCCGCGTTACGCTGATCGACAAACAGCCTCCTGCAAATGGTGTCGCGTTACGCAAACGAGTTTATCGTTGATAGAATACGTAATTTCAGCCGATTTCGATGCGACATGTTATATTCGACACAGAATATTATCACATTATCTATCGTTGAATGTAGTTCGAGTTGGTGGTTATGATCTGGAGTTTCAGTTATCAAAGTTTGAGGGACTAACCGGCACAAATATAGAACTGAACCAATTCCTTTCGTATCACATATTCAGTTTTAGAAACAAATTAAATGGTAATGGGTTTTCCTATTTTTATATTAGTCACACCCAAGTATGACCCGGATCGGTTTTTAAGTACGTGGTCAGACGATCGATCCCCCTAGAAGTGAGTTTTTTTACACTGAAAAGTTCTATATTGCCTTTTTTCTACGTTAACCATTTTGAAAGGTGATGATGGCCCAAGAAGCTCAGCAATGTTGAAGAGGAATATTTCTGTCGTTTTTTATTCTACGTTTCTACTGGAACGTTGTCTGTTTTCAACTTTTTATTTATTTCCGAAAAGATTGGAATACGTCTCATGTCTCAACCAATGTTTATCACAAGAACGTATGCGTCGTGCCCTGAGTGCACTACTTTTAACTACATTTTCAATCTTTACGCTATCATCAACACTACTCAGAAAATAAATACTCAATTTTGAAAATAGTGTTTATATCCTGTTGTAAAATAATTGGCTTATTATTGTATATTTCTTTATTAACGAATCAGCCCAATGCTGGTTCATCTCGATTAACATAAAATGGAAATATTTTTTTTCAATTTATCACTCAGCAACTCTCTGTTAACTTTTTTCGATAGGCCCTTATTCTTGCTTTATTTTGGTGAAGTTTTTTACCTGACGCTATTCATTATATTTTCGACTACCGGTGACCAACACTCTTAAATTAGTTCATCGATATTGACTGTGAAAATCTCTGTTACAGTTCTTAAGATGAAATATCGACTAAATTGACGTATGTTCACGGCATCTTCTTCGAGCGTTGACATCAGAGGAGCGACATCCAATTTTTTTACTATGGATTTTGACAGGTTTGCCTGTTCGTTCTTTTTTGGGTGATGAATTTATCCCCCAGTGTCAAATTACCCCAATACTGATTTATTTTGCAACAGTATGTGCGTGAATTTTGAATGTTTACGTTTTTACAGGAGAATATAATGCAAAACGCCCATACCATTCAATAATGCAACATGATACAATCATGAGAAAATAGAAAAAAAATTAACGAATTATCAATTAAAACAATTTAACACTTCCATACTTCAAACTTAAGAATGTTCTACTTATTTGCTCAATTATTTAGAATGCTAGTTGCCCAAGGTACTGTCTATGCCTTTGTTCGTTTCATATCATTTTCACCCTCGCAATTATTTATGTTGCATTCGCAGTGCACTAGTATTGGTGATCCAGAAAAGATGTGACAAAGATGGCGTAGCTTGTCATCCCCGTGGTTGACATACTCGGCTGTGACGATCTTGGTCAAAGAATAAAAAATGCCAAACTAGTGAGAGCGAACGAAAGGAAATTTAACTAAAATATTAAAAATCATCAAATTAAATAGAGAAAAGAAAATACGAGTCTTTCGGTTCCATAAAGCTAAAAATATGTTTAAAAATCAAGATAAAACTTGAATTAAAAAACATAACTGCGGCTCCGTAACGCTTCACGTCAGATGAGTCTTTCAAATAAATGAACCATTGAAAAAAAATATAATCATACTTGGCATCCAAAAACAAGTTTGATGGTTCGTGACATGGTAGAAGGAAACCGTGTTCGTCAGCAAACTGTTAGTTACGTTTACTCATATGAGTGGCATGGTGATGTTGCGTGGAAAAGAGAGAGGATTAAAAAAGCCTCACAATTTTTCGAAATAAGCTCAGTTTCACGTGACTTATTAACGGACGACCCCAAAGGGGTCACCAAACACCAAACATTTGTAATTTCCCACTACTCCGTAACATTTTTGTATTTTTTGTAGTACATATGGAGATTTACCAAATGACGCACCCCGTTACATCCCCAATTTTGTTACGCTATTCATATACAAGCCCTAAATTACTTGAAAGAAACCATTGTGATACTTTTTCAATAAACCGAAAGTATTTTATCCCTTATTACAGAAGCACATTCAATTCGCGTAACGCGACACCATATTTTTGTACCTAGTGTAACTTCATGGAAAATGGTCCGATTTTGGAACTTAATACACGAAAAGAAAGCTCTTGACGAGTGCTAAGAGAATCCGAAATATTACTTTTCCAATGTTTGTACCTTTTGTCTAGTATCAATTATACGACTATTTTCGTAACGCGACACCATTACAATGTCACTGTTTTTAAAGTACAAATATTTCATGTAAACTAAAATTTTTAGAGCAATACAATGTGCACACAAAAAGATCATTAAAAGCTTTATTTAATTACGTATTCATCAATACATTTTCTCCCAAATAGGTGCTATAGAGCACATTTGTAATAAAAATGATTAGGGAGCCTTTTTTTATACTAAAAGTCTGCTACTTTGATTGGCTATTAAACTATGTTCCGAAAAAAATTTTCAGTGGAAGAAATGTTTTTCTTGTAATTCAATATGTATGTTTTCCTGTCCTACAGATATTGGATCCTAATTTTTAGTTTGAAATTTTGGTCCCTTGGTGTAGAAGTGCGTGGATTGTGTCTTATGCTATATGCGCAAGTATTGCATCAATTATTATGCAATATCTGGAATATCGCGACTATCCAGGTCAACTGGGTCGCCTTCAGACGCAATGGAGTTCCGGATAAAATCGTCGGCTTCATACAAAGCTTTTATTTGCAGTCTGTATCTGTATCAGCAGAGATCACGCAGAACCTGCAAGAATTATCAACCGATTTCTACGATTTATAATTCAGGCCAGGTGGCCTCACAACAAGTTCTCGACTGTTGAGCTCCATCCCATTGACGATCCCATCAAAAACCGATGTCAACAGAAATTTGAGATCGTAAATGGAGGTGCAGGTGGGTTGATTACAAGAAAAAAGAATACGAAAGACCGGAGATGAAATCTCAAAGCAAACACTGGGTTAGAATCAGGGCATTACAGCAGCAGCAGCAGAACCAGTGACTCAAATCAGTGATGTGATGACTGATGGTCTTGAACGAAATGTAAAACAGTCGATAACAACACGTCCTGGGCCCCGTCCTAAGCTCAAATTAGTATCCTACTGGGATGTATAGAACTCACGTTAGCCCTGTGTACCCTTAGAAAAGCTCAGGACTCAAGATTCAGTGGACTAATTCTCATCAAATGATTCAATTTAATGAGCAATAAAAGCTCTGACACGTTGAAGGCATGAAAAATGCATCAAATCATTTTGATATTTATTTAGTGTTTTATTTATGTTCAACAGAATTTATGAAAAAAAAATGTAATTTGATTTACAAGCACGATTCTAACAGGCAATAAAAGATAAATGACTAATAGACTAACAAAATATCTAATCAGGACAATGTGTTACGATAATTTTCGGTGGCCGTAACGAAAAAAATACCTTCATCGCGAAAAACAACCACAGGAACCCATTCAATATAAGAATATAGATTAAGAGTTTCTTTCTTTCGTGCGATTTTTTCATTTTATCGACGCTTTTCTCAATTTCATTGGCTATCGGGCTAAATGTCTGCTCATACTTTATACAAGAAAGCTTCCATTGAATTTTAATACCATCCAACAAAAGGCCACATTTCCCGGCATCCATTTTGTCACGATGTAACGGCTCTAGCATAACAACTAATTCTTTTTCGCAGAAATATATGTCGATACGACCACCGGTGGTGTTCGTCACCAATGCGGGAACCCATTCGTCACCGAATCCACTAAAGTTAACTCTTTTATCGCCGATGTCTTCTTCGCGAAGTGTCCTCATAAGAAAGCCGTCCGAAACCCAAGGATTCGGTGCGAGAAGAGCTCCAAAACAACGGAGACTTCCCGCACAAATCGAGTGAATTAGGAATAC
This sequence comes from Armigeres subalbatus, assembly GCF_024139115.2. Taxonomy (NCBI): domain Eukaryota; kingdom Metazoa; phylum Arthropoda; class Insecta; order Diptera; family Culicidae; genus Armigeres; species Armigeres subalbatus. Next base: position 31,940,065 of record NC_085141.1, read on the forward strand.
TCGCGCCGTTAGAGCACTAATGGAGAACTGCGTGCCGTTGTCGATATCTATAAAATGTGGAAAGCGAAAAATGCCTAACTGTCGATCTGTGAAGCGGCCAAGGGCCAGCGGATCGCTGACAGACATCAAGGAAAATATATGGCTATCATTGAAACGGGTAATAGTGTGCTGGTCATCTGGTGGACAACTTGCACAGGAGCTTATTACCAGAATACGCGATAGAATAGTAAACACGAGCGACTTTCGGAGCATGACCTTTACGTTTTCAAGGATCAGATTTAATCAGCTTTGTGTTAGGTACATTATAAGTCGTAAGTGTAATTTAATAATTAGAAAAAGTAATCTTATTGAAATTTAATGAGGCTCTGGTAATATGATTTTAATGATACTGGTAAAATGATGTTAATCAGACAAATGAATGTTTCCTTCGTTTCATATTAGGCTGATGACATACTGGGAGCGAAGAGAAGCGAAGAGAAGCGAAGCGAAGAGGTTGGTGATAAGCAAAGCGAAGTGAAGCGGCGTTCAAAGCGAGCTATGACATACTGAAAGCGTTTTTCGGAGTGTTGATCTCGCAACAAATACCATTGTAAAAACATGGATTTCCTTAGATGTAGAATATTTTGCTTCTGCATATTTAGCACAAAGAGAAAAGTGTTGGGGAGATTTATAGAATGTCGCAATTGAAAACCGATTTTATGATGTGAACGATAGATTATCACCACATACAAACAGATGTAGGGCGTAGCTATGGTAAAACATTTCGGGCTATGTTTTATTCCTATTTTACGTTTGCTCCTATGGAAGATCCATTAATTACGTACGGAAAATTTTCAACACGACCCCCCCCCCCCTTTTGTATGTAACATCTGAAAATTTTGCATGGATCGTCACACTTCGCCGACAACACCCCTCCCCCTTCAAGCGTTACGTAATTTATGGATGTTCTTCTTACAACATTTCTCTTCACTGAAGTTGATTTCTCGGGAGATACGAACATCATGAAAACAACTTCCACAAAAATCGTTTTGTCTCGGCAACCTTTTTGAAAAACGGCGGACAACATTTTCCTTATCTATCGGATTGTTCCCGAAGTTTTAATATGCGGACATAAGCAAAAATTGCGCAAACCCGATTTTCGTTGAAGTTGAAGGGCTTTTCAAGATACACGGTACGTATCTCCCGCGTAAAAACCGACTCCAGTGTAAAATCAAATATCAAAGCGATTGAACACAACAATTTCATTCGATTCAAACGCGCATTACAGATGCGTGAAAAATCTATCATTTGAAACTAATCCTAAACACGGGAACGATATTAAAATAACAAGTTCAACATCCATTTGTCTGTGGTAACAGCAAAATATGTGTTTTTTGTTTCAAAGTGTTTCTAAATGTATGGACTGCACCAGAATATTCCCAATTTTAATGAGTACCGCTACTTTGAAATACTCATATACATGGAGCTAAAACCATACATATTTTAATGTTTTCATTAAGGGTCTGTTCACAAATTACGTAACGCTTCTGGGGGGAGGGGGGAGGTCCAACTTGCGTTATACTTTGTTACACTAAAAGGTGGGGGAGGGGTGGGTACTACCAAATGTTACGCATAACGCGAATAAAAATTTATTTGAATGTCTTTTTTTAATCACTGATTGAAGTAATTGCTGTTTATCGTTATCGTATGTTAGTCATTATCGAAATCAAGCATGCTGACATAGCGGGACTAATATGCGTAAAAAAATCAAGCGAATATTGTATTTTTCGACACCACAGTTTCGCAAAACTATGTAAATGGTTATGATCGCAATTCTATTTTTGTTTCTACTAGCTGCATTCTTGATATCCTTGATTTTTGATTATGTGCCGTCCCTTTTTCTAACAGTGTTCAAAAAATTCCAAAACCCAAACGCTTCAGAGAAGGAAAAAAATCTGCCTTGAAAATTTTCACAGTTACACGCGTTACATGGGGGAGGGAGGGGGTACTAAAAATGTGACTTTTTGTTACCAGGGGGAGGGAGGGGGTAAAAAACTCGGATTTTCGCGTTACGTAATTTGTGAACAGACCCTAACCAAATTAACAAAATAAACAATGTTGCTTTCCTCTCCCGCAATACTTTTCACCCACCGCCATTTTACGAACGAGGGTAAACTCAAATCAACAAACATACAGAAGTGATGCTTTGCGATCTCGCGCGGCAAAGCACTCTACGAACTGCTTCGCCTCTTTGGCTACCGCTTCTCGCCTCTTCTCATCGCTTCCACTATGACAGGTATAAGCGAATTACATATATCGCTCATTGATGTAGCTTTCACGCGGACGCTTCGCTTCCCTCTCAACTCTTCTAATCGCTTCTCTTCTCTCCCAGTATGGCATCAGCCTTACAGCAATCTCTACGATGATACGAATGCCTCTATTATATTTTCTATCGAGTGTAGTACCCGATTGCTCGACATTCAAAACACAGCTTTTTGTCAGTTTTAGAACTGTTTGCATTGAGTTGAAAAAATGTTCTGCGTATAAGCTCGTCGTTGGTCCTTCAGCACAAGCCATTTTTGTTATTGCTGGAGGAGGATAAATCTGAAAAACTGTCGAAATGGCAACGTATTAAAATGCATGAAATCGTGAAAATGATACTGGTAGCACTTGAACTTTTTGCTTGCTTCTTATGGATGCAAAAAGTAAACAAGTCGAAATGGAACCGCTTTTGACGGTTCGATTGGAAACAAGATGGCGTCTTCGCTGATCTCTTATTCTAGTATTTCTACTAGAGAGTTATACTACAGCTGTGTCTTCTGCAAACAAAAAAACACCTTTACGTGGTGCGTCACGGATAATGTTAACTAATTGTATTCCTTACCATTAGTCTTATGTTCCTATATGTTTGACGATGTGAGTTAATATTCTTTCCTGTGTGTCTTTTATATACCGTAGCGTAGCGTTCGAAAAAGTATAATTATACTGAATTTCCAAATGCTTCGAAAAGCATCGATGCCAGGAAATTGACTTCAACATCTGGCTCCAGTAGCACACACATGTCGTAAAATACTTCTTTTATTCATATAGGGGAAATCGTTACATGTTGAACGGCTAAAATTATTGCCTATTGCTGAACACCCATAAGAAATACAAGTGCTTTCAACAATAGGCGAAGAAATTATCCGTTCAACATTTGGCAAATTGTCCTACCTATTCCCGGGTGGTACGAACTTGGCTTGAATACCAAAAATAATATGAAACATACTTTAGGAACAACATGCTTAGGTATTTTAATACCAACCGACATTCGCACTAAGTGACCAACCCACTGAAGTCTGCTGTATTTTATACGATTCACAATATTTTCTTTTTTGTATACATGATACAGCTCATAATTCATGGGTCTGCGCCACATACCATTTTCTAGTTTCCGTCCGAGTATTGTACGCAGTAATTTTCGCTCGAAAACCCCTCCGGTACGCCTCTTTCAATGTCCATGCTTCATGTCCATAAAGGGCAACCGGTAGAATCAGAGTTTTGTATAGAGCAAATTTCGTTTCCATATGCATGTTGCGGGACCTAAGCTGGTTACGTAATCCGTAAAAGGCCCTATTCGCATCAGCAATACGTCTTTTCACTTCACGGGAAACGTCATTGTCATATGTCACTAGCGTTCCAAGATGAACAAATTCTTCAACAACTTCATACACATCCCCATCAAGCACTACCACAGCACCAACACCACTAGGTCTTCCCCTATCTCTACCTGCCACCATGTACTTTGTCTTGGGAAAGTTAATGGTTAAGCATATCCTCGCCGTCTCCATCTTCAGTGGGACCAGAGCATCCACTACTGCTCTGCGATCGATTCCAATAAGGTCGATGACGTCCGCAAAACCCAGGAGCATATGCGACCGTGTAATGATAGTGCCGTTCCTCTGCACGCCAGACCTTCGAGTGCAATGTTGAACAATAAATTCGGAAGTGCATCACCCTGCTTCAATCCGTCTAAGGTCACGAACGAGGTTGACACTTCATCTGCCTCGAGCCATTCAGCGATTTTGAGCCATCCAGCGTTGCACGTATTAGTCTAATCAGTTTCGCCGGAAAACCATGTTCGAACAGTATCTCCCACAGCTCATTTCTCTTCACGGAATCGTACGCTGCTTTGAAATCAATGAACAGATAATGAATCTGAAAGTTTACTGGCATTCGCCGATTTTGTATGCCGCGTTCAGAAGGGTGATTCCTCTGTAATTGAGACCCTCTAGTCTGTGCCCTTTCTTATAGATTGAGCATATGAGGCCATCCAACCAACCGGCAGGCAGTTCTTCATCCTCCCATATTTTCTGGATAATGTGGTGGATTGATTGATGTAGTTGCTCACTTCCGTGCTTGAGAAGCTCGACCAGGATCTCGACCTTCCCAGCAGCTTTACTGTTTTTCAGCTCGTTTAGAGCCTTCCTTACCTCGTCCAGCGTTGGTGGTTCCACATCTTGACCGTCGCCGACTATGTCCATCCTGCTCCTTAATCTCCACCGTTCAACAAATCTTAGAAGTGCTTCTTCCACCTGGCTGCCACCATAGCCCTGTCTATCAGTAAATTCCCCTCTCGGTCATTGCATATGGCGGGCACTGGCGCAGTCTTATGCAACGCGCAATTGACAATTGCGAAAAGCTCCGCATATCGTTTCTATTCATGTTCTCCTGCGCTTCAGCGATCACACTCTTTTCGTGTTGCCTTTTTTTCTGCGGTGGATTCGTTTCTCTTCTGCCCTTGCTACAATGTACCGCTCTCTGTTGGAACGGGTACGAACCACTAGCATTCGACTTCTAGCAACATTTTTCTCTTCCGTCACTCGTTGGCACTCCTCATCGAACCAGCCATTTCGTTGACGTCGCTGTGCCCAACACTTCCTGCGCTGTTGTAGTCACAGCTTCGTGGATATGTTCCCACAATCTGTTGACGTCGCCAGATCCGATGCAGGGCCTTGGATTTTCATAAAATACTCATGAGCAATGAAAACGTTTTTGTATCAGAGTAACAGCACACACATGACTACGACAAATGAGTCTATTTCCTATCTGTTAACAGCAGATGAACTATGTTTGCTATGGAAAATGAACGTGTAACTAAATGCGATTCATGCAATTGGTCGTCACAAGATGAATACACCACTAGGTGTTCCAATCTGCCAAATTCACGATTCAGCCATCTTGGATTTTAGTATGGGAGAGCCATCCGGTTTGTTTTCATTTTGCACTGAAAATGAACTTTTCACTCCAGCCGTCTTCTCTTCCTCAAACTTGGCAGGTTGGAGCACCTACTACTATATTCACCTTGGGTCGTCATGGTTTGATTTGATATTCAATCGAAGCAAGACGAACTTCATCTGTCGTATTTGAATTTAATTTCTAGTGGTGATTTCGAGGTAAACAAGAGATTTTTATTTCCTTCGAATTTCCTTCAAAAAAAAAACTTTCATTATTTTTTATTTACAGATCTAGCGTCTAAAACCTAAGAATTCATTTTAACACATTAATAAAGCCCAAAAAAAAAAAAAAAAAACCTAAGAATTCATCGAACATTTGGCTCAGGATTCAAAGCTGTGCTGCAGATCTTATAGGAGAGAAATCGCCAGACCATAACTGATGTGCGGTTTCTCAACGAAGTACGAAACATTACCCCAAGATGAATACAGCAGAATAGGTGTTCCAATCCGCCAAATTCACGATTCAGCCACCTTAGATTTTAGAGAGGCACTCTGTTTGTTTTCGTTTTACACTGAAAATGAATTTTTCACCCCCGCCTTCTTCTCTTCCACAAACTGGGCAGATTGGAGCACCTAGTACTGTATTCATCTTGCATTACCCTATCCTTTTGCTTAGCGACTATTCAAGGCACTGCACTATGGTCCAGGATACAGATTTACGCGGAAAGATGAATTTTACGCCAAAACTATATTTTTTAGAAAAAAAAATTGTTCTACGAAATTGTTCGAAATAGTAAGGCCATCATTATGGTTCTACCAAAAAATAGGGTGGCCCATCATATAAATAAAATTAGAAAATATTTTTTTTATTTCTTAGAATATTGACATGTTATGTTCTACAAAGTTGTAGCGCAGCTTATTCCAATCAATTTAGCTAAAAAAACTTTTTCTGTAGCTCTTGAGTTGGTTGATTTAGAGCAATTTTACCTAATTGGATTAGGGTGTACCTAAAAAAAACAGTATTTTTTATCTACTTTTTTTATTTTAGATTTTTCGAAAAAGTCGACTTCAGGTGACTTTTAGAGCTCAAAAAAATGCAACTTTTTATGGGTAAATATGGTTAATATCTTTTCCGATAAAAAGTTATAATCGGTTTTCTGTCAAAATTACATTTTTTTATAGGTTGATATCTCCGGTTAGGGCAGACCAAAAAAAATATATTCACATGGCATCTGAAAGAGAAATTCATATTCTTTTTTGTGTCAAAAAATTGGAGATATGTTATTTTTTTATCTCAAGTTTAACCAATTTTACTAAAATCATGTTTTTTTTTCAAATAAATTGATATAACTCGACAACGGAAGAAGATACAGACGATATTCTTATAGCAAAACACGCGTTTTAAAAAGTTTGGAACGCGATCCGCCCCCAACTTCAGCAAAGTTCGGTGTGCGATAAATGCAAGACTAAGAAAAATGGAATTAATAGAATTGCATGTTTGATTCACTAGTAGCACTATCACCATTATAGTGACTTAACCGTGTTTTAATTTTCTTTGTGTGCATCAGAGTCGATGTAGGATCTGACTGAGAATTAAAACCAAAAACAACATTAGTGGACCGAGGTCGATCAAGTCTACATCATCCATCATCTACGTTTACATCTACCAAGTCAATGATCAACTCTCAGCTCTAATTCAATTAATATTGATAAATTACCAAACAATGTTTCTCTTAATTTTTACTACGAAGGACTTTGTGTTTTTAAATTGAAAGATCATTCAATTTTAGCAAAAAATAAAAATAATAGAGATTTTAGACAAACTGTTATGAAAATATACACACTTAAATCATTTCACAGATTTCGGTGAATTTTGCTTTAAATTAACCGAAATCTCAACAGCAGATTTGTTCGGTAAATATTTCCCAACATTTTCGGCGATTTTTCCTTTGTTCAACTGTCAAAACCACCGAAAATCTGTAAAATTATTCACCGAACAGTTCTGCTGTTGAGATTTCGGTGAAATTTCACAGAAATCTGCGATTTATTAGTGTGTAGAAAATAAGAAGCCATCGATTCGCCGTAGAACCCCGCTCATTTTAAACTTTTTAGTTTGATTCGCAAGGAGACTTGGAATTGAATTCACAAGCTTAAATTATCGACTCGACCTTTAGCACCAACAGAAAATGCCGCAAGCTGTAGTTTGATGATTTTTTAGATATTTCAGATTTTTTAAATTTGCTTCCTGACGGTTCTATGTTTAAAATCGGAAGCGGATGTGCTTATTTATCGTTTGAGCAGCAGTTGAAGGTGGTAGCAGTAGAACTTTCAGGATTGTACATTAATGTTCTAAGCATTGCATGAATCGCAAAGAAACTTACACAGAGCTTTTTACCATAGTTGTCGTTACCACGCCATCAAACCAAGTTTCGATGGAGAGATCATGCACATTTCCCTCGATTCTGACATCCCACAGTATTACATTAAAATACATTTTAGTTTCTCAGAACTTATTTATTCCATAAATTATTTTAAACATGGCTTTTTTCAATCTGATATAAACATCGGACACAGTGTCATCATGAAGCTTCAAATAATTTCCCACACACAGTTTCATAAGGATGTTCTAAGTGATATCCCTTGTTGATCAATCAAGAAGCTGAAAACCTTTTTTTTAAATTCATGCTTTTCGAAACCTTTGTGCCTTAAAATATAAAGTATTTGGAGGTTTTTGAAGCATATTTTGTTAATCAACACGAGAATTTTTAAGATATCGTTTGTCACACTAAGCCAGTAAGAGCTAAACCAGTTGTCCAGGTATTTTTGCTAAATAAACCATTAGTTTTAAATGAAACTGGCTCTATTTTTATATTTTCCCGAAAAAAAAAACTATTTGTAGATAGTTTGTATTTCACTCTTCTGTATTTAGTCAGCTTCAATACTTTTCACTTGATAATACCTAAACTATGTTTCCTTTACATTACCTTATTCTGAAAAGGGAGCCCACCTACCTACGGTAACTCAATATCTAATGCAAGAGCCATATGTGGACTGCAGTATAGGTGATGTAGCGGCGTTTATTTCTGCTCGCTTTCGCTAACACGGTCGAGTAAGTCCAAGTTACGATCTGGTTTATGTGGTGGTGGGAACTCGATCAGTGCGATTTCAATTACCCGGCGTGGTTTGATTCCCGAATGATTAAGGCACTTTATTACTTGATAAAGTCTCCGTTTCAGGTCAATGTTCAGTATTCGGACACGAATGACTTGTGGCGACCAAAGGGCTCGGCCAGTACTCCCGCGCGTTTTTTTGCGGTTCAATGGATAGTGAAGAAAATCCTTTGATACCAATTTCGCTGTCATTTGTTTCGGAACGAAATTCAATATTAAGACGTTTTTCAAAGCCCCTGCATGTGAAACGGTTGGTACGGCTGTCCCCGTTTCTTCTTTTCGTGGATTCAAAACGCTTCGTTGATCATGTTATTTATTACTAAATAATCTGATTGCCGGAGAGCTATGAATTATAATATAATATTTGTATCATATTTATGATGTGCTGCAAACATGAATGCAGACAAGAAAATGTTCAGAAATACAACCGACATTTCCAGGATGCTTTTCAAAACTGGCTGTGCATGTGCTAAGACAAGATATGACAAAAAAATGTATTTCGAGATATTCCCATAAACAACCCAAACCCATTTTATTTTTTCCATCAATCCATAGGGTTGCTTACCCCATTCCCGGCCTAACATGCATACGACTGCATTATTTAATTAATATTTATGACAAGAAGCAACTTTTCCTAAATTTCGTGGGTCGTGCAGTACTGCAATGGGGTTCACTTCTGCTTAAAAATAGCTTTTCTTGGTAAACATCGTTTGAAAAAGCTTTTATTTGATTTAAATTAACGAAGTCCAGCACTCATTTCAGTCATAGCGATTTCGTTTCCGGCCCACTTCCAAACCAGTTCCCGGCCTAAGCAAAATTTCGCTCGATCTCTCAACATCTTACTCTCATTCTCTCTCGGGACGGTACAAAATGCGACGTAAACAAAAATATGCACGTTCAACGCCGATATGATGCCAGATGGTATTATTTATAATAATTTTTATTTGGTTGAAAAGATATATTCACTCATCCAAATTACTTCCAAACGCTTAAAAACTATATTTTTTTCACTTTTTGAAATCAAGAGAATTATAAATAACATGATAGCGTCAACGTATTAGATAGTTTTCCTATGAACGTTGAAGGATTTTTTTCATACTAAAAAAGACTCCTGGGCTTTTGGCAGCACGGTGCGGCTAGAAGTTCTTATGCCGAGGTGAATTTTTGTTCGGTTTGAGGATAGATTTTTAAATGTATTGTAATATGTTTATATTAGTTCTAGTGAAACGAACAAATATAAAAAAATAAAGTGCTTGAGTTTAGAAATATTGTGTGGTGATTAACAGTTTCAAGCAATGATTATATCGAGAACTCTGACGGTTTCCAGGTAGATGTTTATATGAAAATACCGTTTTGTAAAAGTGAAAAGATTCACTCCGGCTCAGTGATGTAGCAACGGAGAGCGAATGTTCGAAATCTACATTTTTATTTTCTATAATTGGACCAATTAGGAGTGAAATAAATGGTTGAAAAATATTGAGTATTGTGCAAAATAAATGGGAGACTTTTTTTTTAAATTATCAACCATAAACCTACGGCTTCCAAAAAGTATAAATCGTTAGTTTTTTGTGCAGTGAGCCGGGAATCGGGTCCATAGGCCTAAGTAGTGATTTACCCTATCCATTCGTTTGAATGCATTTCTGCAATTTTTTTCCCAAGGGCAAAAACCATTTTTTTAATAACTGGAACGCAATGGCGATCGGGCCAATTTTCAATAGAAAACAACTAGACCGCAATCCACGTCGATTGCAATCTGTTGCGAGCAAATCGGATAATGCTAAGTACCTAAGTGGCTCACATGTTTGTACACATACACACACATACAGACATCACCTCAATTCGTCGAGCTGAGTCGATTGATATAAATAACACTATGGGTCTCCGAGCCTTCTATCAAAAGTTCGGTTTTGGAGTTATCCTATAGCCTTTATGTATACTTTGTATCAGAGAAAGGCAAAAACATAATTTGCATCATTGGTTTGTCGTTTTTAACTTTTAACAAGGGCCTAAACAAAAACACCTTGAACACTTTCAAAAAAAATAACTTGAAAACGGCTTGTCCGATCGTTTTGGTGCCTTCGGAAATGTACACAATGTACGGTTGAAAGATTCGGATTTGATATTTTCAAAGTAAAGAATTTTTCTCCACCATTTCATACCATGAATATGACCAATCAATACTCCATTACTAACATTTGTCAATAACGGCTCAACGGCTCAGTAAAATATGAATCTAGGTTAAATAGAATTGAATAACATTCGAAAATGCCAATCGTCTAAGACGAGTTTGGTACTCTCCATTTAATTCCACTAATTATTTTGTTATTTTTGCAGATACGTATTTCGACCACAACTGTGTGGTCGTCTTCAGTGTCTTGAACTTGACTCGACTAAGTTAGTACTAAAGTTGTCTTAGACAGTTCAAAACCAATGACCAATAAAAGTAAACATAGGCATAAAAAATGGCATTAAATCATTTCGTTAAGTATTAAATCTGTTTTATTTTTTGCGGAAATATTCACAAACAATATTATATGATTTACAAGGACAACCCTTACAAGCAACCAGGGACGGGAATGGTTGACATTTCTTTTTACCATTCCTTCTTCTATGCAAAAAAATAAAAACAAAACCACGGCAGCCACAGCAGCAGCAACGCCAAGCAGACGACAGTCAGCACATGCTTTTACCATTTTCTCTCCCCACAATTAATGTTTTCGTACAATAATTTCACAGCGTATAACCGTTTTTGGTGGGAAATATTCATTTCATTACTACTTGCTTGATTTAGAGACAAGAACGAATAAATCAGTACCTACGGGTAGCACTCCTTCTAGGCTTTGCGCCACAGGTAATCGAACTCGATTCTGTGCTGTTTGCGCTGCGCACGAGCCGAAATAAAAAATCTCACGCAAATGTTGACCGCGCGCCGGCACGACTCTAACGTAGCAGCAAGCAAACAGTTTGCTTCATCGGAAAAATAAATGTCACGATGTCGCGTACATTTTTTTGGCAAACTGTTTCGGCTTGTATGGCGCAAGAAATTTGACTGAAAAAAAGATAAACATTCGCATAATCAAAGTGTTTTAATGTACATTTCCCAACACTGCAAGCAACACGTAACACTAGACATCTATTTTTTTTCTGTCTCGGCCTACTCTAACTAAATATCCAGCAAGCTCAAAGTATTACGATAATTCACGATGATGTAACGAAAAAAATACCTTCAGCGCGAAGAACAACCACAGCAACCCATTCAATATAAGAATATAGATTAGGACTTTCTTTCTTTCGTGCGATTTTTTGAATTCATCGACGCTTTTCTCAATTTCATTGGCTATCGGGCTAAATGTCTGCTCATACTTTATACAAGAAAGCTTCCATTGGACTTCAATACCATCCAACAAAATGCCACATTTCTCGGAATCCATTTTGTTCATATGTATCGGCTTAAGCATGATAACTAAATCTTTTTCGCAGAAATATATGTCGATTCGACCTCCGGTAGTGTTCGTCACCAATGCGGGAACCCAATCGTCACCGAATCCCCTAAAGGTAACTCTTTCATCCCCGATGTCTTCTTCGTGGTATGTTCTCATTAGAAGGCCGTTCGAAACCCAGGGATTCGGTACGAGAAGAGTTCCAAAACAGCGCAGACTTGCCGCACAAATCGAGTGTATCAGGAATATTCGCGAGGTCAGAGCCCTAATGGCGAAATATGCACCGTTGTCAATATCCACAGAATGTGAAAAGCGAAAAACGCCCAACTGTCGATCTGTGAAACGCCCGAGAGCCAGCGGATCGCTGACTGACATCGAGAAAGCTATCGGGTTCGCATTGAAACGAGAAATAGTTTGTTGGCCATTTGGTGGACAATTTGCACGGGAGCTTATTATCAGAATAAGCGAAAGAACTATAAACACGAGCAATTTTTGAAGCATTTTCCATAAGCACAAAGCTTTTTTGTCTTTGTTGGAGGATAATTTCGTCAAACTGTTTTTCCAAGTAACATGCAATTGTGTTTCAAATAATGTTTTTGTTATCATAAACCAATATCAAAACGATATCAATTTGCTATCATCGACAGCAGAAATAGTTTTCAAGTTGAAGGCACTATAAGATTTTCTGCTGTAGATTTTGTTATTTTAACAGTTAAAACGACTAAAAAGATATCAACCTAAATAATCAAAACTTCGCCTACAAAACAAGTCATCGATTTGATCTCAAGCTTTGCGCGGGTATACTCCATGATAAAATCCTTTAAAAAGCTCCAATTGCGGGGCCATTAGTTCTGATGAAGCATTATAACTGGTTTTATACAGCTGCGTAAAAAAAAATTTGGCAATTGAGCGAAAGCGAGGCGTTTATCATAGCTTGTTTGTGGGGATTGCTTCTCAGGTTATGACTTAAAAGCTTCTCAAATAACTACGCTAGCACGATAACAGATATCAACACACATAGGACGAAAAAGCCAGCATTATGTCCGATATTGCAACAACACTCACAAAATTCTCGATTCTCTTTGCCAGTGGGGCGACTTTCGAAGTGAACTACTTCCTTGACCAAAGTGAAGTTCCTGTATTTGGTAGGCCAGCGTAAAACAAAATTTGAAAATTATATCGGAAATGCACGGCACAGAAAGTTCTATTTTATAGTCCTCCTAAGCGAAGGAATTGCATCTGGAAATGAAGGATTCCAGCTCTGACGAGTAGCCTGCGTTCTCACTTGAAAAAAAAATCTGGGGTATGATCTCGTTGACAAATAAATTCCGTGCCATAAAGCCTTGCGGTCGACAATGTGAAATAATAATCCTTCCTTTTATATACCGCAGCGTTCGAAGGAGTCAAATATTAACGAAACGCATTTGCTTCATTGAGTATCGATAACGGGAAAATGACTTCTACATCCGGCTTCATTAAGACAGATGACGTAAACAATATTCAATTATTCATATACCCACGCCAATAAAAGTCATATAGAAAAATTCCCCTGGAAGTTCCTTTTGAAATTTCCTAAGGAGATCCTTCGAAACCTTAATGGTTCCTACCTTAAAATTCTACTAAAAATTCTCCCATAATTTTCCAAAAAAAAATACCCCAGATGGTAACTCTGACAGTTTCTCTGGAGGCTCTCCAGTAGAACTGTACGCCGAATTAAAATTTTACTAGCACGCCGGTGGTGATCAATAAATGACCCTGCGGCATGAGTCAACGTGAACTATTTTAAGCGTAAATGGAACTTTTTTTTATGTCTTTATTATCGAGACGTTCAGCCCAAGGCTGGCTCGTCTCGAGAGTAAAAGGAACTATTTTAAGCGTAAAAAATCATCGAAATTTCTCCAGAAGCGTTCAAGTCCACGACAAAGTTTATTTTTTATTTTTTTATCTTTATTAGAGAGCCCTAGGCTGGCTCATCTCTTAACGACAAAGTTATTAAAAGTTATAACAACGGCTGATATTAATAGCAACTGGTAGGGGGAATGACGGCTTTGGCAGGTTTTGTTCTATTATTGGCAGGGGGTTTTTTATGACTGACTATGCTCAAATTTGGCCTAAACATTCTTTGCATATCAAAGAATATTGTGGCCAAATTTCATAAAATTCGGTCGACAAAAAACCCCCTGCCAATAATAGAACAAAACCTGCCAAAGCCGTCTTTCCCCCTAATATAATTAAGTAATTTCTGTTCGTTTGAAAAAAAAACTTAACAAATTTATAACAGAATGTGTTTTATTTTTTGGATTTGTTATAATTTTCCCTTATTTTAAACTTATGAAACACATTTTTCAAAAAAGCATTATAACTAAATAACACGGCAAATTTGGTCTCCAAAAAAGTAGATCTCCAGGAATTCTTCCTCCAGGAACTCCCTCAAAAGTTCTTCCAGCAACTCCCCGGTAGTTCCTCCAGAAACTCCCCCAGGAGTTCTTCCAGTAACTCCCCCGGTAATTCCTCCAGAAACTCCCTCGGAAGTTCCTCCAGGAATTCCCTCGGAAGTACCTCTAGGAATTCCCTCGGAAGTTCCTCCAGGAATTCCGTCGTAAGTTTTTCCAGTAACTACCCCGGTAGTTCCTCCAGGAACTCCCCCAGAAGTTTGATAACTGCAACGCGTTTTAGACATCCAATAATGCTTGTCAGGCGACATCACATATGTACAATAAAATTGCCTATACATTCTACCCCTTTCTTACTAACTGCATGATAAAACGTTATTAATTGTATATACCACAAAGAACCATGGCTCCGTGAAGTGTTATACACGCCTGAGCCTACCAAATAAATTAACTTGAAAAAACAATACTTTTAATTGTGTGGCGCATTATAGCTGCTATTGACTTTGGTATCATTTTGAGCTGGCACGGCAAATGCTGGGTAAAGCGTACCATTGGTACTTCGCGTACCTGAAGGAATAAAATAGACCCCATCTCGCGGTCCTTAGCCTCTTACCCAGCAACTCCTATCCCTACCTCCCCGCGGTGCTGGCCGGGATACGAGCAACCTTAGGGAAGATCGGGTAACCAACCCCGGTGGGAACTATGGTCGTATGCTGACAGGAAGGGGGTTTGCTCCTTCCGGAGGTGCAAATCTTATTGAGCGTCTGTTCTCCATGTCAGGATCGGCTCACAACAGCGTCTGTTCTCCATGTTAGGGGCGGCTGATCATCGTCCGAGTGCCAGCGAGGGACTCTAAATGAAACTGTGCACCATGGTCCACCGGAAATAAGGAGGAATGGTCCTCCGGAAATTTAGGGGGTTTGGTGTCAGGCCCTGCAAGCCAGCCTTTAAAAAATCTTAAGCAACGAACAATCAACAAGAGAGTACGGACCGGAACCATCGGCGAAGACCACTGCGACGAAAAGGGACTAGCGATTGGAAACTCGGTTCGTGGAACTGCAAATCTCTCAACTTCATCGGGAGCACACGCATACGATGTGCTCAAGGACCGTGGATTCGGCATCGTAGCGCTGCAGGAGGTTTGTTGGAAGGGATCAATGGTGCGAACGTTTAGAGGTAATCATACCATCTACCAGAGCTGCGGCAACACACACGAGCTGGGAACAGCTTTCATAGTGATGGGCGATATGCAAAGGCGCGTGATCGGGTGGTGGCCGATCAATGAAAGAATGTGCAAGTTGAGGATCAAAGGCCGGTTCTTCAACTTCAGCATAATCAACGTCCATAGCCCACACTCCGGAAGCACTGATGATGATAAGGACGCATTCTACGCGCAGCTGGAACGTGAGTACGACAGCTGCCCAAGCCACGACGTCAAAATCATCATAGGAGACTTGAACGCTCAGGTTGGCCAAGAGGAGGAGTTTAGACCGACTATTGGAAAGTTCAGCGCTCACCGGCTGACGAACGAAAACGGCCTACGACTAATTGATTTCGCCGCCTCCAAGAATATGGCCATTCGCAGCACCTACTTCCAACACAGCCTCCCGTATCGGTACACCTGGAGATCACCACTGCAGACAGAATCACAAATCGACCACGTTCTGATTGATGGACGGCACTTCTCCGACATTATCGACGTCAGGACATATCGTGGCGCTAACATCGACTCTGACCACTATCTGGTGATGGTTAAACTGCGCCCAAAACTATCCGTCATCAACAATGTTCGGTACCGACGACCGCCGCGGTACGACCTAGAGCGACTGAAGCAACCTGATGTCGCCACTGCATACGCGCAGCATCTCGAGGCAGCGTTGCCGGAAGAGGGTGAGCTCGATGGGGCCCCTCTTGAGGACTGCTGGAATACAGTCAAAGCGGCCATTAACGACGCAGCGGAGAACAACGTCGGGTATATGGGTCGAAGTCGACGGAACGATTGGTTCGACGAAGAGTGCAGACAGATTCTGGAGGAGAAGGACGCAGCGCGGGCGGTCGCGCTGCAGCAAGGTACCCGGCAGAACGTGGAACGTTATAGACGGAAGCGGAGACAGCAGACCCGCCTTTTCAGGAGAAGAAACGCCGCCTGGAAGAAGCGGAGTGCGAGGAGATGGAACAGCTGTGCCGTTCTCAAGATACACGCAAGTTCTATCAGAAGCTCAACGCATCCCACAAAGGCTTCGTGCCGCGAGCCGAAATGTGCCGGGATAAGGATGGGAGCATCTTGACGGACGAACGTGTGGTGATCGAAAGGTGGAAGCAGCACTACGAGGAACATCTGAATGGCGCTGAGAGTACAGGCAGTGAAAGTCAAGGCAGCGGAGGAGATGACAACGTCAGTTCAGCGGACGATGGAAGCCAACCAGCCCCCACCTTGAGGGAAGTTAAGGATGCCATTCAACAGCTAAAGACCAATAAAGCAGCTGGTAAGGATGGTATCGGAGCTGAGCTCATCAAGATGGGCCCGGAAAAGCTGGCCACTTGCCTGCACAAACTGATAGTCAGAATCTGGGAAACCGAACAGCTACCGGAGGAGTGGAAGGAAGGGGTTATATGCCCCATCTACAAGAAAGGCGACAAACTGGAGTGTGAAAACTTTCGAGCGATCACCATCCTTAATGCCGCCTACAAAGTGATATCCCAGATCATCTTCCGTCGTCTGTCACCATTAGTGAACGAGTTCGTGGGAAGTTATCAAGCCGGCTTCGTTGACGGCCGCTCGACAACGGACCATATCTTTACTGTACGGCAAATCCTTCAAAAATGCCGTGAATACCAGATCCCAACGCACCATCTGTTCGTTGATTTCAAGGCGGCATACGACAGTATAGACCGCGTAGAGCTATGGAAAATTATGGACGAGAACAGCTTCCCTGCGAAGCTTACCAGACTGATCAAAGCAACGGTGGATGGTGTGCAAAACTGTGTGAAGATTTCGGGCGAACACTCCAGTTCGTTCGAATCGCGCCGGGGACTAAGACAAGGTGATGGACTTTCGTGCCTGTTGTTCAACATTGCGCTAGAAGGTGTCATGCGGAGAGCCGGGTGTAACAGCCGGGGTACGATTTTCAATAGATCCAGTCAATTTATTTGCTTCGCGGATGACATGGACATTGTCGGCCGAACATTTGCAAAGGTGGCAGAACTGTACACCCGCCTGAAACGTGAAGCAACAAAAGTTGGACTGGTGGTGAATGCGTCAAAGACAAAGTACATGCTTGTGGGCGGAACCGAGCGCGACAGGGCCCGCCTGGGAAGCAGTGTTACGATAGACGGGGATACCTTCGAGGTGGTCGAGGAATTCGTCTACCTCGGATCCTTGCTAACGGCTGACAACAACGTTAGCCGTGAAATACGAAGGCGCATCATCAGTGGAAGTCGGGCCTACTACGGGCTCCAGAAGAAACTGCGGTCGAAAAGATTCGCCACCGCACCAAATGTGTCATGTACAAGACGCTTATAAGACCGGTTGTCCTCTACGGACATGAAACATGGACAATGCTCGAGGAGGACTTGCAAGCACTCGGAGTATTCGAGAGACGGGTGCTTAGGACCATCTTTGGCGGTGTGCAAGAAGACGGTGTGTGGCGGCGAAGAATGAACCATGAGCTCGCCCAACTCTACGGCGAACCCAGTATCCAGAAGGTAGCTAAAGCCGGAAGGGTACGATGGGCAGGACATGTTGCAAGAATGCCGGACAGCAACCCTGCAAAGATGGTGTTCGCTTCCGATCCGGCAGGTACGAGACGGCGTGGAGCGCAGCGAGCGAGATGGGCAGACCAGGTGCAGAACGACTTGGCGAGCGTGGGGCGTATCCGAGGATGGAGAGATGTAGCCTCGAACCGTGTATTGTGGCGTCAAATTGTTGATTCAGTGTTATCTGTTTAGATGTTAACTAAATAAATGAAAATGAAATCATTTTGAGCTGCAAAACTGTTGCATGTAACTATCGAATTGTAGTTAAAAAGCATTGCAGCTAAATGGCTTGCATGTCTACAGTATGTCAAAAAAAAAAAATCCATCGGAAATTCCAGATGTACCTATTTCTTAAGAAAATTTCAGTTTTTCTTGGAAAGATTTCTAGAGCTCCTGGAGAAATTCGCAGGGCTCCCAATAGTATTCTTAGATTTTGTAAAAATATTCCCGGAATTAACGAAGGAATGGAATTTCTGGAGAAATCTCCACCATTTCAGAAGTTAGTCCTAGCTGTCCTAGAGATTATCAAGCACTTCTTAGGGATTTCTTCGCATTCTGTCGTCACGATGAGATGAAATGGTTGGAAAATATTCAAAATGGTGGTTCAGATGCCTCATCCTGCATCAATTACTCTCTCAGTGGTCTTTGGGAAATTTTGGTTTTTGAAAAGAACGATGGCTTCTGGTGAGAGCATGTTCAAGTTTTTATATTACACCTCAAAATTTTTAGATTACAACTAGCAGGTACTGTAAACAAATAAGGTTGAATTATTGAGTTTTGGTCGTGGAGGGTGTATAAACGCAACGTCCAGCTGTTACAACCATGCAAAGCTGCGCGAAGCTAGATAACAATCTAATTCCATTTTGCATCCATTTCTCAAATTCTTCGAAAGTATATTAGCGACTTGCGCTCTATCGCTGTAATGCCTTTATTTTAAATGAAAATCGTCATTAATCCACATTGTTGGTAAATTGGTTGTCGTTTCCCACCAACTAGGCACGCTCTTTCTTGGGAGCAAAACATTCAAATTAGCGCACAAAGTGCCGTTTCTTTCATCGTTGCGTTTTTAACTTCCCCACACAACGTAGGGTCAATCTCTGGCCAAAACCTGGAGCGGTATTCAAAATTTTATAAAAGAAAGTAGAGGCATCTAGACGAATGACCGGTTTGGTCGCAAGGTCAGTCATCCATTTCACCCTACGAACTGGATAGTTTATTTTTCAGCCAGTGCACAATAGGACAGCCCCATATAAAGGAGTGGCCAAAACTACCAAAAGGCCAATTTTTGATTTGGGCTAGTAAAATGTGATGAATGCACATCCTATAGCCTATATTTTTATAATCATGACGGTTTTTATTTTTTAGATTTTTTAGGGAGAGATGGAAGGCGTTTAAACTAGCCCTGGTCTGTAATAATAGCTTCGTTCAGAATTTAGTTTTCAGTAGTTTTGTAAAAGCATATTTTACACAATATTGAACGAACAAAACAGTTTTGTACCCTGCAATACCCCGCAGTGAAACATCATGCACTACACTATTTAACTTTGAAGACCATGAATAAAATTCTGCCCAGATTTACCATTTTGTAAGATACATGAATTTTAAAAATGGCTCATTTTTGCCTTTTTTGTGTACTAAGTATACGTAGAAGCTGTATGATCGCTCCAAAAGCATTTAAATGAAAGCCCCAAAACTCATAGTGTTTTATAAGCATATGCGGCATTTCGAAAAATTTCATTTCAGGTGGTTCGAAACGAAATTCCGCGGAATTTCGCGGAATTTGAGCATGGCGAAATCTGATTTCTTGATTTCGTTTCGTTAATTTCCATAAATTTCGCCAGCAAAAACTAGCTTTAAACGAAATTTAACGTAATTCCGCGGAATTTCTAAACTATTTTAAACTCATATCATACTTTAAATTGCTCAAAATTTCGGCTGCACTGATAAAAAATTCAAAGCCTGTTTTTAAATTTTGTTGCCTATATATTAACGCCTACTATTTACGTTACCTCAATTTGAATCTCACCGAAAGTAAGAATAAAATTTCTAGCGGATTGAAGAAGCTCCATATAACTTATCTGTAATATAACAGTCAATATTCAGCGAATCAACTAAATATACTTACAGTCCTTAAGGTGAAGGTGAGTTGAGTACCAAAACAAAGCTTTGAAAGTATTGGTACAATAAAAACTGTCATATACTGTAGTAGTATTGGTGCCGTATTTATTAAAAAACAAAGAATATTAGTAGGGTGGCTCAAAAAACGACCCAGCTCCAAAACGCTCAATCGATTCCGTCCCATGCTCCGAGTGTCCTCCTTCGATTTTAACAAAAACTGATTGAGCACAAGCCGGTTAAAGTTTGTAATGAAAGCTAGTATGGGAAACTAAACCTTTCATTACACTGACTACAGTGCCTCTCCTCCGAACGCTGGCGAAAAGAGAACCCACATAGCTGAATGAAAACAGCACCTTATTGGGAAAGATCCATTGATTACATAACGCGAAAATAGCATTTTATACCCCGCGCACTCCCATGTCACACTTTTTGTATGAAGTATCTGCTCCTGGTGCGATAGATATCACAGACAAATTCTGGCTATTTTGTTGAATTACACGTTTCACTGATGCTTTCTGAGAAGCTTAATTATCATGCCACGTATTCGCAACCTCGATTAGAATCGACTCCCAACTATCGGAACGACAATTCAATATGCATTGTCTATGGAGTTAAAGCTCTTGAATATTTCATCCAGTCAAATGGTCTCCCCCCTCGCCAGGGCCCAATGACGAAGCGCCACAATCAGAATAATGTTAAATTCAACCTCGCCATATCAACTCTCATACAAACCTGAAACGACCTGTGCACGGTAAGCCCCTATTCAAATCAGCCCAAACCATCGGAAGACACCCAATATATGAAACATATTCGACTGAGTGTGGCGGAGCAAAATAATTTTTGAGCCACCCTAAATATTAGTTTGCTGCTGCCAGTTCCGGTGTTTACATTTGCTCCGCGATTCGTTTTTAGTGTTTTTTTTTCGGTCAATAATAGCAGTTTTCATTAGGTTTTCGCTTCAAACAAGTGACTTATTTCAAAAAGTGGTGTTTAACTGGCATTCCATCAACATTTCAGTCTGCTCATGTGCGGAGAAGTGTGTGAAAACTTGATTTTTTCAATGCCCTTTGAGAAGAAGTGAAGTGCAGTGATAAGCCCACCAAATCGCGAACGGCTATTAAATTGGCACGAAACTGCTGATTTATGCCATAATTCGTGCCGAAATCCATAGGACTCTTTGAAGAAACATGTTCATTATCACGGTTAGTAAATAAATATGCTGTGAGCAGGTTAGTAATTTGAATATCAAACTTTTGTTCGGTGCTGTTCGATGCATTCGAATGTTGGTGGGAGAGGAGTGCGGGAGGTGTGGTATTGACCCGTGGAAGGTCCGGTGCCATATTGACTGCCATCGTGGTACTCTTCTAACTATGTCCTTAAGAAGGTTTGAAATTTGTTGAAATGTTGTTTGGCTCTTTGAAAAATATGTTGTAACATTGCAGAGTCGTATGTATTTCTAGATCTTTGTATGGCATTTGCCAAAGTCCAGAACGGATTGAAAGATTAGTAGAATCGGTGATAGTAAAGGCTCATGATAGCCTTCAGGTTCAGCTCATACTGTCCATAGCAGCTGTTTCTTGCACTTAAGGGGGAACAAAGATTGGCATCAAACCACTACACAAATCCGTGTTTTTTTAATGAGTGTTTGTGGTATTTCTCAGTGTTGCACTACTGTAATAACAATTTTTCGAAGGAGGAAAAGAGACAGACGACACAACGCCGGTGGTAAATCATTCAGAAAGCAATTTTCATTGTCCAACTTTTCTTGAGCCTTAATTAAAGAAGTCGACTTACTTTATAGTATCGTACACCATCACGGAGAAGAGGGCTTTAAAAACATGACAAATCGTGACAAATCATATCTCGCGCAAAGTTTCATAACAGCGTAACTGCATTGATCGATTTGTCTTCATAGATTGTTTTGTATAACGCAAAAGATTCAAAGCTACAACCATGTTTGTTGCTTCTGGAGTAAGATGCAACCATTCATTACCACCTCTAACTCTAAAATCTATGGCAAACTGTCTAAATTCGCTGCAATGTTAAAAAGAAATCATCGACGAAGAGAAATCGATTAACGCAGTTACGCCCTTATGATCATAAGCGCGAGATATACAAATTTCTGATGGTTAGCCACCTCTGAAGTGGATCGGTCGATTATCGGATTAGCTATCGAGCCTTGGATAGCTCGTGCTGATTGTATTGCGAATTCATTTTGCTCATCTTTAGCATACTTTAGCATAATCAATTAATTTTAAGGTGAGATGTGCTCGTTATGTGCTCGTCATGAGCTTTGGGGGCATACGCCTCACGATAAATTTCTTTTCAAACCGCTTCCAGAACCTGTATCTTCTGTTACTAAAACTCTTTTTGTTAGGTTAGGTTAGTTAGGACAATACAAATATTTAAAAACAATTATGTCTCCCCCCCTCTCGAATTTTTATTAATATATAAATAATATTTTGAGGGGGGAACAAAAAAAATCGGGTAATTTTGAGGATTTTCAAAACATTCTCTAACAAATCCGAGAGGGGTTTTGATTTTTTTTTTCATTTTATTTATTTTTTATCCCTGCTCATCCAACCCTGGACCTTTCGGAGACTAGTAGAACGTAATTGGGGGCAGCAGGGACTATGTCCAAGGGCTTGACGATCCCTCCCCAGGCCATCTGCGAGTTGTGGCGCCTGCCTAGGATGTGGTGGGGTTTGACAGCGGGCCCTGTTAAACCTCTATAAAAAGCTGCATGTATCCGCAAGTAGGCTCCGCCAAAGCGACCATGTGCCGCTCAAAGCGCATAAGCCCAAGTCCTGGTGTTAGGTGGGACGCTAAACAGCCCTGACACGACGGCCCTCCGACGAGACAGGAGGTTTGCGCAGGCCCAATAAGCCGCCTTTAAAAACAACTATTACGAACGACATAGAAGATAATACGACTCGATACAATCGGCAACGACCTAGGCGACGAATAAAGGATCACGATTGGAAGCTTGGAACATGGAACTGCAAGTCGCTAGGCTTCGCAGGTTGCGATAGGATAATCTACGATGAATTACATCCCCGCAACTTCGATGTCGTAGCGCTGCAGGAAATCTGCTGGGCAGGACAGAAAGTGTGGAAAAGCGGGCATCGAGCGGCTACCTTCTACCAAAGCTGTGGCACCACCAACGAGCTGGGAACCGGCTTCATAGTGCTGGGAAAGATGCGCCAACGCGTGATTGGGTGGCAGCCAATCAACGCAAGGATGTGCAAGCTGAGGATAAAAGGCCGTTTCTTCAACTATAGCATCATCAACGTGCACTGCCCACACGAAGGGAGATCCGACGACGAGAAAGAAGCGTTCTATGCGCAGCTGGAGCAGACATACGATGGATGCCCACTGCGGGACGTCAAAATCGTCATCGGTGACATGAACGCTCAGGTAGGAAGGGAGGAAATGTATAGACCGGTCATCGGACCAGATAGTCTGCATACCGTATCGAACGACAACGGCCAACGATGCATAAACTTTGCAGCCTCCCGCGGAGTGGTAGTCCGAAGCACTTTCTTCCCCCGCAAGAATATCCACAAGGCCACATGGAAATCACCTAATCAAGTAACGAAAAACCAAATCGACCACGTTCTAATCGACGGTAAATTCTTCTCCAACATCACGAACGTACGCACGTACCACAGTGCGAATATTGAATCCGA
Organism: Armigeres subalbatus; assembly: GCF_024139115.2. Taxonomy (NCBI): domain Eukaryota; kingdom Metazoa; phylum Arthropoda; class Insecta; order Diptera; family Culicidae; genus Armigeres; species Armigeres subalbatus. The sequence goes on from NC_085141.1 coordinate 31,963,826, forward strand.
CCACTACCTCGTCGCAGTATGTCTGCGCTCAAAACTCTCGACGGTGATCAACACGCGTCGGAGTCGTCCGCCGCGGCTTAACATTGGGCGGCTACAAGACGGTAGACTAGCCCAAGACTACGCGCAGCAGCTGGAAGCGGCACTCCCAACGGAAGAGCAGCTAGGCGCAGCATCTCTTGAAGATGGCTGGAGAGATATTCGATCCGCCATTGGAAACACCGCAACCGCTGCACTAGGCACGGTGGCTCCGGATCAGAGAAACGACTGGTATGACGGCGAATGTGAGCAGTTAGTTGAGGAGAAGAATGCAGCATGGGCGAGATTGTTGCAACACCGCACGAGGGCGAACGAGGCACGATACAAACGGGCGCGGAACAGACAAAACTTGATTTTCCGGAGGAAAAAGCGCCAGCAGGAAGATCGAGACCGTGAAGAGACGGAGGAACTGTACCGCGCTAATAACGCACGAAAGTTCTATGAGAAGTTGAACCGTTCACGTAAGGGCCACGTGCCACAGCCCGATATGTGTAAGGACATAAACGGGAACCTTCTTACAAACGAGCGTGAGGTGATCCAAAGGTGGCGGCAGCACCTGAATGGCGATATGGCAGACAACGGTGGCGGTATGGTAATGAACCTAGGAGCACGCGCGCAGGACATGCGACTTCCGGCTCCGAATCTCCAGGAAATCCAGGAGCAGATCGGCCGGCTGAAAAACAACAAAGCCCCTGGAGTTGACCAACTACCAGGAGAGCTGTTTAAGGTCACTCCTGACAGAATCCAAGTTTCAAAGTGCTCGCGTTTTCGGGGGCACACCACTCGATACGGAAGCAACGCACAACTGTCATCTTTATTTTTTCATGATTGCTGCGACGCAGCAAAGCTAAATCAACGAAAATGACAGTTGTCCGCCGCCTCCGTATTGAGTGGTGTGCCCCCGAAAACGCGAGCACTTTGAAAGTTGGATTCAGTCAGGAGTGACCTTAAACACGGTGGTGAAGCACTGGCTAGAGCGCTGCATTGGGTGATAACCAAGGTTTGGGAGGATGAGGTTCTGCCGCAGGAGTGGATGGAAGGTGTCGTGTGTCCCATCTACAAAAAGGGCGATAAGCTGGATTGTAGCAACTACCGCGCAATAACATTGCTGAACGCCGCCTACAAGGTACTCTCCCAAATTTTATGCCGTCGACTAACACCAATTGCAAGAGAGTTCGTGGGGCAGTACCAGGCGGGATTTATGGGTGAACGCTCTACCACAGACCAGGTGTTCGCCATACGTCAGGTATTGCAGAAATGCCGCGAATACAACGTGCCCACACATCATCTATTTATCGACTTCAAAGCCGCATATGATACAATCGATCGGGACCAGCTATGGCAGCTAATGTACGAAAACGGATTTCCGGATAAACTGATACGGTTGATCAAGGCGACGATGGATCGGGTGATGTGCGTAGTTCGAGTTTCAGGGGCATTCTCGAGTCCCTTCGAAACCCGTAGAGGGTTACGGCAAGGTGATGGTCTTTCGTGTCTGCTAATCAACATCGCTTTGGAGGGAGTAATACGAAAGGCAGGGATTGACACGAGTGGTACGATTTTCACGAAGTCCGTCCAGTTATTTGGTTTCGCCGACGACATTGATATCATGGCACGTAACTTTGAGAGGATGGAGGAAGCCTACATCAGACTGAAAAGCGAAGCTAAACGGATTGGACTAGTCATCAACACGTCGAAGACGAAGTACATGATAGGAAGAGGCTCAAGAGAGGTCAATGTGAGCCAACCACCACGAGTTTCTATCGCTGGTATCGTCGAGGTGGTTGAAGAATTCGTGTACTTGGGCTCACTGGTGACCGCCGATAACGATACCAGCAGAGAAATTCGGAGACGCATAGTGGCTGGAAATCGTACGTACTTTGGACTCCGCAAGACGCTTCGATCGAATAGAGTTCGCCGCCGTACCAAACTGACTATCTACAAAACGCTTATAAGACCGGTAGTTCTCTACGGACACGAGACCTGGACGATGCTCGTGGAGGACCAACGCGCACTGGGAGTTTTCGAAAGGAAAGTGTTGCGTACCATCTATGGTGGGTTGCAGATGGCGGACGATACGTGGAGGAGGCGAATGAACCACGAGTTGCATCAGCTGTTGGGAGAACCATCCATCGTTCACACCGCGAAAATCGGAAGACTGCGGTGGGCCGGGCACGTAGCCAGAGTGTCGGACAGTAATCCGGTGAAAATGGTTCTCGACAACGATCCGACGGGAACAAGAAGGCGAGGTGCACAGCGGGCAAGGTGGATCGATCAGGTGGAGGACGACTTGCAGACCCTCCGCAGACTGCGTGGTTGGCGAAGTGCAGCCATGAACCGAGCTGAATGGAGAAGTCTTTTATGTGCAGCACAGGCCACTCCGGCCTTAGTCTGATGATAAATAGAACGTAATTAAAATTACTTATTTGAAACGGCCTTATTTGACTTCCAAAAATTTTACTTAAATTGCGTACGTAAGCAAGCAATTTAACGAAAATTCCGCGGAAAAAATTTAAAATTTCGTTTCGTTTCGAAAAATTTTGAATTAAATAGACTTTGATTTCGTATCGTTCCGTGTTGTCGAAAATAAATCTATATTTCGTTTCGTTTCGTTTCGCCCAGAAAAAGTGTTTTATCGCATACCCTTAGTGTTGTATACCGATCGACTCAGTTCGACGAATTAGGATGATGTCTGTGTGAATGTCTGTATGTGTGTGTGAGCAAAAACGATCTTAACTCTTTCCACTTCCAGCTGCTGCGCGTAGTCTTAGGCTAGTCTACCGTCTTGTAGCCGCCCAATGTTTAGCCGCGGCGACCGACTTCGACGCGTGTTCTACACCGTCGAAAGTTTCAAGCGCATGCATACTACCACGAGGTGGTGTTCGGATTCAATATTCGCACTGCTTTAAGTGCGGACGTTCGTGATGTCGGAAAAGAATTGACCGTCGATTAAAATGTGATCGATTTGGTTTTCCGTTTCTTGGTTAGGTGATCTCCATGTGGTCTTGTAGATATTCTTTTGCGAGGGAAGAAAGTGCTTCGGATTACCATTCCGCGGGAGGCTGCAAAGTTAATGCATCGTTGGCCGATCCAGTTTGTACATTTCCTCCCTTCCTACCTAAGCGTTAATTTAGCCGATTACGATTTTGACGTCCCGCAGTGGGCATCCATCGTGTATGTCTGCTCCGGCTGGGCATAGAACGCTTCTTTCTCGTCGTCGGGTCACCCTCCGTGTGGGCGGTGCACGTTGATGGTGATTAGGGACGTTCCGATACTTCCGACATATCGGAATATCGATATTTTGGTTTCGATATTCGATATTTTTGTATCGATATTTAGCTTTCAATATATCGGTCATATCGATATTTTTGCTTTCGATATCGATATATTGTATCAGAACTAGGGATCCTGTAATGAGAGATATGCGAAAGCGGCCATTGTAAGCCAATCGAGCATTGAGAACTGTCAAAACGTGAGCCAAATGAACGTAGTTATTGTTTTGAGATTGAGACGAGGTTGAGAGGTATTGAGATAGATTTTAAGAAAAGTTTCATCGAATAAACAATTTGTTTTAATTTCGCGAAAAGAAGTAATATAGTTTTTGTATCGTGTTTCGCCTGTTTGTATTGCACTTTTATTTTAGTGATAAAGCTTATTTAAACACTGTTAGTGGACAGACAAACATAATCCAAATTGTTATCAAATGCAAAGTCATATACAAGCTTCAACACTTTGCGCTGCGGCAAGTGCTGGAAGCGTTTGCTAACAAAAGTAACAGCGTTGCTAAATCGTCTGGAAAAGTATTTGCATATCTCTCATTATAGGATCCCTAATCAGAACGATGCTGGTCCTTAGGCCGAAGGCCGTTAAGCCGAAGGTCATTAGGCCGAAGGCCATTAGGCCGAACGGTCATTAGGCCGAATGGCCATTAGGCCGAACGGTCATTAAGCCGAATGGCCATTAGGCCGAATGAGAACTGGGGAGGGAGAAATGAGTTGTGCGAAGTGATGAAGTAGGAAGAAGGAGAAAGGAAACAGGAAGATGAAAGAAGGAAGAAGGAAGATGGAAGAAGAAAGAAAGAATAAGAAAGAAAGAAGACGGGAGAAAGAAAAAAGAAAGAAGAAGGAAGAAGGAAGAAGGAAGAAGAAAGAAGAAGAGAGGTGAAAGAAGGTGGAAAGAGGAAAGAAAAAACAAGCAAGAAGGAAGAAGGAAGAAGGAAAAAGAAGAAAGGAAGAAGGAAGGAGGAAGAAAGAAGAAGGAAGGAGCAAGAAAGAAGAAGGAAGGAGCAAGAAAGAAGAAGGAAGAAGAAAGTAGGAAGATGAATGAAGGAAGAAGGAAGATGGAAGAAGGAAGAAATAAGAAGGAAGAAGGAAGAAAGAAAAAGGAAAAAGGAAGAAGGAGGAAGGAGGAAGGAGGAAGGAGGAAGGAAGAAGGAAGAAGGAAGAAGGAAGAAGGAAGAAGGAAGAGAAAGAAGGAAGAAGGAAGAAGGAAGAAGTAAGAAGGAAGAAGGAAAACGAGAGAAGGAAGAAGAATGAAGGAAGAAGGAAGAAGGAAGAAGGGATAAGGAATAAGGAAGAACGAAGAACGAAGAAGGAAAAAAGAAGAAGGAAGAAGGGAAGAAGGAAGACGGAAAAAGGAAGAAGAAAGAAGGAAGATAGAAGAAGGAAGAAGGAAGATGAAAGAAGGAAGAAGGAAGAAGGAAGAAGGAAGAAGGAAGAAGGAAAAAAGGAAGAAGGAAGAAGGAAAAAAGGAAGTAGGAAGAAGGAAGTAGGAAGCAGGAAGAAAGAAGGAAGAAGGAAAAAGGTGGAAGGACGAAGATAGAAAGAAGAAAGAAGAAGGAAGAAGGAAGAAGATAAAAGGGAGAAAAAAGCGAAGAAGGAAGAAGTTAAAAGGGAGAAAAGGCGAAGAAGGAAAAATGAAGAAGAAATAAGGAATAATTGAGAACGAAGAAGAGAAAAGCAAGAAGGGAGAAGGAAAAAGGAAGAAGGAAGACAGAAAAAGAAAGAAGAATAAAAAAAGATGGAGAGAAGGAAGAAAGAAGAAGAAAGAAAGAAGAAAGGAGGAAGAAAAAGGAAACAAGAAGAAGAAAGTAGAAAAAAGAAAGAAGGAAGAAGGAAGGAGGAAGAAGAAAGAAGAAAGAGGAAGAAAGAAGAACCAAGAAAGAAGAAGAATGAAGGAAGAAAGAAGGAAAAGGAATGCAGAAATAAGAAGAAAGAAGGGAGAAGAAATAAGTAGCATAGAAAATAGGTAGGAAATAGGTAGGAGCAAGAAGGAAAAGCGAAAAAAAAGAAAGAAGGAAAAAGAAGACAACACCTAATGGATAACACCTCGGCCTTATGGCCTGACACCTATCAGAACATAGTAACACAAAAATAACAATTGTATTGTATTTTGTGAAGAAAAAATACCTCTTTCAAAATGGATCTGAAATGCGGTATTTTTACTGATTTAGAGAATTTTTCTCGGTAGAGCGGATGGAGTAAGGTGTGCGCTGTCATCACAAATAGTTTTGGCAACTCGACACTTTGCATTGACGCACCGTTGTGCAACATCTGTCAGGCCGCTGGTCCTTGAATCCTTTTGCGAATGCAATTATCTATTTGGCGTGTTCCCATGATAAATTAGATAAATTAACTTTAGAAATTAGGAAGAGATTTGTGGAAATGGGAGTTAAAAGTATTGGAAAACATATGAAAATTTTCTCAAAAACAATTCCCCGAAGGAATTAAAGAGAATTTCCTGAAAATATTTCTGGGGTTTTCTGATGATAATTTTGATTTTTTTTTTCTGATGGAACTTTTTGCGATAATTTTGAAGAATGCCTGTGAAAATAAAGGAGAATTTCTTGAAGAAAGCCAAGAGAATTCCATGTAAAACAAAGAGGATAATTTCTCGTGAAAGTTTAAGAAAATTTCCTTTTTAGTTAAGAATATTTTAATGGATTTTCTTGTAAAATATCTGAATTTTATAAAAGAATTAAATTCAAACTTTAAAAAACATCCTTGGAAATTCTGAAGAGAGAATTTAATATTGTCAAAAAACCAGAATAACCCGAGGAGAAACACAGAAAAAAAATCAGCAAATTTCTCGAAACTTCAGATGATTTTTTCTAGCGAGGGGAAAATAGTGAGGTCAGTGAGGTGCCGTAAACGCTGTCTCTACCGGGTAAAACTACGACGTACGGCGCCACCGATGATTGTTGGACTGGCACACTCTAAAAGCAGATTGGATTAAAAATAGTCATTTCTAATAATTATTGTAAATTGATAATACAGTAATACGACAGTAAATGATAAATACATCAAATATATTTTAAATATTTTCATTTTTAAAATATTATTTGATTTTCCGATATATCGATATTTTCATTCCAATATATCGATGATATCGATACTTTGAGTCGATTATAGTATCGAATCAAATATCGATATTTTGAAGTATCGGAACGTCCCTAATTGTGATTGAAAATTATTAATTTTTGTAGATTTCAGCCAATCAAATATATTACATAAATGATGCAAAATTTAATGAATGAATTCTCATATGAAACAAATTACACACATACAGATTTCGTTGAGTTTATTATTTTGTTTATTTCTGGTAGCATTCACAAAGATAACTAATGGTAACTGTTCATACTCTTCATCTCCTCTTTTTAGCTTCATCTCTTTCAATGACTCATTTTTCCAACTAAAACTTGACCTGCTTTTAAACTTAGTGTTCTATTACCATCTCTACATTTTATGATTGAAAACTTTTCAATACCTGCCAATTACATGATTATGTGTGCTGTGTAGCAACAACTTAGGCCGGACCGAGAATCGTACTCCCCATTTCCGGAATCCGGATTGGCAACTTACGCCTTTGTGCCTAAATTCTTCCTATCAAAAATAAATATAAAACAAACAAACAGTTCGATTTGATTCCTATTTTTGTGCATCGAGCTTGCATGTTATTAATGCAATGAAATTGGTCCTTTGTTTCTTTGTTTCGAGAAGAGAATATCAGTGAGATGGTAACGGGAACAGTTCTTCCTTATATTTGGTTTACAAATATATCATTTGATATAATTCTTTCAAGTTACATTAGAGTAACACAATAATAATAAATATTAATAAACTAGACTATAAATTAATAAACTAGACTAACAAAATATAAAGCAAGCTAGGCATTAGAATAATTTTCGTTTAGCCTAACGGAAATATACACATCAGCGTAAGGAACAACCACAGGAACCCACTGAAGGTAAGAAGATAGATAACGGATTTCCTTTTTTCGTGCAAATGTTTCAGTTTTCTTAGGCTTTTTTCGATTTCATTGGCAATTGGACTAAATTTGTGTCTTAGCATCAAACAAGGGATCTTCCATTTGGATGAAATATTTGGTAGCCAGCTGCCACAAGTTTGCTTTACGTACGTGTGTAACGGATTAAGCATAATGTCTAATTCATTTTCACAGAAATACAGAGCAATTCGACCACCGGTGGTGTTCGTCACGTATGCGGGAACCCAATCGTCATCGATTCCACTAAAGTTGGTTACATTATCATCGGTGTCCTCTTGGCGGAAGGTTCTCACAAGGAGCCCGTTCGAAATCCAGGGATTCGGTACGACTAGAGCTCCGAAACAATAGAAACTGTTCTCACAATTCGAAAGTATTAGGAATATTCGTGAGGTTACAGTGTAAAAGGTGAAGTATGCATCAAAGTCGATACCGTCCAAATGTGAAAAGCGAAAAACTCCTAACTGTCGATCAGTATAATGGACAAGAGCTGGTGGATGGCTGACAGACATCAAGAACGTCTTCGGGGTATTATTGAAATGGGTAATAGTGTGTTGCCCTTTCGGTGGGCAACTTGCTAAAGTGCTTACAGTCAGAGTTGTCGAAAGAAAGAACAATACGAACGACGTTCGTGACATTAGTAAAGCTTTTTCGAGAATTAAATAACGTGGGATTGTTAAGTCTACTTTGTGTCTTTGTGTCTACAACATTTGTTGTACATATGGAGCCTTGCAGTATGTGAGGTGAATTATCTTATTGAAATTTAATTACCCTGGGGATGTATGAGACATAAATCAGATAATGTAATTTTTTTTAGTATCTTATTATAGCTCTCATATGAAGTAGTCAACGTCTTCGATGATACTAATCTCTCTCTATTAATAATGCAATGAATGTAACAACCTATAATGAAATGGAAATGTATTATTTTTGGGCAGTGTTTAAAATGTATAGCTTAATGTTGGATATGCTCAATTCGGCGTGTAACCTCCCGAGACACACCTGATTTACATGCACGTTTTTGCCTTCCTAGGTTAAATTAAGATATGTCAAGGAAATATAATTTCCGAGTGAAAAGCATTGTCGGGCAAATGTTATTTTCGGGAAACATGTAATCTATTGTAAAATTTTATTTTCGGAGGAAATGTCTTTTTTTGGAAAATAAACTTTTAGTGGAAATGACATTTTCGTAGAAACAATATTTTTGAGGAAATGTCTTTTTGAAGAAAACATCTTCGGGTGAATGTTATTTTCGGGAAAATATTATTTTCGAAAAGATGTTTTTTTGAGAAATTTTCAATTTTAAAAAACTTGTGGGAAATTTGAATTATGCCTGACTACCTCTAGGAGACTAAGGTCAACATTTTTAATAAGCCAAACACATAACCTTTTTTTGTCACCAAGAATAAATAATTTTATCCGTACATACCTATTTCCTTATGGAAAGTGAAACGTATAATATTTTAGAAAAAGTTCAATGTTTTTTTTTTGTTTTCCAATATTTTAGATGATACTTTAGATTGAGATTGAGATACAAAAATGTTACCAGCTTTTGCATCTAACGACTAGAAATAATTCCATTGTTGCTAGTCCTAATCTATTCCCAAATCCCAAAATGAAATTCCCACTCACTGAATTGGCCCACTGGGGACGCCGTATCAAAAAGCAATCATCTCGCAACGGAATCACACAGCGCGCCCCAAACAACGTGCTTGTACCGATGATTGCCGACGCGTTTGCAGCCAGCCGAGGAAGCCGCGGTAAACCACAGAATCGCCTACACGTTTCACTTTGGCGGTCATCATTGGGACGCGGGTACGTCTTGCGGTCGTGCAAGTTGTCACGGGCTCCAGCGACAGTAATCAAGATCGGGGAACGGGAAGGAAATTGCTGCCATAAACCGCGGACGATGTCCGCGGTTAAGTGCTTGGTGCTTGAATCGAATAAAAAAAATCGCAATCTTCGAAGATCCATTACTGGTGGTGACGATGTTGGTATAACAATTACATTTAGATGGAACTGAACGTCGTAGAACAGTAACGGTGCCTACAGCCAAGTACAGAACAATCAAAGCATTGCTTCCTCGTGCCGTTGAAAGCTTCTGGGGGTGGGCGTTTGTGATCATTAATCTAAACACTAATTACACGTGTCAGTGATTGAAGTTATCAACCTAGAGTTGTAGGCTAGGCACACGAGAATTGTTTTCTATGGCGAATGCAACATTGAAGAACTGTTTTATAGCTGTTTTAGTTATTTCAATCTCCAGTTGTTACGCAGTTTAGTTTACTCAATTTTCTGGAAAAGTAATGCCTTAGAAAACTAACGCCTTTCTTAATTATTTAGACCGACTTCTCTAACTTTGAACTTAAAAGCCGCACAGACTGATTTAAATTAATTGATTCCTATTCTTATAAACTACTTTACTAATGTTAAAATTGATCTCTTCACTGACTTCATTAAAATGGCATGAGTCTAAGAAATGGATATTTGTTGTTCAAAAGAGCACTTTTGCCAACTCAATGCCAGTAGAAAATACTGACACATAGAAAGAAAAAAAACCTTGGATCAATTTAGAAAGTAGCGATCAAAACCACTTTGATTGATTTTACGATGGGATACGGCGTGTTTCAATTGAGTAGGATCCAATTTTGGCCATGTGTGTCACACACAGTAGTGGCAGCCAGAGCAGATCCATTCATAAATCTCTAAGCCTCTCACGTCACATAAAATGTAGTAAACCTGCTGCTACACACCAAATAGACATTGCAGAACACCCACTCATTATGGGTTCGACATCAATACGGGCTAGAAAACACAAAAATGGTTACTTCAACTGAAAGGGGTATGATCGTCGCCAGAGTTGTTGTCCGTTGGGGCAACATTGACGGTGTTTTGCTAATTGGTTGAACCAATCGAACGTCGCCGATGATGGTTTACCGAGTCTGGTTCGATATGTACCTTTCGGGCAAGCGTACAAAGCAGGAAAGTCGTAAACAAGAATGCTAAATGAACCCGTGTGCGGTAGGATTTTGCCGTAGTTCCGCGACTTACCTACTGCCACTTGAAAGGTTATTTATTGAATGTGAATCTGTAAACAAAAAAACCGTTCATAGACAAGATGGCCATATTTTCATTAGCAAGAAAAATTCAAAACCATTGCGTTATTCAGCAAAAATCTAATGATTTATATAGTCATCTAATCTAGGCTCAGTCCAAGTTTCATATTTATTTTGAGAATGACTGCAAAACACGATATATTGACGACGTGTGATGTAAGTATATTTTATGTTTGCAGAGATGGTATGAATGACATTTCGTGAAAGCCTGCATTTTGTTTTATGAATTCGGAAGAGGTAGGCTAGAAATCCGCCATAAGAACGTCTGAATGTGGTAAACAAGTCATGAAATTATGTAAGGTTTTGTGGCCCAAGCTGGCGCACGATTGGACTGAGGATGGATCGTAGTATGCCAAGTGTACTAGACGCAAAAATTTTCTGCTCCGTTTTTCCTGTCGAATATTTTTTCAATTTTTCAAACGTTTTCACTTCGACGGAATTCTTAAGTGAAAAAGTGGCTCCAGATCATCAAGTTTGTTTTATTCTAAAGTGGTCAGATGCTAGAAGCAAGCCCGAAGAGATCTGATCTTATCAGAAACCGCAACGGCACAAACAGCAGAAGCAAAGCAATAATTCCTAAGAGAAAAGCCCGAATCCCGAAGATGACGAATTGGACGAACCTCGAGTGCAGTGTGCAATTATCCTTCAAAATAAAATAGATCATTGAATCGATCGTTGATGTAGACGAATGCTGATGACCTACAGACCATTGAATGTTAGCAGCTCAACGTGTGTTTCACCTAGGCCGATTTTACCATCATCACGGGAGTGTACTTTGCCTTCGTTTGTTAGTGGAAGAAGAACGAGCAACAACTATTATTTTGGTGAGGTCTTAAAAGTTTACATATACTATTAGGACATAGCCCAATCTTTCATCTGTGATTATTTCTTGATCATTTCTGCTCTACGACTATGCCTTCTACCACTTCCCTCAATTTCCACAGCAATCGCTAAAACTAAAATAAGCTAATGCTCTATCCAACGCTCCGAAAGTACTTGTTATCAATTGTTAATCATTCTAAATAATTATGCGGACACGGTAAAATTAAATCCATCAATAAAGTTATTAGTTCATTTCTGTAGCCGATAAGGAGCTTCCATGTCAGATAAAATGAAAAGTGAAGTTCAAGTGTTACGGCACTGTTTTAGATGTTCTGACGTGCCAAGAAAAGGAATATCAAGAAGCATTCAGATAAATTTAAAAAAACGAGTGGTTTGTTTCATAATGTTTGTATTTATATCCAATATCGCTCTACCTTCTATCAAATTTTAGAATTTTCTTTTTATTTTTCTCGAATTTTTCTAGATTTTTTTTTTTGATTTTCTTTGGAAAATTCTTCCATATTCTTAAGGACAAATATGGTACTATCATATATAGTATTCCGGCGGTACTTTCGAGCAAATAAATCAGTGAACTTTTTGTTTGCTTTGCAAGTTGCTCGTGAGTATCGGTAGATATTGATCAGCTTTAAATGATCGGTATATTTAAAAAAAAAGAAGCAATTCTGCTACCGAAAATATGCCTCAAAAAGTTGTCGGCATCGGCGAAAGGTGTACCTATTTTAAAATTGCTGCGGTCGATAACATTTTGAAGATCGATTTTAATATACATAAGAATATTAATTTTATGTACCATGACGTCAGCAGTGATAGAATTAACAACAGTCGATCGCGTTTGAATCACAAACATGTGCTTCTTCCTGTCGTATTGAGGCGGGTTTGCTTCTGCTACGACAATAGAGGCTTGTTTGCAGCCGTTTGATCATTTACTCATCCACTTAGAATTCATTTGTTGATCAAAATCACTATCATATCAGGGGGGAAGGGGAATTTAATTTCTTTTGCTCTTTTTCGTTTCAGAGAGCGAGCAAAGGCGCTTAAACCTAGGCTATAAGCCAGGGCAAGGCTAATACCTGCGCCCCATCCGAGGAAAATCATCGGCAAGGATAATGGAGTGACATAAATTTCTTAGCAAAGTCACTCCCAACGTATTTCCACAAATGTTCTATCATTTGCTTATAATGATACTCCTAAACCACATACCCTACCCACCATCCAATTCCTTGACATCTATGAGGGCGTCGGTGAGTCGCTGGCCTCTCGTTAAGTAGATGTCATATCATCATTTCCTTCCCTTTCCTAGTAACGGAGAAGATGGGCGTGGCCGGCAATGATAGCTTTCATGTTTTATCATTTTGGACCCCCAATTGGATTTCCATTGAATCCCAAATGGAAATCCATAAGCAATTGGGGTAAGAAAGGTAAACAATATACATGACAACTATCAGTATGCAATCTACGAAATACTCCGTTACAACGCAACGCAACGCAACGCAACGCAAGCTGGCGCACGATTGGACACGTGATGGAAGGAAGGGTTTCTAACGTAAATGTGAATTAAATTTCCAGATGAAATCTCTGACGGAACCCTTGATGAAATTTCTTAATGATTCCTGAAAAAAAGTCTGAATAAATTTCGGATTTCCAAAATAATTTCGATAGGAATATCCAAAAGTGTTACGGAATTTCCAATTAAATTTTCGGAGGAATGTTCGAAAGTATTCCTGATGGAACTTTCGCATTGAATTCCTGAGTGACATTCTGAAGATAGAAGAGGAATTTCGATGGAATTTTTTCCTAGAGTTTTGGAAGGGAATTAATGGAAGAATTTGTTTTAGAAACCCATTAAAAAATTGAAGGAGTTCCTACTTCAATTTCGGCAGGAATTCCTAAAGCAATTTCCAAAGGAATTCAAAAAGAAATTTTGGAAGGTTTTCTTGAAACAATTTCCATACTTAAAAAGAAAAAAACCTCGTTTAACAAACTGGGATCTTTACACAGAGTTGATCTCTACCAAATTTCATGGATGTCTACCTTCTATAGAAACTCCTATCGACTTGGATGATGCAGTTGATACTACAACGTTGCACATCGTGGAAGCTTTCGAAGAAGCTTGCCCTTTGCGTTCTGTAAAAACCTCAAGAGGAACCCCTTGGTGGAATTCCGATATGGTTAAGCTAAGGAAGCAGTGTAGAAGGAGTTGGAACAGATGCCATTCAGCAGGGACGGATTCTTTCAAGTTGGCTCGCAAAGCTTACAAGAAGGCTCTAGGATCTGCTGAACGATCCGGCTGGAAAACCCTTTGTGCAAATGTTTCCAATTTGAGTGAAGCCAGTCGATTGAATAAAATTCATGCGAGATCCAAGTTGGCGAAATTCGCAAGCCAAATGGCGACTACACTTCTTCTGATGAATAATCGTTAGAGCACTTATTTGATACGCACTTCCCTGGATGTGTCGATATAACATCTCCGGATCATCCTGATGTCTTTTCAAGTAGCTATGGATCTTGGGCTCAAGCACGTAGAATCATAACTACTGAATCGATTCAATGGGCACTTAACAGTTTTGCTCCCTACAAATCTCCAGGGGAGGATGGGATTTTTTTTTGGCCAAAAAAAAGCCGGGGGGGAGACATAATTGTTTTTAAATATTTGTATCGGCCTAAATTGAGTTTATCACAAACTTTTGTTTACAGATAAAAACGCTTAAATCGTTTCACAGACGGTTGAGATCTTGATAAGACCAATTTATTTGCTTTTGATAATTGATTCAGCTAATTTGCCTTAAATCACTATAAACTCCACAAGACTTTCAAAAATAAAAAAAGAATGCTCATTATTCGTTGATTCGGTCACAGAAACAATCATGGTTATTAATTTGTAAAAAAAGTCACAGAAGAATTACGGTAAACCGAGTGTAATTTAAGGTAATTCAAAAAAAATATTTTTGACGCTTTGATTTCTAAGGGCTTACCCATATGTTGATATAAATTTAATTTTTTTTTTTCTGAGGTATGGATGAAATTTGACTAGTAAATATTTAGTTTTTTCTCTATGCTTAAATACTTCAACAATAGAAAAACAAACACACTCGAATGAGAAGTTTATTAATATTTGAATTTTAATTTGAAAATGAGCTCCACGTAACATCTAATCTCTTCTATATAATTTAAGCCATATGTATAATGAATGTAATTAATATGTATATAATAATAAATGCAACGAATGAGATGAAAATAAAATATTGTAATGCATAAAAGTCCGTGTGATAAACGCTAGGATGGACTTCCGTTATCGCTCCGTTTATCTTTCTCAAAGGACATAATCGGTTTTTTCCTATGCCGGCAGTTTACATTATTCTCTTCGAAGGATGCACATCACTAGATAACGAACATTCATAGAAAGAGTCAATATAACCCATACAAAGAGTAGATATAACGATCGCAACTTATGTAGTAATGCATAAACTAACAGCGCGTGCACTGTACAATGTCTATGGAATAGTAACCGGAAGCAGAGACTTCTAGCGGCCTGTTCGTTGTGCTAAGTTTTCTGTGACGTAGCAAAGTGACGTAAGAGCAAGGATACCAGGGCATTAACTTAAATGACTTTAGCGTGTTAAGATGGATCATGAATTGCATGGTCTCTCCCTTACATAGTATCGTAATTCGACGCAATACTACTCGTTTTGTTCCAGTTCGAAACAGAAGTTGGATCAGTTTAAATAGCCAATTCCTGCCTTCAACCCAGCGGAAAGAATTGTTTAGATTATCAAATTTCGAAATATGTGATCCATTGATTTTTCATAAGGTGGTTAATATGTGACTTACCTTATGGCGTTTACTGCCCTTAAATTTATTACAGTCCCATGTTTGCTTAATTTCCTATCTACATGGGACGGTTATGAGTTTATGGGCAGTTTAGATGGAGAGGGAAAGATTTTGAGCACCTATTTTTGCACCGTTACCTACTTCATCCATATCGATTATGTAGAGCTGAGTAATCACGGTACAGTCTAAGGAATTTCCTTCAGGTCTTCAGGCTATTTGACCTTTAGAACAATCCTAAGCGAAATCATTGCTTGCAGGACAACTTGCACTGCCACTAGAGGCATTCCACGGAGGCATACCAGTCGATCCTGAGCGACCATTTCGAAAATATCTGAAACTTTGCACAGTTTTTCAATTTCATCTAAATCATCATTTTTCGATATCAAATCTTCATATTGAGTCACGGCTAACTTTTCAAAAGGGTGTATGTGAAAATGGTTCAAAAATATTTAAAAAGCTGCACAGCAAAAACGGGATGTTCGATTGTTATGATGATAGTTCTTAAGAAAATAGGCACAGTAAAAAAAAATTTTTTTACCTTTAAAAATATCATTTTCGTCACAAAAACTCAAATATCTCAAAACCCTATCTTTTTACGAACGTAATTTTTTTAGGAAAAACGGTCCATTATATTAGCTATCTACCATAAAAATTTGGTGATGGTAAACTAATAAACAAAAAAGTTATGACATTTCAAACATTTCACAATTTTCACAATTGATAAAAAAAAATTCCGTGTGAGTTATTTTGAGAATTGCAGTTTGATGCAGATTTTATTGTTAAGGGCTTTGCGTGATTTAAACAAGTTGTTTTCATGATATTTTGATTTAATTATTCATGGCATCTATAAAAAACTTAGACACGATCCAGTGTTGTGGTCAAAAGTATTGATAATGTCATAATTTTCATTGTACGTGACTGGCGAAAAATTCTTTTAATAGTTTTGAAACCTGTTGATAATAAGAAACATATCAGAAATGTTATTTTTAAGACAAAAGCTGCAAAATTAAAGATTTATATACACGTATACGTCTATAGTTTACCTGCAAAAAATATACCTCTTAGAGCATCATTATCGGTCGCGAGCATTTTAATCACCCGCGCAGCGCTTTCATTTTAGTTTCGTTACTCGTTTCCGTATCGGTAACTATTTTCGGCTCTCAATTTGGTTGCTGTATTCCGTACCGGTGACGTTTGACAGTTGACAGTTCATCAGCGCTCTTATCTTATCTATCTACCATATTTGGTCACCTGTCAGTCGCGCTACTGTTATAGCAGCGCGTTTAGTTGCGACCGGTAAAGTGTCAAGTAATGATACTGCGCTGCCAAACGGCTTAAACTCACCGTCACCGTCTTGCTCTTAGAGAATAGACTTTATGATCGGGAGGAAACGGGTATCTTCAACAACAACAAATGCATAATAGATACATACCATGACAATGCTCACGAAAAAGCAAAAAAATTACTACCACTAAGGTTGTTAAAGATCTTATGGTAATTTTTTTGTTCAGTCAAGCAAATGACACCAAACTAGTCAGTAAAAACTTAAAAGTGATTTTGTTTATTGGAATATAACGAACAACATGGGTAGCCGCTTTCTCAACTGTTGTAGGCCGTTTGATGGAAAAAGTGTTCAAAAGAGTTACGAAATCTCACCGAAAGCACCATAGATAAACTGAAAGCGACTGGTTATGCTCCAATGTCCACTTCTTCTTCTTCTTCTTATTGGCATTATATCCCCACACTGGGACAGAGCCGCCTCGCAGCTTATTGTTTTTTAAGCACTTCCACAGTTATTAACTGCGAGGTTTCTAAGCCAAATTACCATTTTTGCATTCGTATATCATGAGGCTAACACGATGATACACTTATGCCCAGGGAAGACGAGACAATTTCCAACCCGAAAATTGCCTAGACCGGCACCGGGAATCGAACCCAGCCACCCTCAGCATGGTCTTGCTTTGTAGCCGCGCGTCTTACCGCACGGCTAAGGAGGGCCCCACATTGTCCACATTGAATACAAATTTACGCATTTGCATGTCCTGTCGTCTAAACGTTGACAAAAGAGCAATCTGTATATCATCGGTTGAGCAGAGCACATGAAGTTCGAAAACGACAACAACTGAGGAATTGCCAGAAGTATCAAGTGCTGAGAGCCTTGCCACAGTACCATCAGCGAAATCTGTTTCAACAAATCAATCGGAAGAAGAGTGTATCCAAAAGGTCAACATCGAACGCTTTAACGAGAGCATAGCTGGGATAAAAGTGACTCCGATTAAATGGAGTAAGATGGACTACGTTTATTACCCGGAGAAAAAATACCGTGAAATAAACGAAGCTGTACGAAGAAACCTCTTCAAATTAAGACCTGATGATGTGGAAAATACAGACTACGATGAGGTAATTATGAATATGAAGGAAAGGTTCTCGAATGCAGCCACGACAAGGAAAGAAAAATTATTGATTATGTCGATGCTGCCAAGTTCGTGGTCTATTCAGGATGCCATTGATGAGTTCAAAATCAATAGAAATACAGTAAAAAGGCAAAACAATTGAAGAATAACTGTCTTTCAACCAAAAATACTAGGTCTAGTACTGCATTAACAGATGAGACAAAAGAAATAGTAGTTCAATATTTTGAAGATGATGAAGTAAGTCGAGCTATGCCTGGTCAAAAAGATTATGTATCAGTAAAAAAGATGGAAAGCGTCAATCAATTCAAAAACGATTAATGATGACGACTTTGAAAGAAGCGTACACACGTTTCAAGGAAATTCACGATAATATTAAAGTAGGTTTTTCCTCATTTGCAAGCCTTCGGCCAAGGCAATGCAAGCTTCTTTCCAATTCAGGAACACATAATGTGTGTGTGCACAACCCATGAGAATATTAATCTTATTTTACATAGTTTGAAAAGAATCAATTTAACAAAGGATATTAAAATGTTAACTGGTAGTCTTTTGTGTGAAAATACAACATCAAATTGCTATCTACGATCTTGCTCGGATTGTCCAGGTTCTTCATCATTGGAAAATACTTTATTCGCTGAGTTTGAAGAAAAATATATTGATCAGTTATCATTTGAGCAATGGGTGACCACGGATAGGTGTGACCTAGAAACTATTGTAAAACCTGTAGATGAGTTAGTGTCATATTTTTATATCATAAAAACCTTGTTTAACTCACGCAAGGCCCTTAACAATAAAATCAGCATCAAACTGCGATTCTTGAAAAAAAAAAAATACACGGAATTTTTTTTTGTTTACTATGTGTGAAAATTGTGTAATGTTTGAAATGTCATAACTTTTTTGTTTATTAGTTTACCATCACCAAATTTTTATGGTAGATAGCTAATATAATGGAGCGTTTTCGTAAAAAGATAGGGTTTTGAGATATTTGAGTTTTTGTGACAAAAATGATATTTCCTAAAGCAAAAAAAAAATTTTTTACGCTGTACATTTTTTTAAGAATCACCATTTAGTTGTCTAACTTTGCTGAAAAAATCATAACAATCGAACATTCCGTTTTTGCTGTGCAGCAGCTTGAATATTTTTGAACCATTTTCACATACACCCTTTTGAAAAGTTAGTCGTGACTCAATAAAAAGATTTGATATCGAAAAATGACGATTTAGATGAAATTGAAAAACTGTGCAAAGTTTCAACTCAATAGAAAATCATGAATTAAAAATTTTGTTAAATTTTGATGCAGTTGCTTGGAATCGCTCACTAGTATCTCTACGTTGATTGCCGTGCGCAGCGAAGGTGAGATTGACTGCATGTTCGTGTGATGACCCGCTAGCATGAATTGAGGATATAAACAACTAACCCGGTTCTTCGGTTGACCTCGTCGATGATGACGTTTCCTACACGTTGGTTGATACACATTGTACTGTGGTTGCTTTCATCCTTGGCACCGTTCTTCTCTTTGGAGACACCATTCCATTGTCCGGGAAGTAGGTAATGCCACCGTCGTCGTCGTCGCCGTAGAATTCTTGCCACCAGAACTTTTGATCTTTCTGACTGTTGAAGCTGTTGTTGATGTTCTCGCAGCATTTCTCCGATGGGTACTCTAAGTGGAATCTTCAAACTGGATTTTTTAATTTTCTTTGAAAAGACGGAAAAATGGCGCATGAAGAAATTTTTGCTTCCAACTTCTATTACGACCTACTTCGATCTCCAAGTTTACATTCAACCGTCTAAGACGAATTAAGTACTCTCCATTTAATTCCACCAATTATTTTCGATATCTTTGCAGATACGTATTTCGACACAACTCGTCTTAGACGGTTGAATACATTCCACTAAAAGAGTTTAATATATTTTTCTGAAGTTTACATTGTTTCACTAGAGAATTTAATAGAAAAAAATTCAAAGGCCTTTCAGAAGGATTTACTTTTTTTAAGAATCTCTAAAGAGGGGAATTTATACATTATTCTTGAAGGAAAAAGGATTTTCTGGAGGATGTTCTGCAGAAATTATAGAAAAAATTCTTAGAGGAACTTCCAAATGTATGTCAGGATGAATATCCGAAGAAAAACCTGACTAGATTTGGGACAAAAATTTCAAAACGAATTCCTGAAAGAAGAAATTTCTCAAAGAATTATGACAAGAATCTTCGAAAGAATTTCCAATGGAATTTCTAAACAAAATCCTAATTGAATTTTCATATATTTTTTTAGATTTCTTCAAGATTTCCTTCAGAAGCATCCATTCTTTCGGGAATTCTGCCAGGAATTTCTCCGGGAAATCCTTCGAAAATTCGGACAATAGTAAATAAAACCCAGTTTCGAATCTGAAATTAAGACTTGCCAAAAGACCGAAAATATCGGAATTGCAGTCGATCCATCATCATACTTCTTCGGTTATTCTAGAGAATTCCTTCGGAATTTACTTCATAAGTTACTCCGGAAATTTGTTCAATAATCATTCGGGTGTTATTTCATTAATTTATTCAAAAGTTCGTTCGGAAGGAGATGAACCAGTCTCCGGCTGAAAATCTCCCAAATATAGATAATAATAATAAGTTCGTTCGAAAAATCCTCCCCCAGAAATTAATTCGGTTAGTCACCCAAAAATTTATTCAGGCATACTTTTGACAATTACTTCTGAAATTCCATTGTGAATTTCTTCTCTCTCCTCTAGGAATTTCTTCGAAAATCCTTCGCAAATCAATCTAGAAATACCTTCGAAAATATTCCTTATGATTTCTTTTGGAAATGGCTTTAGGAATGTCTGCGAAAATTGGTCTAGAAATTCCTTCGATTTTTTTTAATTCCTTTGCACATTCCTCCAGAAAATTAATTAGAAATTTCTGGAGAACTTCGGATATTGCTTCAAGATTTCTTTCGGGAATCGCTTCTTTAATTTATTCAGCAATTATTTCAAGATCATTCGGAAATTAATTCAATGGTTCTTTTGTAAATTTCGTCTAAATATTGTTTTAAAATTTCTTTTAGGATTTCATTCTTTAAAATAACAGTTCCTGGAACAAATAACAGCAGGAATTTCGGAAGAAATTTCACATAGTGTTACTAAAAGAATTTACGAAGGATTTCCTGAAGGAGCTTTCTAAGGTATATCCGAAGAAATCTCCAAAGGAATCGATTTAAAAGGAATTGCTAAAAAAAATCTCTGAAGAGATTTTTTAAAAGAATTCTTAAAGGAATTTCCGAAGAAATTTTCTTAGAATTTTCGAAAGAGTGTTTTGATGAATTTTCGAAGGAATTTCTGGAAAAATCTCTATATTAAATCTCGAAAAAAATACTTGTGGGAATGTACAAAGAATTTCTTGAACAAATTTAATGTCGGAAATGCCTTCAGGAGTCCCGTTGTCACTTTTGCTAGAAATTTGTTTGGTCCTAAGGAAATTCCTGAAATTTTGTTCTAGATTTGTGGGAAGAATTTTCACTGGAAATTCCGAAGGAATAACTGGAGCAATCATTTCACGTCGAGCATCCGTGCAAGACGGTTGTAAGTCCGCCTACGGTCTGCTTCTCATTCGGTTTTTTCCTGAAGTACAGGTAGTGGTTTTTTTCGAAAGTGTTTTGAAGCATAGTGCTTGAGTGAATGTGGTGCTTAGCTGAAGCAGATAAGTAGCCATTTCGTTGGTTTGCAAGACTACGCAAAACTTTGCAGTTTCTTCGGCGTCCATCGCAGGCGCCGGCATCGACGCCCCACGCCGACAGTCCCACCACTATCATCATCCATCGTGCGTCTCCACCAACACAGACGCTGCCGTCCTGCCACCATCCAGCCACCCAGTTTTGTTTGCGGCGAAAACACCAACAACAGCGTGGTTCGCTCGGACCGCACCACCGACGAGTGTTCATCCAGCAATGCGAAAATTTCCCCTACGAGCCCCCGTCTACCCCAGGTCTACCCTCACGACTCTAGTTTGCCGTATGTTGTTTTCTTTCGACCCAAAGACAAACGCTTGAAATTCCAGCCAGATCAGCAAAGATAAGGAAATGCGATTCATGGTTGGGCCCAGTAAACTTCGCGTCACGGCCAGTGACCGCAAACAAGCCAACGAGATTGCCACCTCTGGGTTTTTTACTCTCGAATACAAGGTTTATTTACCATCAGCGGCCTGCGAGATCGCGGGGGTGGTGACGGAGGGGAGTATGACATGCGACGATTTGAAACAAGGTTTCGGTCGTTTCAAGAACGTTTCTTTGCCTCCGGTTGCGATACTGGAATGCAAACAAATGCATTCGGTTTCGCAGGAGGGAGAGAAGCGGGTTTATTCCCCGTCTGAGTCTTTCTGCGTCCCTTTTTCCGGGTCCGCACTGCCTGACTACGTAGTGATCGCAGACTTCGTCTTCCTGTGCGGCTGTATGTACCGAAGGTTATGATGTGCGTTAATTGCAAGCAGCGGAGCCACACCGCTTAGTACTGCTGCAATAAACCTCGCTGTGCATCATGCGGAGAGAAGCATGTGGAGGGGGCGTGCAAGACGGCATCGAAATGTTTTTTTTTTGTCTTTATTAACGAGACTTTCAGCCCGTGGCTGGCTCGTCTCGGAAAATATTATTTTTACATTAGTTATTATTCATATGTTTTTTCTTACTTCTAGTGAGAACTGGTGAATTTACTATTACTATATGATCATTTAATTCGAACTCGCTATCATTCTCGGTTTCTTCCGTACCGCCGGTCTGGCAACGCTGCTTCCGAGTTCGCCGTTTTGGAGTATTCTCTTTTCGATCCGCTGACAGCCGTCGCTTGTTTGCCGTTTGTGTTTCGGCAGACTCACTCTCTGATTGATCTGCATTGCTATTGTTGGAGATGGTATTGGGTACGTCGTCCTCACGTTGTTGATTGGTTTGTTCGGATTTATTTCGTTTCGTTTGCTTTTGATGATTTATTTGATCGACGTGTTCGGGAGTATCCAACCGTGGAAAATCCGTGTTGTTAAGTAGGCTGATATTGTTGGAATCCAACGCAGATTCCGTGGTATTGGTTTGGTTTACCTTCTTTTGTTTTGGTTGCTTTTGGTATGTGATCAAAGTGACGTCGCCATCAATGGTCACGTACGAAGGAATAGGTTGAGTGAGTTTCATTCTCACTACGCGAACGCCATTGTAAAGGCCAAGGAAATAATGCTTCCACACTTCCCTGGTAATGGAGAGAATAGTACCGTATTTCCGCAAGTGCTCAACCAGCACCGAGTGAGGTGTTTTTGGTGGTAAATCATGGACACGTATATTGATCGCACCATCATCTACGTATACTGGTATTTTATAAACACTGTCGCCAGATTGAAGAAGATGGAGCAGGTGATGAGTGGTTTGATATCTTCTGGCAGTATCCATATCCACCATCTCCACATAGACACAGTTTCGTAGATTATGAAATTGGACATTTATCATGTCCTTTTTGTCCAGTTTCAGTACTTCGCTCATGGATTTGTGCACCAACGATGCATCAGGACGTTTAGGCAAAACACTAAAATCAATAACCAAAGTGTTCTCTCTTTTTGCACCCATTTTTTCACGGATAGAGAAAACGCGACCGATTCGTATAAGGCGAGGCTGTCAACTGGCATCGAAATGTGTCTATTGTAACGAAAGCCCTCCACATGCTCTTGAAGCTTGTCCAACGTACATACAGCAGCGAATCCACCAGAAACGGTCTCTCCAGCAGCGTTCTCAGCGAAGTTCAGGGTTGTTACGGAGATCCTGAAATATTTTCCGCGCCAAATCCGCGCCGACTAAAATCAAATCCGCGCCATTTCCGCGCGACATGAAACTTATTCCGCGCCAAATCCGCGACCCTAAACTAAATTCTTAGCAAATACACGTGAAATATCAATTTCAGTAATCACAATTTACTGAACGTCTTCTCTTCGAGTTTGTTTTTATAAAATTACTAATTTTTAATTGATTTTAAACTTCAACTTCACACATGTTTGTACCAACTTTGAAATAAGACCAAGAAAATTGCCGTTAATACAACAACCTTTCTAGATGGTCCTTTTCACCATTAGAAAAACCGAGGCTTAGTGAACAAGAACTAAACAGCCAATATTTTTATAAGTACCGCTGATTAGATGAGATTATGGTTTTGGCATGTTTTGTTCCGTTATTGTCAGTGGAATTTTCTTGATCGAACTTTATCAGTTGCATTGATATACAAGGAATGCTTAGGCCAGATTTGAACGATTATAGAAAATCTTGGCAAAAAATAAAAAAATCTTCAGAAACCGCAATTTCTTCAGAATAAAAAAAACTTTGTTGTAATTATTGATCACAAGGCGTAGAGATTAAGGAATTAGACCATACAATTTTATTTTTTTAAACAAAACTTCTGTATAACAATTATTTGAATAACAAGAAACAAATAATACAAAATCTGACATAGTTGCTCAAGCTCTTTTGATTTGCAAGTCAGAATCCTGAGTTTGAAGGATTTATACTTCGAAAAATTTCAGAGGAATATTTCAGCAGAAATATCTTCGTAAATTTTATGGAATAATTTGCGTAGACTCCCGCGAAAAATAGTTCGGAATTTGTGCCGAAAGTCATCCTTCAATTTTTGTGACAAGTTTCTCTAGAAGCTCATGCAGGAAATTCCAGAAATTGACATTTTTAGCGCCAATTCATCCGATTTTTTCCGGCAGGAACTCCTGTGTTGATTTTTAATAGAATTGATATCAAAATTGTTCATCCCAGTAATTCAAAAATTATCCTGTATATGTTTGCAAAAATCCAACTGCTTGTCGCCGTAATTTTCCCTAGAACGTCTGTGGAAATTCTTCCGCATATTTATATAAAATTTCCCTTAAGAATTTATGCGGAAATTCATTCGAAAAATTTGTCATAAATTCAAGTAAAATTATACTAGAGAGACTACATGTGGATATCCCTTTATGATTTCCTGCAAAAATCGTTTTGGAAATTCTTGCAGAAATTGATTGGTGACATCCTGCGGAAAAACTTCCGGAATATCTTTCGTTTAGTTCAAGGTGCAATATTAAGGATTTTTTACAGAAACTCTTGTGATCATCATATAACAGGAATTTTGGAGAAAATCGCAACATAAATTCTCACAGTATTTTTCCTGGAAATCTCTGCAAAAACTCTTGCGGAAAAACAATAGAAAATTTCCTCCTTCAATTCCTGTGGAAATCGTTTTGGAAATCTCTGCAGACATTCTTTGATGAAATCTTGTGGATAAACGTCCGGGAACCTTCCTATGGATTTTTTGACAGTAATCAGCGCTCCAAAAATTCTAATGGAATTTCCTCCAAAATATTTCTTTATAATTTTTCGGATTTTAAATTCTGCAGAAATCTTCTTTAGGCTGTCGAAATTTATTTATTGAATTCCTCATTGAATATTTCTGAAAATTCCTCGAGAGGTTTCGAATTTTTTTTATTATTCCTGCAAAAATACCAAAGGAGTTATCCAAAAATGTCGCAAAAAATTGCT
Source organism: Armigeres subalbatus (assembly GCF_024139115.2). Classification (NCBI taxonomy): domain Eukaryota; kingdom Metazoa; phylum Arthropoda; class Insecta; order Diptera; family Culicidae; genus Armigeres; species Armigeres subalbatus. The sequence continues at coordinate 31,988,864 of NC_085141.1, forward strand.
CCTGAAATTACTGCAATTTTTATTCAGAAATACTTTTTGCCTTTCTCGTACAACTAAGTTGTACCGAAAGGCTATCATTTCACTCCGAAAACGAACTTTTTATAGAAGCCTCTAAGACCCATAGTATTATATACCAAACGACTCAGCTCGACGAGCTGAGCACATGTCTGTCTGTCCGTGTGTATGTGTGAGTGTATGTGTGTGCACAAAAGCTATAAAAAACATTAGACAACTTTTCGTATAGAAATCCTTAACCGATTTTCTCGCAACAAGTTTCATTCGACAGGGGACAAAGCCTTGTTGATCACTATTGAATTTTATAACGATAGGTCATTGCGTTTAAAAGTTATAAAGAAAATGGTACATCGGACCATATAAACCCCATATAAGGTTGGTGTCTTTACTAAATGCGAGAAAGGCACCACCAACGCTAGGTGGATTAATCTGGGTTTTTAAAATAGCATTTTAATAATTCAACGAATTTCTGCGGAAAACTTATTAAAATAAGACATCTGCATAAAATCAAGGCACGTTTTTGTGTTTTCAATTTTTAGAAGAATGTTATGGAAGCAATATAAAATGTTCAATACAATATGAGAATTCCTGACAAAAAAAAATTTCGAAAAATGATATCATATATCATGCTATGTGATTCATCGTAAAACATCAACCAGAAACTGACAAATATCTCGGAACTACGACGAAATAAGACGCGTCGTGTTTCAGAATAGCTTAAAAATGACAACAAGTAGGGCTCCTCTCCTAATAACATTTGTTTAATGACTACTCAAAACTGTAATCTTGGCATTCAATAAGGGCTTGTAAATATCCGAAAAATAATGTGAGCAAATGACTTCAAACGTTACTTTTATAGAACATGCTAACGGTAATAAAGCCCATCTGTTTAGACCACTAATTTTCAAATAAACGTCCTTAGATATAGCAATTTATTTGTTGAATTTTTACCAAAAACTAAATCCGCGCCAAATCCGCGCGAAGCCCTAAAATCGTTATGTAAATCCGCGCCAAATCCGCGAAAACCGCGAAATCCGCGAAAATCGCGAAATCCGCGTAGTCGTAACAACCCTGGAAGTTACGCCGAAATGTTGAGGAAGGCCGCTTCTCCAGTCGTTTCTGACACCACCTACTCGTCTCTTCCTTTGGACGATCAAGGTAGCTCTGACTCTGAGGTTGGACATGGGGTTCCCTTTGTTTTCAATGGCTCAACGAGGAAGAGAATAAAACAGAGCTAGCGACCCTCGGAAAAGCCTAGAAAACAGACTCAAAGTGAGCCTCAATCCAACATGGTCAAATTCAAAGTGGAAATACTCAAAATCGTTCAACTTTTGTGGTTTCACATCGGGATGATCGAGAGTTTCCACCGCTTCCGGGAACATCTAAAATCCCAGATGCCCTAATTTTTGCGATTTCTCAGTCGGAAAGAGAACATAGAGAGCGAGCAGAAGAACTCCCGAGCGCTCCAATATTCACACTTTCTGGCATCGTGGAGCTCATCCTTAACTTCTTCGATGCTTCCGACCCGGTGAAGAACATGGTCAAAACTGCTCTTCCTATTCTGACTCCTCTCCTGAAGCAACTGGCTACAAAAATGCCCTCCTCGAGTCAATAAGGGTAACATGATTTCGATTCTACAGTGGAACTGTCGAAGTATTCTTCCAAAATTAGATGTTTTCAAATTTTTAGTTAACAAATTACAATGCGATGCTTTTGTTTTATGTGAAACTTGGCTAACACCAGATATAAACCTTTATTTTCCTGATTTCAACATAATCCGCCGCGATCGGGCAAATCGATATGGAGGGGTGCTTTTAGGGATCAAAAAACAGCACTCATTCTATAGAGTCGATCTTGCGCCGATGTCTGGCACCGAAGCTGTCGCATGCCAGGTGACTACTCGAGGAAAAGACTTCAATATCACCTCGATATATCTTCCTTCAAACACCGCGATATCTCGTAAAGATCTCTCGCACATCTGCTCGGTTATGACCCAGCCACGGTTGCTCCTGGGAGAACTGTACGACGACTACCGTTCAACAATGGTATACGACCTCTGCGACGACTTTAATATGTCAATTTTGAATACAGGAGAAGTTACACGAGTGGTTCCTCCAGCAAGAGATAGTCGTCTAGATCTTTCCATTTATTCAAGCTCATTATTGTTGGACTGTACTTGGAAGGTGGTCCAAGATCCCCATGGTAGTGATCATTTGCCGATCGAAGTCTCGATTTCCAATGAACGTAACAGAGGCGTCGCGTCCGCATGTGCAACCTGTGCACTGCACAGGTAACAATTTTGTCCCTAACATGGTTTAAACTCTAGATATATTTCTTGTCATTTTCTTTCTTGGGCCCTCCTTAGCCGTGCGGTAAGACGCGCGGCTACAAAGCAAGACCATGCTGAGGGTGGCTGGGTTCGATTCCCGGTGCCGGTCTAGGCAATTTTCGGATTGGAAACTGTCTCGACTTCCCTGGGCATAAAAGTATCATCGTGCTAGCCTCATGATATACGAATGCAAAAATGGTAACCTGGCTTAGAAACCTCGCAGTTAATAACTGTGGAAGTGCTTAATGAACACTAAGCTGCGAGGCGGCTCTGTCCCAGTGTGGGGATGTAATGCCAATAAGAAGAAGAAGAAAAGATTCTTATACAAATATATATTTGAATTATGTGCATTTGTCATATGTTGTACAAATTTGACGATTAGATATGAATAAACAATCGTTAAATATGCTCGAATTGTTTATAGGCGTCATGTGATATGCACATGAGGCAATCAAAATTATGCGATGGGGGCGCGTTATATTTTACTCCGGATACCGAAAGGACGCGCCGCCACATGTTGTCCATCACGTGCACTTTCAGCCTAGAACGGTTTGCCATGCATCATACACGCATTATTTTGTATGTGTAGATCATCCGCTCTAACCGCAATCAGCGATATAGGTAGTCAAAGCGTTATTCGTTGGCAGTGCACGGTTTGGTGCCGATGTAGAAAAGCTCATCGGTTTGGTGCCTACAGCGCATGCGCGATTGGGTGAAGAGCGCGCGATCAAAGCAAAATAGAAAGAGAAAAGAGGCGGTGGTTAAATAACTTGTCTACTCTCTCAAAACGTTTCATGGCGAAAGTCCGGCATTGAATAAGCACATCGGAACGGAGCCAAAGCATCTTAAATACCTACTCAATATTTTTTAATCCGTTTGATAATATTTTAATCCTCATTTAACCTGAACTTTCACAGCTTTTTAAATACCTGAATTTACTTTGATTTTTTTGTGATTTTTTTTTATGGGATTAACTTATAGTTTCATTGACGATAAAGGTCTTAATTGACTAAAACCCAACCGTGTGAAGAAAGAACTGGGTGTACTGATTGGGATTTCGGCTTATGAAGAGTTTTTGGTCAAATCCAATATCCAAAATATTTAGGGGCTCTTGTTTCGGACGGCCGAACGATCGCGCGATTTGCCGAGATTTTGTGTTTTGCATTGCGCGGCCGGTGGTAAAGTTAATTAGTTCAGTGCGTGTTGGCTCTTGTTTCGGACGGCCGAACGATCGGGCGATTTGCCGAGATTTTGTGTTTTGCATTGCGCGGCCAGTAGTAAAGTTAATTAGTTCAGTGCGTGTTGGCTCTTGTTTCGGACGGCCGAACGATCGCGCGATTTGCCGAAATGTTGTGATTTGCATTCCGCAGCCGGTAGTAAAGTTAATTAGTTCAGTGCGTGTTGGCTCTTGTTTCGGACGGCCGAACGATCGCGCGATTTGCCGAGATTTTGTGTTTTGCATTGCGCGGCCGGTAGTAAAGTTAATTAGTTCAGTGCGTGTTGGCTCTTGTTTCGGACGGCCGAACGATCGCGCGATTTGCCGAAATTTTGAGATTTGCATTGCGCGGCCGGTAGTAAAGTTAATTAGATCAGTGCGTGTTGGCTCTTGTTTCGAGTCAGCGGATCGACCGGTCGTCAAAGTTTAGTTTTGCTTTGTGCGGGTGAGTAAATAAATCAGAAAGTGTAAGTTTGTTTCTTATCCGGTCGCGTTTCTCCAGTAAGCGGATCGGCCGGTCGTCGAAGTTTAGTTTTGCTTTGTGCGGAAGGCAAAACGATCGGCCGGTCGTCGTAATTTTGTTCTGCTTTGCGCGGGTGAGTGAATAAATCAGAAAGTGAAAGTTTCAGACAGCGAGAGTTTTATTTCCCTCCCATAGATCGCATCACTTACCGAAGTGAATCCAGATAAATTCTCCTTTGTAACTAAAACGATATCCTATCCCAAGACAATCGTGGAGATGCAGATGTGTTCTCGGTCTCTAGTAGCAACGAGAGTCGGACTAACAATCCTCCCCTTCCTATATGACCGTAAGGACGTGGCCGGCGTCGTTATTGACTTTAGATATTTGAGCTCCCGAAACGTGTACATTGAGAATGGGTAGCTAGTCCCAAGCCCCATTTATTGTGTTCTCTGTACAATTTCGCAAGTTCTAGTCAATCACGGAGTAGCAACCACGAATTGTGCGGTCATAATGCTCATGCTCATGCTCAAATCCAATATCCAAAATATTTAGGAGCTATTCGTATACCATGTGGACAACTTAGGAGGTAGAGGGGTATGAAGAATGTCCATGGTTCACACAAATTAATGAAAAATTGCATGAGCAGATGTGTACGCTGATGGAGGGAAGTACACATCTAAAACTGTTCGACATCTGTCCACGTGGTGTGAGAACAGCCCTTCCGAAAGAAAATTATTCATGAAAGGAATAAACTAAAAATAGAATAAATAATAATTGAGGAACATTTAGACCATAAACTTCATTGTACAGACCCACATTTTCCTGATATGAATGACATACTAATTACAAATGTGTATTACCATTTAACCATTCTTAACATATTTCAATTTTCTGGTTAACATAACAATTAAGACTAGTCTCATTTTACGAAATACCTTGAATTAAAACTAAAAGATACCGTTCCATTGAATAGATAGATATGTCGTATTAAAAACGTATTATAACGATTCTCATGTTGGAATTTTTTTTATCTAACTTTTAGTTTTAGTTTAAGGAATTTAATTCGATGAATGGGATGTAGCTTAGAAACAGATAGACGGAACATATGGGAAACACGCTTGAAGATAAATCATTTATATTGGATGTGTACTTCAGATCCCTTTTTACTCGCGTTTTTCCCGAAATACTTAAATTCAATTAAACGGTGCACAGTATAGTGGCCCAGCCTAGTATGGGAAGAAAAAAAGTCGTCGGATTCTACGGGGCACCCCCCAGGATTTTGCCTTTGGGTAAGAAAATCAGAAAATCAAAAAGTAAGTAAGTTATTGCAAAAGCTGGCGCAATTGATTTGAAGTTAATATGGGGGTTTTAGCCGAAATATATGGGAAAATACACCTCTGTTACTGTTTCGTACAGGAAATTGGATGGAAGAGCCCGATAAAGCTAGAGATGGGCGCTCCGCTCAGGAGCTGTTCCAGCAGCTCACTTTAAATTGATGAAATCTTTGTCAAACACGTGCCTAGAGAAACTCCCTCGAGCGTACGCACTCGAGTACGCGCGCTGTTGTATTTTGTACAGCACAAACGAAAATACCACGCTCGCGGTACACAACACAAGCGAGCTTGTATGAGCATTCCAGTCCAGTACCGCGCACGTGCTGATCGTTTATTATTTGCACCTCAAGCACCATCAAGCCAAGCGACAGCACCATCTAGCCAAGCAACAGAAATCATTTCTGTTGCAGAGAGGAATAACAAATACACAAGCAAAAATAATCTAGCTTGCCGTCTATTTCTTAACCCATACCCACATACTCGGCGCTACGAACGGACACACAAAAGATACCTAGTAGTGCGGTAGCGAACGAACCGTACCAAGCAAAAGATCCGAAGATCCGAACAACTCTCAGTTCCGCTCATGTCGTCGTCCAGCTCGAAATAGCTGTGATATGGAAGCGAGAGTTGCGCCACCAGCTCAGATCCGTGCGACATGGATCTCGATCCGGATCAGTCGCGACCGATTCTAGCGAGCGAACCGGGTGGTTCAAACGAACCGAACTGGGAGCTGTGTCTTGCACGGAGCGGATCTTTTACTTGCGACGGGTTTTCCCGCCAGCATACTGCTACATGTGAACTCGGTTTGTTTGTAGCACCGTGCTCTGTATTTTTTTACTCTCTTGTTATTATTTCTCTCGCATTTCGGGAACCACACGCTTAAAGTCAAGTACACATCGCATGAATAGCTTTCACACATCACGGCGACGCCTTGGCCAACTCTCACTATGAGTGAAAATTTTGTGTGAAACATAAGCAGTCGCTGTGTACTGTCTCAAATGTGCATGATATGTGTAAGTGAGTTTGCCTCGAACTGTCAAAGTCCCTTCGGGTCGCTATGATGGCGAACGTGTGCAGAATGTGCTGCAAGAAATCGTACTTTTTCGGAGGTTTTTCATTTTGTTTTGATGGCGAAACAAAAAAAAAGTGCGAATACAATCATCGCACTTTGTTTTGTTGATCGAAAGGATTGGAGAAGCCTCCGAATAAGTATGGGAAAGTTGGCTTACTTTAACATTAACAATTGAGGTTAGGTTCGATTTCCGACTGCTCTCTCGCTGTGTAAAATGAACTCACCGAAAATCATCGGCTATCGGTTACACAAAAATGAGTAACATCGTAGTTACTCATAATATGAGTTGTTCCAGGAGAGGCCCGTTTTGTGTGAACGGAACACAAAAATATGTAAGTCATTTTAAGCGTGCAATATAGATGAGTTCGCTTGTATGAAAATGTCAACTACGCATGGTTAGGAGGGTTAGAAGCGCGCGCAAACAATGCATTGATTTACTGCACCCAGTATGAAGAGAAAACTTATGACACGTGATATGAACCGGTGCCAGCGAAAGTGGTACATGTTACATTGAGTAAATTTTTCAGGAGACGCATTTTCCCAAAAACATCGAATAATAAATTCATATTTGCATTTTTTGCAACTAAACTGTACCAACATGTTATGACTGATGTGCCTAAAGATAGTAGTGAAAAATAAGCAAAGTTTATGACAAATTTCAAGTTTACTGGAACAAATTGCACATGTACCACTATTAATGGGAACAAAAGGAAACAGAAACCGAAAAACGTTGACAGTAAAAGTGGTACATGTACATTTTTTAAATCATTCTAAACAGCAGTAAACTCTCTTGAAATTCAAAATAGGATTAAAATCTGTTGTGGAAACAGTCATGTACCACTTTTTCTGGCAACGAAATGGCCATGTGATATATACCAGAAAATAAAATGTGCATATCTCCAGATTTAGTTGCCAAAAATCACTTTTTCGTTATTCCCTTACTAGATCTTTGCAAATAGAAGCCGTTGGTATAAAAAACTCAAAATTGACAAAAATGGTTTATGTACCACTTTCGCTGGCACCGGTTCATATGGTTCATTAACATATCAGAGACTAGGGACTGAATTATTCAAATTAACGATTTGAGAAACGTTATCAACAAAATGTAACTTAGAGTTATGAATAGAAAAAAATGTTGAGTTAGTTTTTGTATAGACATAAATGTGATGGTTCTAAATGAACTCCTAGACTTCAAAACTAGACGGTCAGAAAAAGCGTAATAAATGTTATTAGTTTAAAATTGTCGGTTTTTCAATAGAAATTATTACTTCACTGTAGCTTAACATTTTACAAAATTTCAAAGTGAGGTAAATAGATGAATGAATGGATGAATAAATTAATGAATGACATATTTTTTTTCAAATTTTTGAACAATAATTAAAATAATAATATTAACAATTATGTAGCATTAAAGAACTGAAGAGCTGATCCAAGGAGCTGACTCTTTTCAATGAGCTGAACGGATCAGACCCGCTCACTGCAATGAGCTGTTTTGCCCATCTCTAGATAAAGCCCAGATTTGCAGGAAATGAGGTTAACATGCCCATGAACAATTCGACATAAAATTCTACTATTACTAATTAAACTTTAAATCAGTTTTTGGCTGATTTATTTGGAGTTGGGCTGAGCACTTTGAAATTCATTAATTGCCATGAAACCATACGCATGCAATCAAAGGCGCCTGCGATGCGTGATTTCGCGCGCACTGAAACATAAGTAACTGGACGCGCCACGCAGCTACCTTCGATTACATGCGCTTGTTTTCAAGGCAATTAATGAATTTAAAAGTGCTCAACCAAACTCCAAATAAATCAGCAAAATTTTATTTAAAGTTTATTTAATCATAGTAGAATTTTATGTCGAATTGTTCATTGGCATGTTAACTTCATTTCCTGCAAATCTGGGTTCAATCGGGCTTTTCCATTCAATTTCCTGTACGAAATAGTAACAGAGGTGTATTTTCCCATATATTTCGGCTGAAACCCCCATACAAATTTCAAATCAATTGCGCCAGCTTATGCAATAACCGATCAGGCTGAAATTTTCAGAGAATGATTTTCTTACCCAAAGGCAAAATCCTGGGGGGTGCCCCGTATAATCGGGCAACTTTTTGTATCCTGGGCCAGTCTAGTGCACAGGTTAAAGAATTGGCCACGCGGCGCCTCTGGAAAGTAATCAATCTGTTTCTGTCGACCTCTCATGTGACCTCACGATGCACATCGATTCGGGCACATATGCGGAGGCCATCATTGATGGCGTAATGTCGATAGAAACACTTCCCCCCCAGTTGATCCTTGACATCGCTCTTCAGGCACAACGCCGGCCAGTGCTACGAGCTTCAGTTCGTAGGAAACCACACAGTGGGATAGCATTATTACATTATTATCGCGAGAAATTTGTCGCGTTTAAAGAATTTCGGAAACACGGATCGATTATTCTTCACAAACGGTACATCGCGCTCGAGATCCAATTCAAGAAACTGGTCAAAGTGAAGAAACGTGGATATTGGCACACTTTTGTTGAAAGTTTATCGCGCGAGAACTCAATGAAAGCTCTGTGGACCGTCGGGAGAAGAATGCGCAACGCGTCGTCCGTAAACGAAGATCGTGAAAGGTCGCCGCGGTGGATACTCGACTTTGCAAAGAAAGTTTGTCCGGATTCGGTACAAGTGGAGTATGTCCAATACCAAATTGCTTGTTAAGACAGCTTGCAGATGATTGTGTTGTATCCGTTTCGGGACCAACAGCGGTTGTTTTGCAAGGATCATTGCAAAATACTTCGGACAATTTGTCTACTTGGGTTTTAAAGCTGGGTATCAAATTCTCTCCGGAGAAAACTGAGATGGTTGTCTTTTCAAAAAAACATAAGCCGGCAAAGTTCTTGCTTCAACTAATGGGTAAGACAATCACTCATAGCATGTCTTCTAAATACCTTGAGGTGTCTGGTTCGAGTCGAATTGCACCTTCGGGAAACACATTTTGTATCTAACACAAAAATGCCAGAAACTAATCAACTTCATGCGAACAATAACCGCAATATGGTAGGGAGCGCACCGAATACGGTAGATTCTCGAATACAGTAGCTTCTGCTTCCAGTCTGCGGCGAAAACTCACATGCTGAAGCTTCAACGGATTCAGTACCGCTGTCTCCGTATCGCGTTGGGTTGTATGAATTCGAATCATACGATGAGTTTAGAGGTACTTGCGGGAGTACTTCCCCTGACAGATCGTTTCGCAGAATTATCACTCCGGTTCCTCCTCCGTTGTGAGGTTCTCAATTCATTGGTCATTAACAATTTCCAGAAGCTGTTTGAACAAAATCCTTAATCTCGTTTCTTGAGTATTTAGCATTGGTATATAAGGCTTTGATGATTTTTTCACATTAGTAAGGGGTCGTTCAAAAATGATGTCACAAGTTGTAGGGGGGAGGGGGTCTAAGATTTTGTGACAGTACATGTACTAGGTATTCAAAAAAGGGTGACAGAGGGGAGGGAGGGGGTCTAGAAATCCCAAAAAGTAGTGGACGTCATATTTGAATCGCCCCTAAGCCCATCTTCGGTTGACACCAATTGCGCTAACTCTTTGACTCCTATAGTTCCTCTGTATCATTTGATCTGTCCATAAAGCAGAAGGTTCATACCTAGGTTCACTGGAAGCTGTTCGGTTAACAAAACCGATGAAGCATCTAGCGTATCTCCTAAATGGGATAAGAAAAGCATTGAGTGCTCTATCGAAACGGCCATTTACAATCACCATGGCCTGGGTACCTTCTCATTGCTCGATTCCGGGCAATCAGAAAGCGGACTCCTTGGCTAAGGTAGGCGCTGTGGACGGTGATATTTACGATAGGCAAATCATATGTTTCGTCAGGAAACCTGGATAAGCTGGCAACAAAATTGGACAAATGGGGAGTTGGGCTGTATTCACTTCGCCTAACAGGTGTCGAAGCGTCCATGGTTCAAAAAAATTGAATATGACTTCATTCGAACCATGTGTCGTCTAATGTCCAATCACTACACTTTAAATGCACATCTTTTCAGAGCGGGGCTCTCGGAGGGTAATCTCTGTTTTTGCGGCGATAACTATCAGGATAAGGATCATGTAGTGTGGGCGTGCAAAGAGCATCGTGGCCCCAGATCTACGCTAACTGAACATCTCTGGGTCCGAGGAAAACAACCAAAGCCTATTAGGGAACTGTTGGCGGGTCGTTACCTCGAATACATGTCCCTTGTCTACCAATTCTTGAAAGTTGCTGATGTTAGATTGTAACCATTGTCCACTCATGCCATCGTTATCCCTTAAGAATGTCTTCATCTTGTCGTCACTCCCCATGCCCGCCGTTAAACCCCATCCGTATGTCTTCCTCTCGTTGTTGTCTCCCCAGGGAAATGTGTCTTTGTCCCGTTACAGATGTGAAACATCGCCAAGAATGTCAACCATGAGAACTTCAGCATTGTAATTATTTAAGCACTCTAAATTCCTTTCCCTTCCTTCTGTGTTATGTATTCCCTAACCTCGACCAAACCGCGAGTCTTTCGGTTCCTCAAAACTAACCCTATATATAAGAATCATAAAATGTATAGAAAAACATGATTTCGGCTCCGTAACGCTTCATGGCAATTGAGCCTACCAAATAAACGAAAGATTAAAAAAAAACTACATAGTTATGGTAGAAAATGCATTTTAGGAGACACTGCTAGAAGAATTTCAAAAGAAACTCCTGAAAAAATTCTTCAAATTTTTCCAAGACTAAAATAAGTAAGTTTTAGTGTTATTAATTTTCTTCCGACAAAATAACATTTTTTTATGCGTCTTTGACCAGGTAGAAAATGAGGTAACCAGATGTCAGTGCCACTGTTCAATGCCGCCCCCTGACATTGTGAAGAACTTACTCGAACTTGAATCTTTGGCAGATAAGGGCTTATGATGTGGTTCAAATATGAGGCGGTACACATGGAGGAGCTTGAGCTTGAGCTTGAGCTTGATTGACTGCTCGTAGTTGCTACTCCATTATGACCAGATCAGCTGTTCTTGCACAGGGAACCAACAGATGTTTGCTTGGGACTAGCACACATCTTCAATGTACAAGTACTGGTGATCTTATTTGTTAGGTCATACTGGCGCCTGCCACGTCAGAATGCAAGTCAATGTAGGGGAGGGGGAGGAAATGATGATACAATCACTCGCCCACTGCAAGCCGAATATACCTCTGCACTTGCCACGAGTTCATGCGGAATTTGTTGGAATTTCTAGGTTAGGTTGGAGAGGCAGAGGTCCGTCTTGGTTAACGAGCTGCCAATGTGATAGATAGGAGAAGGTATCTAATGGAATTTCTAATTGGATGTAGGAAACGAGCTCTATTAGTTCATTTCCAATTCTAGCAGATAACTGTTAGAATACTCAAGTTGAAGGTATAGGAATAGTAATGGAAACGGTATAGAAGTCCATTTCCAGTTTTAGCGATTGCTAGAACATGAGAAATAAAGAGAAAGATACAAAAGTAGGAGAATGGAACGGACCTGGGATTGAACCCACGACCTCCTGCGTATGAGACAGAAGCAGTAGCCATATGACTACCAAGCCCGCAATGAGGCGGTACACATGGAGGAGCTAGAAAAACTATAAATTCCATCAGCCGTTGAGGGTAGCATCCGTATTTCATACCGCGCTATACCCCCGGAAGAAAGATCGCCTAGACTGCGTGGCTGGTGGTGTGCAGTCCTCAACTTCCTTGGTACGGACTTTTACTTAACACATAACTACATTGTAAACAATGTATATTAAAATTACTAAAAACTATTGAAACTTATTTATACATGAATATACAATACACTTCACAAACAAGTTTACAAAATAATCAACAGTTCCATTTTACTGCATAGCTTGAGACGACCGTTGCATACAGTTCTTTACAATGCCGTAGAACAACAGAAGCAGCACAATTAATACCACCAAGCAGTACACGACGAGCTTCATCGGGTTCAAGAATTGCGGCTTTTTTAAAAAATCGTTGATTTGTTCTGCAAGTGGAACAATATTCGACTCTAGAATCAAACACGAGAACCTCCAGTCGGTTGATATATTTTTTTCGTTATCCTCGCATCGGCGACCGTTGTCATTTAATTTAGGGCCAAGATGGTACGATTTGTACGGCAAACCGGACTGAGGTACAAACACTACAATTGTTTCCTCTTTACACAGATTTACATTGATACGATATTTGTCGCCTTCGGTCACCTGCACAGATACCCAATCAGCATCAAAACCACTGAAGTCGGATGCCTTTGCATCGAGATCCATGGAATGAATTGTCCTCATCAGGTGAACGGTCGGGGTCCTAGGATCCGATACCAACAGGGCTCCAACGCAAGTGGGATTTGCGTTACAGGAAAACATGACTAATGAAACTCGGGAGGTTAGCAGTTTAAAACTGAACGATACATCGCTGTAGGAATACACGAAACGAGCGTAGTGAAAAATACCAAGCTGTCGATCAGTATAGCGTTCAAGTCCGGAGGGATTCTGAATAGTCATTTTGTATTTCCGATCGAAGAAGTTGAATTTCGTAACGAATAGTTTCGGCTCTGGGGAGCAGACCGAATCGATGCTTGCTTTTGTAAATGAAGGAAAAATCCAGCAGAGCAACCACCATATCAACATTTTTTCGGAGGATCACGATTTCGAATAGATTAGTAGATTAATGAAATCAACCACGAGATATATTTCTATTAGTAATGAAAGAGACTAATGCTGAACATTTGGAGCGAAATTACAGCAAACAAATTAGAGGACGATTCGATCACTTTGGAACAAATTGATTTGAGTGAATGTCTGAGTTAAAGCTATTATTATCAATCTAACTGTTATGTGTGTTATACATAGATAAGAATGATGAAACTAACATTAAATAAAATGAAATTATCAAAGCCGTAACCTAGACTCTCGGAGAATGGAGGTTTTAAAAGCATATAAAAATTCCAGTTGCCTAAAGCAGAGGAGCCCTTCTTAGCCTAACGGTAAGATGCGCGACTATAAAGCAAAACCATGCTGAGGATGGCTGGGTTCGTTTCTCAGTGCCGGCTAAGCAATTTTCGGTTTGGAAATTGTCTCGACTTCCCTGGGCATAAAAGTATCATCATGTTAATGGTAGCTTGGCTTGAGAAACCTCGCGAATAATAACTGTGGAAGTGCTGAATACACTAAGCAGCGAGGCGGCAATTCCCCACTGGAGGATGTAATGTCAATAAGAAGAAGAAGAAGTACAAGGGGTGCAAAATTACCAAATGTTGTGGTGTAATAAATGAATATTTCATTCATGATTTCTGTAAGCCCACATTACCATTGTTCGAATACAATTAGAGAAGCCCAAGACGAATAAAATACAAGACACTGATAACGAACTTATCATCGTTCAGGCCAAAATACGTATCTGTAAAGCTAAAAGCACCAACTCGCTTTATGACCAGTGGAAAAACTCCACTTTATACATTATATCCAATATCCATGTACAATACACTTCACAAACAAGTTTACAAAATATTCAACAGTTTATTTTACTGCATAGCTTGAGACGGCCGTTGGATATAGATTTTAACAATGCCGTAGAGTACCAATAGCAGCCCAATTAATGCCACCAAGCAGCACACGATGAGTTTCATCGTGTTCGAGAATTGCGACTTTTTAAAGAAATCATTGATTTGTTCTGCAAGTGGAACAATATTCGACTCTAGAATCGAACACGAGAACCTCCAGTCGGTTGATATATTTTTTTCGTTGTCCTCACATCGGCGACCACTGACATTGAAATTTAAACCAAGACGGTACAATTCGTACGGTATACGTGGCTGTGGTTCAAGCACTACAATTGATTTCTCTTTACACAAATTTACATTGATAAGATGTTTGTCGTCTTCGGTCACCTGTACGGATACCCATTCTGCATCAAAATCACTGAAATAGGATGCATTTGCATCAAGATCCTTGGAATGAATTGTCCTCATCAGGAAAACGGTCGGGGTCCTAGGATCCGATACCAACAGGGCGCCAATGCATGTGGGATTTGCGTTACAGGAAAACATGACTAAGGATACGCGGGGGGTTAGCAGTTTTAAACTGAACGATAAAGTGCTGTCCAGATACACGTAACGAGTGAAATGAAAAACACCAAGCTGTCGATCAGTATAGCGTTCAAGTCCGGAGGGATTCTGAATAGTCATTTTGTATCTCTGATCATAGAAACTGAATCTCGTAACAAATAGTTTCGGCGCTGTGGAACAGACAGAATCGATGCTTACTCTTGTAAGTGAAGGAAAAATCCAGCAGAGCAACCACCACATCAACATTTTTCGGAGAAACGCGATTTCGAATAATGAAGATTAATGAAATCAATCACGAGAAATATTTCTATCAGTAATGACTGAGACTAATGTGGAGCAAAATTACAGCAAACATAATCAGGGAACGATTTGATCACTTTGGTACAATTTTATTAGAACAAATGTCTGAATTGAAGCAATTATTATCAATCTAACTGTTATATAAGTTTTTCATAGACAAGAATGATGAAACTGATATGAAATGAAATAAAAAAACCAAAGCCTTAGCCTGGTCTCTCGGAAAATGGAGGTTTCAAATGACAAACATAGAAATTCCAGTTGTTTAAAACAAGAAGCGTGACGCGGGTTCCAAAATCAACAAATATTATGTGATGTACTAAATGAATATTTTGTTTAGGATTTCTGGAAGCCCACATTGCGAATATAATTAAAGTAGCATATGACAAATCAAGAACAAAACACTGATAACAGCCTTATTGTTATGGTCAAACTACGTATCTATTAAATTAAAAGCATCAACTCGCATTATGACAAGTGAAGAGATTCCCCTTAAAAGCACTAAATAATTCTAATTTAACCAAATTGGTGTACCTATTAATGTGGGACATGAAGTTACGTCGGCCACATTTTTTTCAATGATTTATGAAATAGGCTTAGGCGCTTTATAAAAACCTAACGGAGCCGATATTCTATTACAACATTGAACGTTACAAACTAAAACATAATTATAAAAAAAAAATTCAGTTCAGCCGCTGTTCTTGTCAGGTACAGACGGAATAGTTGTGCTCTGTGAAGCCTTTGTGATTTTGTTGCCATCAATGGCAAGCAATCGTGCGCTTTTGCTTCTAGTCCAGAGAAAGCAGTAAATCAACGAAATGGGTGATTAAGTTTTCATCAATACTGTTCAGTTTCGTTTTCCAGTAGGCAGTCCTCGGCGCCATCTTGGGCTGATATAGCAAGTTTTTTTTAAGCAGCTGATGGATACAGCGTACAAAACGGCACATGGTCGTTCACTGTACAATAAATTCGTCTCCCGCGATGCAATGGAAGAATCGATGAAGAAGAACACAGTGCCGAGGAAGTTTGTTTAAACAAGTGGAACGTCGGTGCAGGTACGAATGAAAATCGCAGAGTCAAATATGCTTTATGTCCATGTGTTTGATCTACCGCCGGAGGTTAGCGATAAAAGCTTATCGCTGGTGATCGGAATGTTTGGACACGTTGATCACATTGTAAGAATAGAAATTGTACACTGGAGTTCGAGGTGTACATAGGGAGGTAGGGAAGAGTATTCCTCCATCGATACATGTAGCCGGCATCAAGGAAGAAATTTTCTACGACGGACTTAGGGATAACTGCTTCCTGAGTCAAGCAATTGGTCATCGTGTCCTCAAGAATAGCATAACATAGTTACGGTGTACTTCGCAGATTGGACACTAGTGATACTCGTGTTTTTCTTTTGAAATCCTTATTCAGATTGATATAAGAAATCAAGGTGGGTGTGGTCCTTGATTTCAATCTAGGATAAAAATCACAAAAGCATGAGGATTACTACTCCTGGCCACGCCCATCTTCACCGAAACTTGGGAGGGGAAGGAAGTGTTGGTGTAGTACTTACTTAACGAGAGGCTTCCGACTCAGCGACACCCTCATAAGTACCACAGATATTGGATATTGGGGAAGGTATTCGTTGGGTCAGGATTTGCCTGTAGCTGACAATGTGACCGTGGTAGATCTTACACCGTAACACACCACGCAAAGGTGTCTACCCAGCGTTACGGGGAGCAATTGGTCATCGTATCCTTAAGCGCGGAAGAAGTCCGCAAATCAAGCGCAGTGTTCTACATATCGGGACTGATCTGCGATTTGGGCGTAACTTATTTTGTTACCAAACATTGGAAGACGAATTTCTGCTGAAGCAAACATTTCCTAATAAAAGCATCCGACAGAATAGGCTTTCCTTTATCTAATAAGGAAAATAGTTTTGGGGAAAAACGGTTCCGCTTTTTTGAATTAAAAAAACAGTTTGTTTACAAAATAAGTTACGCCCAAATCGCAAATCGATCCCGATATGCTGGCGTTGTATCTGGGAACGAAGGAGAGCGGATATTGTCGGAAACATCGGATGAGGACTTCATCGAAGTTCCAGTAACAAATGCGAAATCAGGAAGCCAGTAGCAAACGATAGCTCATGTAAATGTACATTGTACATTCGGAAAAAAAGGTTCGTTGGAAAACAGATGAAAAGAGGCTTCCGTGCCTTTTGAAAGGAGGCTTCCGAGCCTCTTGAAAGGAGGCTTCCGAGCCTCTTGAAAGGAGGCTTCCGAGCCTCTTGAAAGGAGGCTTCCGAGCCTCTTGAAAGGAGGCTTCCGAGCCTCTTGAAAGGAGGCTTCCGAGCCTCTTGAAAGGAGGCTTCCAGGCCTCTTGAAAGGAGGCTCCCAGGCCTCTTGAAAGGAGGCTTCCAGGCCTCTTGAAAGGAGGCTTCCAGGCCTCCGAGGAGGCTTTCGAGCCTCTTGAAAGGAGGCTTCCAGGCCTCTTGAAAGGAGGCTTCCAGGCCTCTTGAAAGGAGGCTTTCAGGCCTATTGAAAGGAGGCTTCCAGGCCTCCGAGGAGGCTTTCGAGCCTCTTGGAAGGAGGCTTCCGAGCCTGTTGAAAGGAGGCTTCCGAGCCTTTTGAAAGGAGGCTTCCGAGCCTCTTGAAAGGAGGCTTCGAGGCCTCTTGAAAGGAGGCTTCCAGGCCTCTTGAAAGGAAGCTTCCGAGCCTCTTGAAAGGAGGCTTCCGAGCCTCTTGAAAGGAGGCTTCCGAGCCTCTTGAAAGGAGGCTTCCGAGCCTCTTGAAAGGAGGCTTCCGAGCCTCTTGAAAGGAGACTTCCTAGCCTCTTGAAAGGAGGCTTCCGAGCCTCTTGAAAGGAGGCTTCCGAGCCTCTTGAAAGGAGGCTTCCGAGCCTCTTGAAAGGAGGCTTCCGAGCCTCTTGAAAGGAGGCTTCCGAGCCTCTTGAAAGGTGGCTTAAACATTTTGTCTCGATCAGATAGATTACACTGAAAACTTTTAAAATATTTTTATTCGATCTTTTATTCCACAGTCCTTCATATACTCCCGAGCAGGAGCGACAACCTCGATAACAGTAGTTGGTGTGGTTTGCCTTGCAAAAGAGTTAAAACACCAAAAAATAAAACCAATGATTATTACGCTAAAAACTTCAGGCATAACATCCTTAGGTATTTCAATTGGTATAATAATAATTTGTAATGCGTTTAGTATTGTAATAACAGAGTATGTTTTGTCTGAAGTATTTGGCTTATTAATTTTTGGCAATGCTAATTTGGTATTTTACCTCTTATGCAAGGCAAGTTTATAACAGAGTAAGGTAACAATAAGAGAATACTAAATTAATGATTTCGTGTGTGTTACTTCTACGTGAAGTTAAACGATTTACAATGATATGGAAATGCTAATATCATCTTCCAAACTTGGACGTACATGTTCATGATAGCATTAGAGGCGAAAGTATAGAATTGATAGTTCCGTTAGGATACGGCAGGCATGAAGAATGTTTTTATAGAAGTCGATTTGAAAGCGAGCGGAGGGCAATATTTGTGATGGCATATATCGCACGACCTTCCTTCTGCCAAGCTCCCGTATGACGCAATGAGAAAACAGAACTGTGCAATAAAAATCCTATTCGACTAAATGCTGATATCATATTAGAGATTTGGAGACAGTACTCGTCGATAGCAAATCCTTCCGCACGCGATGGCATATGAGCAAGTCAAACCACCTTCCTTTTGCCAGTGGAGATATATCAGCTTCCACACTGATATTCTTCCCTCCCCCTTCATACGGGAGCTTGGCAGAAGGAAGGTCGTGCGATATATGCCATCACAAATATTGCCCTCCGCTCGCTTTCAAATCGACTTCTATAAAAACATTCTTCATGCCTGCCGTATCCTAACGGAACTATCAATTCTATACTTTCGCCTCTAATGCTATCATGAACATGTACGTCCAAGTTTGGAAGATGATATTAGCATTTCCATATCATAATAAGAGAATGTTGTCCGAGGTACCCACTGAGACCAGCGAAAATGTACATGTACCCTAGGTTGAGAACCACTGCAATAGGAACTTATAGAGTATGTCCAAGAAAAAAATCATAAGAGAATTCTGGACGGAACTATTGCCGAAATACCAGGATGAAATGCAGGAAGAATTCCAAGGGGAACTTCTAAAGAAACTCCTGGAAAATTTTCAAAAGGAGACCCTTTAATAAACTGCTGGGGACATACCAGAAGGAAAAGACATAACAGAAAACAGACGTTGAAGTCACACTCACTATGTTTTGAGTGACTTTGCACTGGTAATTTTGTAATCGTTTGTAATGTCGCCGTGCTGATTCAGCGTTAGTATCATAAAAAAATGCCACTGTGCGCTACAGTCGTTTTGCATGCAAGAATAAACCAGCGCCATCGTGTTGTCAAAATGAGATTTTGAGTTGCAATATCGACGTCACGTCGGTAGTGTTGTGAATCGTCTTGATTGTTTTCACGTGTTCTGCAAGAAATTTTGTTCGCCCCATGTCCCCATGTTTGTTCTCTGTGGGAAAGCCTTCAAGAATATCAACAGAAGCTTATGGAAGAATTTTAGAAAAAAAAAACCTTGGATGAATTTCTGGAGAAACTACAAAAGGATCAGCTGGATGATGAAACTTTGCTTCCCAGATGAAACTTTCAGAAGATACTGCTGAGAGAATACCAGAAGAAATCACAAAATCCGGGAATTTTCAAAATTATTTTCATTTGAATTTCCAAAATGATTTTTTTTCAGACAATTTTCCGAAGAAACTGAATGAATTTCCGGAAGAGTTTAAGTGTACCTACTTCACATGGTCCATATTACCCACACCATACCGTGTCCGCTTTACCCCGCCATGATCCAATGTCTTAAAAAAATATCAAAAAATCGAATTTTGAGATAAATCATCAATTCAACCCGTACACAATCTTTGGATATACTAAGTTTGATCTTCTCGAGGATCATGCGGATTGGTTTTGCCGATTTCTGTTTTAAAAGCTTAAATACTGCACATCAAAAACTACATCACCATGGCATTTCAGCCATAGCTTACACAAAATCTTTTATAAACAGAATAGTTTTCATTATTTGAATGTAGTAAAACATGTTGCACTCATAATTTGAAGCAAGCAATAAGATCCACTTGATGGAGTGCCAAATTTGTAACGATTTAACTCAAACGGGACCCATGTCTGTTTTACCCACCCTGTCCATTTTACCCCCACCTCCCCTAGTCCTAAACTATTTAGGTGAAACGACATTTAACTTCTTAGTCTATCCAAAGATTGTGTACGGCCTCCCTCCCCTGAGGCGTTACGTAATTTTTGAACAGACCCTTAGACTAGCGAAGCGATTAAAGTGCAGCCTGTCCAGTACACAAAATGATGTATACTGCACAGGCCACTCCGTCTTTACTCTGACTGAGAAAATTATAATTAATAATAGAGTAGAGTGGGGCAAGAGTGCGCGTGGAGTAAGAGTACGTTTCCGATTTTTTTTTAAGTAATAAAGAAAGATAAATTAGCAGCACTCCATCAGTTTGACAGGTATTCTGGCCAACTATTATCATGTGTAATTGTGAACGATTTGAATAAACAACAAGGGAGACATATAGTTAGATAACTTTTTGGTCATTTTGCTAAAAATAATTGTGTTTTCGCAACTAGTATTCCATTACCATATATACGTTCAATCAGGTGAACATTATACCACTTCGATAACCTATTGTATAGAGCACTTTATGGTGCAGAACACCAATCCGGTTGGTGTCATGTCCGATGTCATGAAATAGAAAAATAAATAGAATTTTACAGAGCTTTCGAGCAAACCTCAAGTGTTTTTTTTTTCAACTTGACACATAACTGCATTGTAAACTGTCTTTATTGAATAATTTATTAAAAAAAAATACCGCATGCATACACTTCAAAAACAGGTTTACAAAATAGTCAAAATTTACTTTTCAATTCATAGCCTGAGACGGCCGTTGCATATATTTCTTCACAATGCCGTAGAATAACACAAGCAGCCCTATTAGTGCCACCAAGGAGTACGCGATGATATTTACTGAGATCGAGTATTGCGGCTTTTCAAAGAATCCATTGATATGTTTTGCAAGTGGAACTATATCCGACTCTAGAATCGTACACGACATCTTCCAGTCGGTTGATATTTTTTCTTCGTAATCCTCGCATCGACGCTGACTGAGGCTGACATTTAATCTAGCAATGTGCGGTCTACGTGGCAGCGGTTCAAGCACTATAATTGATTTTTCCCTACACAAATTCACGTAAATACGTTTTTCGTCGCCTTTGGTCATCTGTACGGAGACCCAATCATCATCGAATGCACTAAAATAGGATGCATTTGCATCGAGATCCATTGAATTAATTGTCCTCATCAGGAGAATGGTCGGGGTCGAAGGAACCGATGCCAGCAGGGCTCCAACGCAAGTGGGATTTGCGTTACAGGAATACATGACTAGGGATACTCGGGGGGTTAGCGGTCTGAAATTAAACGATAATGCGCTGTCAGAATGCACGAAACGAGCGAAACGGAAAACACCAAGCTGTCTATCGGTATAGCGTTCAAGTGCGGAGGGATTTTGGATAGTCATTTTGTAATTCTTATCATAGAAGCGGAATTTTGTAACGAAGCGTTTCGACGCTGGAGAGCAGGCCGAATCGGCGCTTGCAGTTGAAAGTGAAGAAAGAATCAAACAGAGCAACCACCACATTAACATTTCTCGGAGATTTACGAGCTCGAATAATGTAGGCTAAGGAAATCAACCACGAGTTATATTTTCACAAGTAATGATAACTAAAGCCGAGAATTGGACAAAAATGTCAGCAGCCTTAATTGGAGGGTGATTTTGTCAATTTGGAACCATTTTAATAGAGCAAATATCTAATGTGCAGCATTTATTATCAATCTAAATCCTATATGTGTGTATCTGTAGATCTGATTGAGGAAACTGATGATGGGCATTGCACAAGGGTTGAAATAGAAATGTTCGATAACCGAAAATTGAAGAATTGAAATGATAAACGTAGAATACAAAAAAAATCTGTAACACCTGCTACATTGAAGTAAAGATTTTCATTGGTATTTTTTCCAATTTTTAGGAGTCAAAATGGGGTCAATTTTCATATTTGTTTGGAAATTTGCTCGAAAGCAACGAAAAAAAATTGCTTTTATTTTGTTAGGCCGCTACTGTGCCGAGATCTACTGTGATATGCTGCTGTGCAGAATCCACGCAGAATCTATTTTTAGATTAATTATCCATTAATCCATTCATTCCATTAATTATTATTGTTGTCGTTGTCAGTACATTGTGTCCGTTTGGCCATGTCGTATATCCAATGATTGTTGCATTGTTCGGTTGGCATTTATCCGGGTAACGTGACGGCAGACGTGACAGTAAGGCGCGTACCACAGAACACCACCGTATGGGCTGCGGATACTACGATTGACGAGGTTGTGGTGGAGGGGCTGGGAATCGAACCCATGACCATCCGCTTTTAAGGCGAACGTGTAGCTAACAACGCTACGGAACCCCCACTAAAAAAACTGTTCGTCAGAACATTCTCATTCAACCATGAAAAAGGAAAAATATAATGTTTTTTTAGTGGAAATTTAGATGAAATTTGTAGAAAGAATAAGTAAAGCCCATGTGTATTTTGATGCTTCGAATATTTTGACCCTATTTCAGGAATAATGGATCCAATTGCGCTAGTATTAGCAATGATGTGGTGTACAACGTGAATGAATACCACTGATACTCATGTTTTCATCCAATGATGCTTTTAAAATTCCTATCCAGGATTCACAATTTTCGACGTATTTATATGATCTTTCCACATGCGAAAATCACGAGTCAAGTTGAGTAAATCGTGAAAACTCTTAATTCTAGTCGCATAGAAATTTTGCATGGGCAGTTCACTACGCGCATTTTCACCTATTATGCAGTACCACGTCTGTTGGGTCAACTAGTTTCTCAAAACTCCTTAGGATTCTTCAAACTTCAACTTCTTGAATTTTAGTATGAACTTATTCATTCCTTCAGTATATTCTATAGTAATTCCTTCAAAAATATCTTCTGATTAAGCCCATCGTGAAATCCTTACGAAATTGTTTCAAGAATTCACCCAAAAAATTCTACAGTTATTCAACCAGGATTTTCTTTTAAAATTACTGCCGGATTTTCTTCAACTCTTTCGTATTTTTGTTTTGAGAATAATTCCAGGAAGCCCATTGAGAAATTATTGAGAATTTTTTCCAAAAATTATCCATGAAGTTGAAATTATCAAAGTATTCTTGAAGTAAATTCCGCGGAAATTTTTGGAAGGAATTTCTGCAAATATTTCAGTGGGAATTACTGGGAGAACTCCAATTAAATAATTTCCAGAGATATTTTCGTGTGTATTCCAGAGGAATTGCTGAAGGAATTACTGAAGAATTCCAAAACTATTCTCCTGAGGCTTCTTGGAGGAATGTTTTGGGAAATACCTGGAGGGATTTTCGGATTAATTCGCGATGGAATAGCCATAAGCACATCTAGAAAAACTCCCAGAGATATTTCCGGAAGAATCCCCGGCGCAAGTGGGAGATGCGTTAAAAATTCTATGTGAGATTTGAAAGGAGGAGTTCAGTGGGCATTTATGTAGAGTTCTCATAAAAAAATATGAAGAGTTTTACAGAAGAGTTACGACTGGAAGATTTTGTGTTTTAATGTGTGGCTTTCTCAGTCTAATTTAGTCAAAATAATTAGTTTTGTTTTGCCCGACGTTTCGGCCTGCATATTGAGGTGCCAATGGATACTAGATACTTATGAAAGGCTTTTCCCACGCACTATATTTAATGCATATGCTGACGATATCTCTATGTTTTTCGACAATGAAACCAGTCTCACGCAAGTAGTCGCAATCTTCAAAGACTTTGGATCAACTTCAGGTGCAATATTAAATAAACAGAAAACAGTTGCTGTGATGATAGGCAACATCAACCTAACAGCAGAGACGGAGTGGCTGCCCATCGTCTCTTTAAAAGAAGGCGTGTTGCCGGATTATAACAATGAAGGATGAGATCCCTTCTTTAAAAGTAGGTGCTTGCCCGGATTAAGGTCATGGTGGATCCGATCCATTCTTTAAAGGTAGGCACTTGCATGGATTATGGCAATGGATGATGTGATCCCTTCTTTAAAAGTAGGCACTTTCCCGGATTATGACAATGGTTGATGTGATTCCTTCTTTATAAGAAGGCGCTTGCCCGGATTGAGGCAATGGTGGATATGATTCCTTCTTTAAAAGAAGGCGCTTGCCCGGATTGAGGCAATGGTGGATGTGATCCCTTCTTTAAAAGTAGGCACTTGCCCGGATTATGATAATGGTTGATGTGATTCCTTCTTTAAAAGAAGACGCTTGCCGGGATTATGACAATGGTGGACGTGATTCCTTTTTTAAAAGAAGGTGCTTGCCCATATTGAGGCAATGGTGGATGTGATCCCTTCTTTAAAAGAAGGTGCTGCCCGGATTGAGGCAATGGTGGATGTGATCCCTTCTTTAAAAATAGGCGCTTGCACGGATTATGGCAATGGAGGATTTGATTTGTTCTTTAAAAATAGGCGCTTGTTCGGATTGAAGCAATAGTGGATGTAATCCCTTCTTTAAAAGTAGGTGTGTGGCCTGAATTGTGGCAATGCAATGGTGGATGTGATCCCTTCTTTAAAAGTAGGCCCTGCCCGGATTATGGCAATGGTAGATGTGACTCCTTCTTTATAAGTATGCGCTTGTCGGGAATAAATCAATGGTAGATGTGATCTCTTCCCCGAAACGCACAAGTCAGATTGATTTGGTTGCAATAACTAATATGTGACTTGATTGGTTTTAGTAACTCGTCTACGCAAAGTGTGTTGCTTGAGTTTTGACGTAAACTACGTCTAAGGGGAAGACTCGGGTACAGGGTGACAAATGAAAATTTCCAAATTCGAGACCGTCACGAAATCATGTAAGATTTCAAACGTTAATAGCTCCTTTATTTTTCAATGGATTTTCGAGATTTTATTATCAATCGAATCGGAAACTCTCCAGCAATTTTGTAAGCCCAGTGGAACTATTGATTATCAATGTAAAACCATTGAAAATTCTAATTATTTACCAACCCAGTCAAATTTCAGAGTTTCGTTACGACCGCCGTCTGGTGCCGTTGGTTCTTGCGCTCTACTTTTGTGCGGTGATTCGCACAAAAAGTACAACAATAGCAATGACCGCGGTCGGAGCAAAAAAGTAGTGTTTATGAAAAAGTGCTACAGATGCTGGACATGTTGATGTAAGCAAGAGGTGATCATTAAAATTGATTATTAACTATAAACTAGATTATTCTACTATTTAGGCAGCACCCCTTTTAAATAACAGTTCAAAAATCACACAACAGTCGGAGAAAGGAAAGGCATCATCACCACAGCGGAATAATAAATTTGGGGTTTTTAAATGAAAATTTTAAATTGTCATATCCAACCATTTTCATATATTGAGTTACGCTAATTTCGAAACAAAAATGAATTGGTGTGAGATCGAACATGATTTGCGGAAAAACTACACATTACACGCGGCAAAAACGTTTACCAAAACGAACCTCGCTACCTCCCGACCCCATATATCCAACATCCCATCCCAATGGTTACTCTTGGAAGTGCAGATGACTCGTCGACCTCTATTAATAAGAGTATCGCGTCAACATATGGCACCAGTTGCCTTTATAGAACTTCCTGATTTTTAGCAGATTTGGTAGTAATTTGACTTAGCACGCGCGGTTTGAAGTTTGAGAATTACTATGAAAACAGTCACTTTTTTGGAAAACCGTTTTGCAATGTTGCTCATTGATATATAAAAATATCTGAGTACGTTGGCAAATTTAGCGAGCGAAACAATTTGCTGCTTGCAAGAAAAATTATTAAGGAAATACTAAACCGTTGGAAATTCAATTGAGCACGTAAAAGAATAACATATCAATAAAAAGCATTTTTATTTTCATTATAACTTTGCGTACGAAATCGATCGGTTCGCAACATCAACCGTCTTAAAGATTATGAAATATTCTTCGAAGTCTTCGGGTTGATTATATTCAGGCGGCGTTCCTCCTGTGCCGGACACATACGCAATTTGAAAACTCTACCTATCCGGATCAGGGGTCCCGTAGTGTAGTTGGCTACACGTTCGCCTTATAAGCGAATGGTCATGGGTTCGATTCCCAGCCCCTCCACAAAACCCTTGTCAGTCGCCGGAAGCGCAGTTTGTACGGTGGAGTTTTGGGAGACACGCCTAACCGACACGGCTGCCTGATGACGACTGGCAAAACTGTTCTTCTCGGAGGCATTCCTCCAACGATCCTCGATAAATGGCAACCGGACAAAGCAACGATCATTGGATACACAATACGGACAAATGGACACAATGGACTCACGATGCGATGAACTGGCAAACGACAACAATAACGAATTAGGGATATCTAAAAATAGATTCTGTGTGGATTCTGTGCAGCAGAATACCACAGTAGGTCACAACACAGTAGCGGTTAAGAACACAGAGTGCCTACCAAATAAATATACGAATAAAATAAAACTATCCGGATTATGTTTTCTTTTATAGGGGGAATGACGGCTTTGGCAGGTTTTGTTCTATTATTGGCTCAACTAGGCTCAAATTTGACCTAAGCATTCTTTGCATATCAAAGAATATTGTGGCCAAATTTCATAAAATTTGGTCGACAAAAACCCCCTGCCAATAATAGAACAAAACCTGCCAAAGCCGTTTTTCCCCCTACCTTATACATAAAATATCTCTCCTACTACCGGACAGTATTGCATCAAATGTTCAATTAGTGTTCAAATGTGACTAAGTTCCTGTTACATGAGTAAAGACATCATTCAGACATCATTCAAATTTTTTATATCTTAATCAATATTCTCACCTTTTTGAATCTCCTCTACAATTTTTGTTTCTGCTAATTTCTGTGGCTTTCTCAGCAAGAAGAAACAATTGAATTGAAGTAAGTGTAATAAAACAGGTGTAAAAAATAGACAATTACATGGTACATCTAACAAATCATCATCATCAAAATTTTAAGCATTTTTATTCAATTTCAAATTTTGTACAAAGCTTAACACATGAAGATCTGATATCCCATGCCGTTAAAAGCGTTTCAATAGCTTCCTTTTGTTCTTAATAAGTTGAAGGAGAGAGCTCTGCAAGCATCGTTTTAAGAAGTGTCCGGTATTGGGAGGTGTCCTGCGCTGGGGGATCTCCCCCTAAATAGTTAATGAGCCGCCTCCCGAAACGATCTTTCACATACGGGGCGATTTTCATACAAACTTCAAACTGCTCGTACTCAGTTAAATTACAACCAATTCAGTTGAAAATTTAGGAGGTTCATCAAAACAGCAAATGTTATCGTTCAAGCATAGGAGAGCGAAAAAGTCAAAATTTCAATCACTCTAAGCTCTAAGCAAATTAATTATTATCTTATGATCTGCTTTACGTAGTTTACGTCGGGCGGTCGTATCTTGTATATAACCCTTCTGATTTTTAAAGTTAGGCGCATACCCGGATTAAGGGAATGGTGGATTTGATCTGGTCTTACGGCGCATGCTCGGATTGAAGCAATGGTGGGCGAATCCCTGCTTTCAAAGTAGGCATGTGGCCGGAATAAGTCATTGATGGATGTGATCCCTCTCTCGGAAGTAATTCTGCCGTTTTGTTATTTCGTTCTTCCGAAAAGGTCTACCATCAATCTAAATTTATCAGAAAACAGCCTCGACCTACTTTATCTACGCTAAACATTACATAAAATATCCCTTTCGCTTTTACAGCTCGAAGTTATGCCAAATGTCCGTTATGCCAAATGACCTCTTACAGTTCAAAATTATGCCAAATGTCCGTTATGCCAAATGACCATTATGCCAAATGGCCTTTAAGCCAAATGACCTTATGCCAAATGGCGTTATGCCAAATGACTTTATGCCAAATGACCCAGACCCAACTAAAGGATTTGCGACCAAAATTAGGACTGAAATAGGAAAATTTGCTTGGCATGGCCAAAGACTACAACGTGTAGCATTTTCCAATATAACTTGCCAAAAAATCGTGGTGGTCTAAACTTGCATTGCCCAGAAACAAAATCGAAGGCTCTTTTGCTTAACCGATTAATAAGCCTAAATCAGCAACTTCCGTTTCAAAGCAGCATCATGGAGAACCTCAATACTCCCATACCAGCCATGTTCAGTCACATAATCCTATTGAGGTCAGAACTACGTAATCTTCCGGATCAATTGAAGAACACTCCAACATCTGCGGGAATCTATCAACACTTTTTGACCCTCAAGCCGGATCCAGGTTTTGTTTCAGCAGAACATCGTGACTGTAAATCGGTATTTAAACACCTCCACAGCAAATGCTTAACTTCATCTCAACGATCAGCGTGGTATATGATAATGCATAAGAAAATCAAGCATCGAGAGTTACTGTTCCAACGAGGCGTCGTAGATGATCTATTCTGCGAGGCTTGTCCAGGAGAACCAGAAACTATGGTACACAAACTTTTCCGATGCGAACTTATCAGGAATATCTGGAGGCAAATTATAGGACAAGAGGCTGCTTTACAAAGACTTGAACCAGAAGATTTTGTGTATCCTAATTTTAGAACCTTAAGACGCACTTCTCAAACATTTATAATTGAAGCACTAGGGAAATACTTCAGTTATGTAACAGAAACACATCCAGAAAATCTAAGATTAGAAATTTTTATATTTTACCTCCATGTGAATCATTAACTTAACGATAAAATAAAAAGTTTTACAAACAAAAAAATAGGACGTATGAAAAAAAAATGTCATCGAATTTCAAAAAACGACATTGCTCACAAGTTTCATTATCCATCAAGCAAGCTCCATCGGACATGATTTGGGGGTGCTCAAAATCTTGCTATTAAAATTATTTTTTTTTAAACTTTTGAGATCAGATATACGGAGAAAATTGTCAGATTGCTAGGCAATGTTTATTACACTAAGGTTTATTTTTACGCGGTTATTATTACGCGGTACCGCATGAATTCAAAACACAACGTGTAAAGATCAAATCACAAAAAAATCAAAATTTTGATAGCAAGATTTTGAGCACCCCTAATTCAGTCCGATGGAGCTCAAATCTTGCATAAGGGCATATTTTAGGGCTTAGAAAATGTTTGCGTAACGTCCGGTTTTCAAAATCGATTTTTGCCATAAGAAATGTTTCCAAAAGTCCCAAAACACTCGATTTTTTTTTTCAAAAAATTAATTCTCAAAGTTTCATGCGTTTTGAGTCCTTTGGCATCAAAAAACAAAAATTTCATGCTCGTTTGAAAAAAAGAAGTTTTGATTAATTTTGATCACCCCTAAATCATGTCCGATTTAGCTCAAATTTTGCATAGGGGATATTTTTGGCTACAAAAACGTACCGCGTATCGTCCGGTGTTAAAATTCGATGAAAAAATTTTCATCATTTGGAAAAAAATTCAAAGTTCCAAAAATGCCCTTAGAGAAAAAATCGATTCCTTCAAAAAAATTTTTTTTGTGTAGCATCAGATCTCGACGTTTCATGCATTTTAAGTCATTTGGCATCAAAAACAAAAATTCGAATTTCGACTTTTCCTTTGGTCCACCCTTGGGAAAATTTTCATGGGTAAAAATTTCAAAACTTTGATGAATTTTAGGTCCGATTGAGCTCAAATTTTGCATGGGGTCATAAAACTTGTGAGCAATGTCGTTTTTTTTTAATTCGAAAATGTCATTTTCATTGGCATCCTACTGTATATTTGGCCATTTTCAAGGGTGAAACAGTCTACCGTTTTTCGTCATTTGGTTTGCCGTTTTTTAAGAGTTCTTGAAGGAATTTCTGGAGAAACTTCAGGAAGAATTTCAGGAGATATTCCTTGAGAAAAAAAGGTGGTCATTCTAGAGGAATAACCGTTGAAAATCGAAATAATCGTCAGGTATGATTCTGGAGAAATTCACTATGGAATATCTGAACTGCAGAGAAGTTGTTAGAGGTATCTGGGAGGAGTTACTTCATGAGGATTCGGTTGAATTCCTGTAGTAATCTAAGGAGGAATTATCTGAGAGGCTTCTGGACAAAATTCCTAAAGAACTTATGAAGGAATTCATAGAGCAACATCCGAAAAAAAAATCTTAACGAAGCTTGCTGGAGAAATTTTGATAGATATTTTGTAAAAATACAAAAAAATGTGAAATACAGACGAAATCCTGGAGGAATTTCCGGACGAGCTTCTGGAGAAACTTCTAAACGAAATACTGGAGGAACATCCACACGAAACCTTGAAGGAACTTCTGGACGAAATCCTGGGGGAATTTCGGGATGTAGTCCTGAAGGAACTTTTGGATGAAGTCCTGGAGAAACTTCCGAACGAAATCCTGGAGGAACTTACGGAGGAATTCCTGGATGAACTTCTTGAAGAACTTCCTGACGAAATCCTGGAGGAACCTTCGGACGATATCTTAAAGGAATTTCCGGACGAAATCGTGGAGGAACTTACAGACGAAATCCTGGAGGAACTTCCAGATGAAATCCTGGAGGAACTTCTGGACACCTTCTTGGAGAACTTTCGGACGAAATGCTGGAGAAATTTCTGGACGAAATCCTGGAGGAATTTCCGGAAGAATTCCTGGAGGAGCTTGCGGACGAAGTTCTGGAGTTACTTCTGAACGAAATCCTGCAATAACTTCCTGGTGACACCCCAAAGAAGCTTCCTTGGCGAAATCCTGGATGAATTTCCGGACGAAATCCTGGACGAACTTTCGAACGAAACTCTGGAGAAACTTTTGAAAAAAAATCAGGGGGAACTTCCGGACAAAATCCTAAAGGAATTTCCGGACGAAATCCTGGAGGAACTTACAGACGAAATTCTGGAGGAACTTTCGAACGAAATCCTGGAGAAACTTCCGGACAAAATCCTGGAGGAACTTTTGGACGCCTTCTTGGGGAACTTTCGAACGAAATCCTGGAGGAACTTCTGGACGAAATCCTGGAGGAATTTCCGGAAGAATTCCTGGAAGAGCTTGCAGACGAAATTCTGGAGGAACTTCCGGACGAAATCCTGGAGGAACTTAAGTGTCATTGCTGATAAGATGTGACCAAGGTTTGTAAATTTGGTTATCTGAATTTATTTCATTCTATTTTATCTCGTTTCAGAGAACGAGTAATGTCGCTTTAGTCTAGGCCAAAGTACCAGCACATACGGGAGAAATACCTGTGTCCCATCCCTGGAAGTTGTATCAGCAAGGAGTGGCACTAATATTTGCATATACCCTCTGAACGGCTGGTACGGCTGTCCCCGAGTCTTCCTATTGTGAATTTGAAACTCATCGATCATCAAGTTATTCATTACTGTTAAGATGAGTTGGTAAGTTCAGTGAAACTAGCAACTTTGTCATGCTGAGGGAATTGGATTGGATTGTGGGCCAGATCCAATTCAATTCGCAAACCATCGTATCCACCGCAACGATACGATGGTTTACGAATTGAATTGGATCTCGCCAATTTTTATAAGAAGCAATAATGGGACAAGATTCCTCTTTGTGTGCAACTTGCAAGCAAGTAGGTTCAAGAGCCAAAAACATGTTTGTGTTGTATTTTGCACACATCGATTTTACTCCATCACTCTCATTCAGTTCTGTATCATGTTGTCAGTGTCCTTCAAAAATTTGAGCTGATTTGGATAAAAACATACCGTTTTGGCTGAAATCCCGAACATGACTCATATTCCGAACACTGGCGTTTTGGCACTTAGCCGTGCGGTAAGACGCGCTGCTACAAAGCAAGACCATGCTGAGGGTGGCTGGGTTCGATTCCCGATGCCGGTCTAGGCAATTTTCGGATCTCGACTTCCTTGGGCATAAAAGTATCATCGTGTTAGCCTCATGATATACGAATGCAAAAATGGTAACCTGGCTTAGAAACCTCGCAGTTAATAACTGTGGAAATGCTTAATGAGCACTAAGCTGCGAGGCGGCTCTGTCCAAGTGTGGGGATGTAATGCCAATAAGAAGAAGAAGAAGAAGTTTAAAATCTGCCGGTTCAAATTTGTAGAAGGCCGAAAAAGATTCAACGCACATTCCGAAGATTGACAACTCCGAAGGATATCAAGTCGGAAATCCAAAGAGTTTTCCGAAAATAATTCCTTAGGATTTCCTGATTTATAACTCTAAAACTTCCCGTGGATACTCCAAAGAATTCTTCGTGAAAATTCTGATAATTTCCTTTAAAATTCCGTGCAATATCGTGTTGATGTTTTGAAGAACTTCCCGTAAAACCGTGAGCTTTCCGGAGAAATCTCTTTGCAAATTTCGAACAGTTTTAATTTTCCGTTGAATTTCGATAAATTTGCCGTGAAAATTTTAAATAATTTTTTTAAATTAAAATTTGTATAGTTATAGTTAATTTCCTGTGGAAATTAACAAGACTTGTCCAGGGAATCTCAGAATAATTTCAAGTGGAAATACCGAAAAGTTTTCAAAAAGATTTTTTCTGCTCAACACAGAAGAATTTCATTTTTATTTTATTCGCATCGTATGTCTACAATCTACATGGATACAAACTATACAAACTCGATTACAATCTATTTCATATTTACTTTTTATTACACTGTCTGAGGCGCCCGTTCGATATATTTTATTATCATTCTGTAGAACACCAGCAGCCCAATCAATGCCACCAAACAGAACGCATTAATCTGCATAGAGTTTATGTATTGCGGCGTTTCAAAGAAACCATCAATTTTCGCTGCAAGTGGAAGAATATCCGACTCTAGAATCGCACACGGGATCCTCCAGTTGGTTGATATAAAATTATCGTAGTCCTCACATCGACGATCGCTGACGTTTACTTTACCAACATATAGCCCACGCGGAAGCGGTTCCAGCACTATAATCGATATCTCATCACACAGATTTATGTTGATATGATTTTTGATGCCTTTGGTCACCTGTACGGAGACCCAGTCATCGCCGATGTCACTGAAATGGGACGCATTTGCAACGAGGTCCCTTAGGTGAATGGTCCTCATCAGGAGAACGGTCGGGATCCTAGGATTCGGTACCAATAAAGCTCCCACGCAAGTGGGATTTGCGTTACACGAATACATAAACAGGGATACTCTGGGGGTTAGCGGTTTGAAACTGAACGATAAAGCGCTGTCAGAATACACGAAACGAGCGAAGCGAAAAACACCAAGCTGCCGATCGGTATAGTTTTCAAGTCCGGAGGGATCCTGGGTAATCATTTTGTAATTTTGGTTAATGGTACTGAATTTCGTAACCAGGTGCTTCGCCACTGGGGAGCAAGCCGAATCGGCGCTCGCCGTTGACAGTAACGGAAAAAGCCTGCAGAGAAGCCACCAAAACAACATTTTTCTGAGATTCACGAATTATTGGATAACATAACTTGGGGAAACCAACCACAAAATATGTACATCAATACGTAGTGATAGAGACCAATGAAATGTCAGCAACCGAAATCTAGGGGCTAATAGATCACATGGAATGATTTTACTTCAATCACTTTAAATTGAGTAAAACCCATGTGTATTTCGATTCAACGAGCATTTTGATTTAGATTGAATTGAATTTGGTTAATGCGAACAAACCCTTATTGCATTAGCTTCATATTGATATCGTATCAACGTATCGTATCCTGAATTGAAATAAGTGTTTCGTTTGAAATTCCTATCCTACATTCCTATCTGAATTCAAAGCAGAGTATAGGGATTGGTAGCCTTTTTCTGTCAAACTGTTCCAATTGTGACTCTCGTTTAAGCATGTAAGCGAAAGAAAGCTTCTCCCTTACTCGTCATATGACAACGACAAGTAAAGATATTCCATCAAAACGCACAAAAACCATTTTCTAATTCACTGGGATAAATAAAACATTAACATTGTGCAAAAAAAGTCAGAAACTTTTCAATTAAAATAAATTACCTAATGAAAGTCTTGTTTCAAAAATAATGTATGAATTATTTGATTAAAAATGTATGAAACTTTTCGAATTTCATTTGAATTTAATTCAAAATATCCACACAACGTCAAAGTGCAGTTGTGCAGCGCTCAGATCCAAGCGCTGGAAACTAAACCAATTCACTGGGATGAGCGTTTTCGTTCGTTGCGTTTTGAGTCAAGCGTATGCAGCACCAGTGCTAAAATTATGATATTTTCGTCCCAAAAATATGTTGCTAACCTGGTGGTCCTACCTCTTGGGGAGAAACATTATTTTTCACTACGTTGTAGAAAAAAACGATGCGCTGAAAAAAATGATAATGCGGTAAAAGTATATTACCACGTGGTGTTGATGATAAAAACAAGAATATCCCTGTGGGTGCAGTTCCAGACTAGAGACGCCTTGCATAAAGGTGCCGCAATTGTATCCAAGTCAACTGACTGACTGTCGAGCTCGATATACGTGAACTCTGTCATGCAGGCGCTGCTACCGGGAAAATCCCACGAACCTAATCGGAATACAAATTGTTCAAATCCAGGATCAGTGAGTGTTCAACACGATGATAGCTGTTTAGCATTCCGATCGGGTACCGTTCAAAGGTCCTATACTAATTCGTGCGCAGTGTTCTTAACTATGCAGAACACGATAGAGCTTTGTGGTTGGTCCGGTCATTGCGTGGGATCACGTTATTTTTGGATTCCGCTATCTGATGAACAATAAACCACAATCGGTGCCATTGATTGAAGAAGATCCTGTCTCCACTAAAGGGGGAAGTGTCCTTTATAAGGTCATTTGGGCGGAAGTAATGCCTTTCATGGATTGAAACTCTTCATTCAATAGGATGCTCCTTCTATGGTAGTTCGATGATCTTCAGCGCAGTAAAGGATTTTAGACTGGTTCAATGTTTTGTTTGTGATGACAACAAGAATGTATGCATCGAAATGGATAAATCCCCTAAAGCATGTAAATCGATGCGTGTGAGGTGATAACAATCTCCCCCCGGGCCAGTGATGGCGACGCAGATTTTTTCGCTCGGACGCGCGTCGGTTTGAAGAGAGGAAAAAAGAGTGCCCTTGAATCGTATCGTTTGCCGCATCGCGTACGCTCCATACAAAGCATTGTGAATGAACAAACTCATCGGGCGTTAGAGTTGGTCTTTGTTGTCGTTGCTGTAGTTATTGCCGAACGCGGTGCCAGTGCTGGACATATTTCCTCATGACATCAATTAGCGAACCTTTATTCTGAACCAGAACGAGCCATTTCTGCTGCGGCTGGGCCACCGTGATCCAAACCATGGAGGTATATCTGATTATTCGAAACTATCGACACAAAAAATATCATCATGATAGCCGAGTGACATGCGGGAAGATATAGAATAACGTTTATGGTTATTCATCTAATAGATCTCATATTTAGCCTGTCATAAAACAAAAAAATAAAGAAGCAAATGATCCAGCAGATTCTTTTTTTGGATTTTTTAAGCAGTTAACTAACATCAAATAGATAAAGGAACATGTGATTTGCCGAAGTACAAGGTTGAATGGAAACTTCGGAGAAAAAAATTGCAGCGGAAACTGAAACTATTGATATCAAATATGAGATAAAAATTTAATTGAATTAACATTCAAGGCTTCCCTATTTTTTCTATTAAAGACAGACTGTTGGAACATTAAAGTTCACTTTTATTCCTCTTGGATCACTGTGTAGCGATGAGATAAATATGAACGGCGAACGAGCGAGTGATTTATGCAAATTCCGGTAGATTCCAATGCCCAACGCTACAAACCAGTGGTAGTGGTCAAGCAATTTCGATTTCGATAGAACAGAAACAAAATGTGAAAATTTACGCAAAACGTGTTTGACCCCAAAAAAATGGTGACACAATTAAACTAACTCACTAATTACAGTGCAGTACTGTACGTCACCCAAGAACCACAGAGAAGTTAGTCAAAACTTGTGAGATTCAAGTAAACGCGTGGAACGATGGGAACAGAAGTGTGGAGCAGTAATCATCCCATATAGTTCTGAATAGTTTGCTAACATATTGACTGATGGATGCATTTAATATTCCAAAAGCGTATTTGCAAACGAGTTATAGCAAGACAACAACTCGACATAGAAATGAAGAGCGTGCGCACGATATGCAGATATTGTAGTATACACAGGCGCTATTCACTGAGCGTTCCCAGCTCTAAGTGAGCTCGCCATTATCCATGCTGGGATCATTGTTTTACGCGTAAATCTAACTGATTGATTTAACCCGAGTTGAAAAAAAATGCAATTCGCAAGGTATTGTAACAGTTGACACAACGTGTGTATGGGCGATCTTTATGACAAAAAAATGAGCATCGTCAAAACTACGTGAAAATAAAGCTCTTCAGCTTTCATGTTGTGACTATTTGAAAAAAATCTACCGAGGCGTCCCCAACATCTTTTTGACGTAGGACTACGTCTGTGTTTTCTACAGTCGCCTCTCCACATCTCGATATTGAAGGGACCATCGAGATAGGGAGAGATCGAGGAAAGGAAAGATAATTGAAATAGGTACTAGATTGAAAAAGCTCGTTGCTATGAAAAACGACAACAAAACAAATGTCATCTCTTGTTGTTCATGTGTTTGTTATTGTCCAAAAATCGTCTAGTAGCCTAGAAATATGAATATATCGACATAGGGAGAGAGAATCCTGAGCAAATTATGACCAGAACACATCGAGATAGAGAGATATCGAGATAGGGAGGTTATCGAGATGTAGAATGCCCAAATGTATGAAAATCGAAGGGACCGAGAAAACCATCGACATAGGGAGAGATATCGAGATATAGAACATCGAGATGTGGAGAGTCGACTGTATATTGGAGTACGGTATACTTTACGATTTCGAAAATCGGGGACCGTCACGAAAATATGATAGACTTTAAACTTATATCTAAGCCGTTTCTCGATGGATTTTCAATTTTTTTGGACCATTCGATCAAGGATGAGTCAACGCTTCTTCGTATTTATTTGAAAATATTGATTTTTACCCATTTATTATCGATAATTGATAAAAAGTTTGGAAATAGATCAACCAACCAATCAAGTTCATGCATCACTAGCACAGACATCAAAAATCAATCACTTGCGGGTTTGGATCTAATCCTCAGTTTGAACAAGGTTTCACGCAGAGCATACGCATCAAAGCGATCGCAGCGGAGCGGACATAGCATCACGGAGGCGCTAATAACATTTTCAAAGGAAACCCATCGCATTGGTGGTGGTGCTCGATGTGTTGCTGCAGATCATTCAACCTCAACGAACCAGCATTTCATATGAAGAAAGGGTTGACCATAAAAATAGCACTGTGGTGATCCCGCACTGCCAGTGTCGATGCTGAAAATTTATTACAAATTGTGGTGTCAGCTAATTGGAAAGGAGCATTGGGAAAAGACCAGGACCTTCTCAGGACCAACATTTTATGAAAAGAAAGAGTTAATTGCGAAAATGGACTGTTTCGGTGGCATCGGGTTTGGCGTGGTAGCTTGGTTGCTGTTAGTGATTCCATCCATTAAAATTTACTGCATCATCTCCCTCCGACGCGCTATCAAATTCGCTATTTACGATTGAGTTTTGCACTTTGAAGAAAGTTTATTTCGGATAGTCGGATCAACCTTCTTTTGTATAAAATGGTGGCTTTTGTATAATATCAATGAAGACGCCACCTCAGTGGAAACTATCTACAGCAACCACCCATCGGTGAACGTCGCTCGGACAGACAGATGCCAAGAGATAATGTTTTGTAATATGAAGAAACTTCGTCTTGAGTCAAATTTCTGTTGTTATTCCTCGCAACAATACGCATTACGGTGGCTCAAAAAACACTTTTTCAAATTTTTTGATGGGCCGCCCTCTTATTCGGTTCTATTTGATGCCCTGATGCTCTGGACAAAATTTTAGCCAAATCGGTCAAAATGTAAATGGAAAAATGTATGCAGAAACATCCAAAAACAGTAATTTACAGTTGGACGGCACAATTTACGATCAAGAACCATGATACTCATTCAGTTCTTGTAAAATAAAATATGAATGTTATGCTGAAAACCGCGAGAAGATTAGAGTTTATTACGCAAAGATATTAGC
The DNA here is from genome assembly GCF_024139115.2 of Armigeres subalbatus. Taxonomy (NCBI): domain Eukaryota; kingdom Metazoa; phylum Arthropoda; class Insecta; order Diptera; family Culicidae; genus Armigeres; species Armigeres subalbatus. The sequence goes on from NC_085141.1 coordinate 32,026,850, forward strand.
TTTTATTTATTAGCTAGGGTGAATTTATTTCTTTTCAAAGGTAAAAGAAACGAAATTTGCTCAAACCCCACTGCAGAGAAATGCTAATAACTTAGCCGGGCAAACTCGAATCTTCTCGCGGATTTCTGCATAACATTCTGTATTAAATTCTGCAAGTTCTGAATGAGTATCATAGTTCTTCATCGTAAGTTGTGTAGTCCAGCTGCAATTTACTGTTTTTGGATGTTTCTGCATACATTTTCCATATAAACTTCCAACGAGTTTAGCACCGCCCAAACGTTGACCGATTTGGCTGAAATTTTGTCCAGAGCATCAGGGCATCAAATAGAACCGAATAAGAGGGCGGCCCATCAAAAAAATTGAACAAAGTTTTTCCCATACTAATTTGAGCCACCCTAATAAGATAACCACCCTTAGATAACCAACATCTCATAACCAAATTTAGAATCTTGCGAAAAAAATTCATAGGATTTTCAGAATCTGTCATTCTCGGAACGGTCCGTTGTCTGCGGAATCCCAATCAAAATGGCTCGTGAGCGTCGAAAAGCAGCTTTCTTACATATATCTAATGTAGTAATTCCATTAGCCCCGCCCCTTCGTTAATCGTTATGAGTGCACATTACATTCACACCTATATCAGATCACAAAGGGGCGGAGCTAACGGGCTTAATTTATTGAATACAAGAAAGCTGCTTTTCAGCGCGCGCGAGCCATTTTGATCGGGATTTCGCAGTGAGCGGTTGAACTAGATTATACGCAGAGCGGACGCAGCGGAGTGAACACAGCAGCACGAAGGCGCTCTGGTAGCATTTTCAAAGGAAAATCATCGAATTGGTGGTGGAAGTCTACCCAAGTAGCACACATGTCCCACATAGATTACTGCAACGGATATGCGACTAGATTTGGTCACTATCAAGTTGCTGCAACCATTTTAGTCTGACTTGTGCTGCTCGGGTACGTTGGTGGTCGTCATTCAACCTCAACAACAAATCAAAATCTTGTGAGGAAATTCCATTTGACTGCTACTGACGCCATCCATTGGAGCAAACTCATTGCATCATCTCCCTCCGACGCGCGCTTGTGGTTGTGCCACCAAAGGGCAATTTTCTGTCGTCGCCAAACGATGGTAACCCGGAAAAAATCGATATCATTTCTAATGACTAACGAAACAAAACCAGAAAATTTCACTTTCCGTCGACGACGGCCAAATCGATGAAGACGCCACCTTATTGAAAAATGTCGTTTAGCTGCCTTAGTTTTTCAAATGGCGCATTATTAAAAACAATAAATCTTTCCAAAATCGTCATTGTCGTTTAAACAGCCGAACAGTCTGTTTGTCTGGGTAAACAATTTTCCCAACGGTCAAAACCTCTACTTGGATAAATAGTTTAAGTCCTGAAAAGGACTGTTTGTAATTTATTCTTGAAGTCCTGCTCACTTTGCCACCAGCGCTATAGAAAACGATGCATGTATGCTTCCATCGCGTGCGGAAGTCGAACGTTGCATATTAACATATATGTGTTTGGTTTCGCGCCACTTCCGATTCTGCTTATTTTTCTTCTATTCCGGACATTTTTGAGCATAATGTCTTCTAGGATTCCATGATGATATCCACTGAAAGATAGGCGAGTGGCTTCAGTGTCGATGCGGCCGATGAGTCGTTCCTTTTCCATGGCTGGTTCATCCAACTGGGAGTGGGAGCTACTTTCATTTTCTTGATTCGGTTGACCTCCGAGCAGTTTGCACAATGCTAATAAATTTACACAAATTATGATGAAAAATACCCTTTATTTCGTAAAGCTACGTAGTCCTACGTCACCTTTGCGTACAACCCGATTGGGCTGCACCTTTGAGTTTTTTATCTCTGAAACGGATCATTTTAGTAGAGAAACCATTCTTTATTCCAATAATCATATGAAAAATAAGGGGGAATCGAATATTACTAAGTTATGGTCTAAACAAATCGTATATTGGTGCTCAAGCGTTAATGTGCATAACAAAGCCTAGCTGGATAAATTTATGATATCCCCTGCAAACAGCTAAGAAAGACTTGGATGGGGATTGTGTTCGTCATCTTATGCAATTCTTTCCCAAACCATACTAAAATCTGAACTTTTTATGTGAATGAATAAGTTTAACTAGTGAACCAAAATTATTCAAAACGATTGATCATAATAATGTACCATAGTAATGTAAGGGCTTTCCTTAGCTGGCTTCAACGCAACACCATGCCACCATGCTGAAGGTTGTCTCCCGGTTTGGTCTCGACAATTTTCGGGTTGGAAATTCTCTCGACTTCCCTGGACATAAAAGTAAAATCGTGTTGGCATCATAATATACAAAGGCAAAAGTAGGATCATGGCAGTTAATAGCTGTGGATGTGCTGATTTAAAACTAAACTGCTAGGCGGCAATGTCCCAGCGAAAACTGTAATACCAAAATGAAGAAGGAGAAGTATTGTAGGTACACAGATTATTATGCAACATGTTCCTAAAAGTCCTTATTACCAAATTCGAAAAAAAATCAGATGGCAATTAAGTGCACAATCAAGGCAAGTGGAAGTAAAGCTAGCTCTTATACATTTCTGATTTCAATCGTAAATGGTGACAAGCGTATAAAAAAAAATCACTGCGTTCGTAGATGATGAGAACGAGTGATTCATCAAAACAAGCAAATTCATTTTACTTTAAACGTTGTGGCTCTTTCAAACAGCAGCTTAGTCTTTACCCTATTTACCTATTTACCTGGAGGAACTTCCAGAAGAATCCCTGAAGAACTTCCGGAGGAATTCCTGGATGAACTTCTGGAGGAATCCCTGGAGGAACTTTCAAAGGAATTCCTGGAGGAATTCTTGAAGGAATTCTTGGAGGAACTTCGGGAGGAATTCCTGGAGTAACTTCCGCAGGAATTCCTTGTGTAACTTCCGCAGGAATTCCTGGAGGCACTCCCGCAAAAAATTATGGAGGATGTTCCGCAGGAATTCCTGGAGGAACTTCTGGAGGAATTCTTGAAGGAATTCCTGGAGAACTTTCAGAGGAATTCCTAGAGGAATTTTTGAAGGAATTCCTGGAGGAACTTCCAGAAGAATTCCTAGAAGAACTTCCGGAGAAACTTCTTGAAGAATTTCCTAGAGGAACTTCCGCAGGAATCCCTGGAGGAACTTCCGCAGGAATTCCTGGAGGAACTTCCGCAGGAATTCCGGGAGGAACTTCCGCAGGAATTCCGGGAGGAACTTCCGCAGGAATTCCGGGAGGAACTTCCACAGGAATTTATGGAGCAAATTCCGCAGTAATTCCTGGAGGATCTTCTCGGAGGAATTTCTGGAGGATCTTCCGGAAGTGTGGAACTAGTGTGAATGTGTGTATGTGCACAAAAAGTCTAACTCACTTTTTGACACTTAGTTTGGCATCCTTGACCGATTTGCACTCAACTTATTGCATTCGACGGGAAATTCTGTCCCTTTGTTTCCTATTGAAAATTAACCGGGTTGGACTTCAGCATCCATGAAAGCATTACTGTCCATGATTTCATAGTTGACTTATCAACCATTCGAAATTTCAGCGAACTTGACTTTTTGCGCGTTTATTGGGATAATTCAACGGCTGCAACATCGAGATGATGCTTGTTCCAAACCTGATGTAAGTGCTTGCGGATTAAAACGATTTAAATTTGCGATGTTTGTCCATAAATTATTCGAAATATAGGCGAAAGTGCAATGATTGTTACGTCAACTATGAAATCGATTAAACTATGAAATCGAAGATTAGCCACAGGTGGTATAAATGAGTTAACAAGCTCTATGCTGGCCTTATAATAGCCTCCTAATGGTGTCTGGGTCCCTGCAGTAATTCGGATAATTAGCTCGGTGATTGCTTCTGAAAATAATTTGATACTTTACCTGGAATCAGGGGGGATGACGGCTTTGGCAGGTTCTGTTCTATTATTGTCAGGGGGTTTTTATGACTGATTATTAGAGTGGGGCGCAGTTGTGCATGAGCATTATGACCGCACAATTCGTAGTTCCTACTCCTTGAATGACTGAATTTGCGAAATTGTACAGAGAACACAATGAATGGGGCTTGGGATTAGCTACCCATTCTCAATGTACACGTTTCGGGAGCTCAAATATTTAAAGTCAATAACAACGCCGGCCACGTCCTTACAGTCATATAGGAATGGAAAGATTGTTAGTCCGACTCTCGTTGCTACTAGAGACCGAGTATACCTCTGCATCTACACGATTGTCTTGGGATAGGATATCGTTTTAGTAACAAAGGATAATTTATCTGGATTCATTTTGGTAAGCGATTCGATCTATGAGATGGGAAATAACACTAATACGAGTCAAAAGTTAAAACATGCACGCCCAGTGGCATATGAAAACTGAGGAGATTCGCGCGCGGAAGCACGGAAGCGCAGCACTCTGTACTCACTTGCTCGATGGCTACAGCAAACTATTGTAAACGCGCTTTTTTCGACCGCGCACGAAATGCGCATGAGCCACCGAACGTAAGATAGATATTTTATTTCTTTCCGGACGACTAAAACACGCACTGCACTTACTTGTTCGATGGCTACTCCTATTACCGGCCGCGCAATGCAAAACACAATCTTTTAGAGTGGGGCGCAGTTGTATGGAAAAACGCAAACTTCATCCGATCAAGTAAGATCAAGTTTTTTCTGAATCGTTTTGGGACCCCAATCACCTGTGCAAAATATGGGCTCGATTGGTTGCGACCTCGAATGCCGCATCGCGTTTAAAATTAGCATGGAGATTAGTATGTGAAAACTTATTTTTTAACATGTTTGCTCTTACCGGCTTCAATTTATCATCACTCACGTGACCCAAACGTTAGCATATAGTCTGAAAGATGCAGAAATACTTTGTCGAAGAAGGTACGTAGCTGGAAGGTCTACAAAAAATGTTATTATGTTTCGAAAATTGATTCATGAAAATTGATCAAACCATATGCAAAAAATCAATGTTTCTTCCAACACTACCAGACAACTTATGGTTACCGAAGGGCAAAACCCATATTCCTTCTTGTCAGATTTTTTTTCTTTGTGAAATGATTCCGGATAGCTCCCATTAACTATAAAGCCCCATAAGATCAATTATTATGAAATAACACTCAGTCAGAATAAACCATTTTTTGCATGTGGTTTGAACATTCAATCTTCGAAGCGTTATAACTTTTTTCCTGGACGTTCCAGCAACCTGTCTTCTTCGGCAAAGTCTCTCGGCATCCTTGAAACCTCTAGAATTAGAAATGCAAAAATATCCGTTCTACCATACTAATTTCCATACAAACTTCAAACGTGATGCGGAAAGCGAGGAAGCAACCAATCGGTCCCAAATTATGCACAGTTGTTCAGGATCCAAAATGGCTTCGAAAAACCATTGATTTGAAAAAAATGACCATGACGCCCCACTCTACTGATTATGCTCAAATTTGGCCTGCCTAGGGCTGAAAGTCAGTCCAATAAAACAAAAAAAATGGCCTAAACATTCTTTGTATATCAAAGAATATTGTGGCAAAATTTCATAAAATTTGGTCGACAAAGCCGTCTTCTAATTTAAAAATTCATCAAAAAATTTCTTCTGAAACTTATCCAGAAATTACTTCGAAGTATCTTACCGACTCAACTAGCGTACATATAATCAGATTATCTTACATCTCTGTGATTTCGTATCAAAACAAGACATATACGAAATTGCTAGATACTTTTACATGTATCGTACAAGATCTAAAAAAAATCCCAACTATTTTCACAATAGCTGTGTAAAAATCAATTTTATTCATATGAATCTATCAATTTTGTATAAATATTTTGTTGTATTTGAATATTGACAAGTTTCACTACACAATTGTAAGAAAATCATCAATCCGCTATATGAAAGGATGAATCGAGTATTTAAATATGTATGATGAATAATATCCACGCTGGGTGGATCATACCAGAAAATAAGGCAACAAACGATGCTTGAACTCAAGAGGTGAGCGAGATCGTGTCCCTGTGCCCTGTGAATGTCACTCTGACAACCAGATGACAAGAATGGCATATAACTCGAGGTGTAGATGTTACATGTGATACAATAATAGACTCTCAATTTAAATGTGTAAATCAGAGCGGGCGAGAGTGGTGGTTCTAAAAAAAGTAGATTGCTAGTTCTACGTATCTTAGCCGGCAAAACACCCGTCTGGAGGCGTGGGTTCGAAACTTACCGAAGAATTAAATCCATTTTAAGAAATAAATCTTACACAAGCTGTACATACGCACTTCGTGATTTCAAACCTAAATAATGTCAACACCAGATGGCTTATCCCGGGAAATAAGATTGAAGAGGTTCCTTCACGAATTTCTCCAAAAATTGAATTTGAAAATTATTCCAGAACTTGTTTAGGTAATTTATGTAGAAACTCTTTAAGGTTTTCTTCGGCAATTCCTTCAAGAATCCATCATGAAATTTATCTCGTAATTTTACTAAAAATTTCTTCATATTTTTTTCCCGAAATATCCTAAGGAATTATTTTAATATTTAATAAGAGCTTCTTAAGGTATTTATTCGGAAATTCATTCAGGGATTCCAGGAATTGATTCGGAAATACTTTCAGGAAATCTAGGAAAAGTTTCATCACTCTCCTGGAATCTCTCCAGCTCTTGGACTTTTTTTTCTTATCTGTATGGATTTGTCTTATCACCGTTGTATATGATGATTTATTTGCTTATATCATGATAGGTGATGAACAAACGCTAATGAAAGATCAAAGAGGAAAGAACACAAGAAAGCACAACATTATCCGAGCCGTTCAAAAGACAGAGGAGAACGGGGATTTAAATCTAGGATTTTTGGCAAAGAAAGCTGACTTATAAGTTAACTATTGATCGTGTGGCCCTTGCTGAATTTTCAAAAATATGCTCAGTCTTGTGCTCCATTGCGTGATTTTCTCTTTGATCTCTGATAAACGTTTGTTCATAACCGATATAATATAAGCAAATAAATCATCTTTTGTCCCTTCGATCTTTTGTCTTTCGGCCTTTTGTCCCTTCGACCTATTGTCTTTAGATCTTTGGCGTTATTGTTCCTGAAAGGATTGTCTGTAAATTACAATTATTTGATTATCGATCTCAAAACTTAAGAAATTGCACCAACTGCTGAGACGATGATCATACAAGACGTCAGGTCAGGTGGCCTCTAAAGAGTGTCATCAGTAAAGGCGCTCTCTATTTGAAGCAGAAGTCGATGCAAAATAAAGTAGTTGAACGCATAAATGGTGCTTGCTTCAACTGCAAGGAAACAGGCTCAAAGCTTCAAAGCATTGATCAGCAAGCTGTCAAAGCAGCAAATCAATAGCAAAAGATATCGTAAAGTTGAAAATAGAAGAAGGGCCAATAGAAGTTGAAGGATTTTTTATTTTCTACCATTTTTACTTAGTCCCTAATTAACTATATACTAAAACTTATCGTACGCTGCAATTTCCCGTAACTTTAAGTTATTAAAAATCTGGATGTAGATTTCATAGGTCACAAAACAATGAAAAACGTAAATTTTTGGTTATCTCGCGAAAAAAATCTTCTAAAACATATAGAAGATCTGTTCCATCGGGTTCAATCTATTCAACAATGTTCTAAAAACTTGTCTAGGATAGCCGATTCTGTTAAGGGCAAAATCATGTCAAAAACACAAAATCGATTTAAAGCATACTGAATTTCTACCAAATAAGCTGAACATATTACCAGAGGATTATCTTAGCATAAAACTTATGAATACGTATTAACCGGAACCTTAATGTTATTCAAAATTTGAAAAGATCTGCTTACTCCATTACAATGTAGAATGAAGCATTTTTCTGCTTAGTTCTCGGGTTATGCAGGAATTAGTGTTTCATTTGTATGGGAGCGCCCCTTTCCAAAGCGGAGAGGGGTCTCGAACTACCTTCCCCGGCCCAAAAAACCTCTGCATACAAATTTTCACGCCGATCGGTTCAGTAGTTTCCGAGTATAAGGTTCAGACAGACAGAAATTCATTTTTATGTATATAGATTAAATTATTTTCGTTTAATCATCTGAACGCTTTGCTTGGCAAAGTCTTGGATTAGGAGCCTGCATATTATTGAAATAAAACAAACCGAAACTTATATTATGATAAATATGATGAAGAATTCAACAAAATCCCCGAAAAGTTCCATAAAAAAACTACTATTCATTCTGTTTACATTTTAAAGCAAATATCAGCGTGATTTAGGATTATTTGTGAATAGTCACGAACGGAATTAGCTTAACTGTAAAAGCCTAAACAAACATAAATAAGCACTCTTGGAAACGAAAATTGTTTAGAAAATCATCTTTTACTCGGGCATACACCAATAGAACGAAATGTTTTCCTCAGCCTTATTCAAACGAGCCGCAAAACCTGAATCTAATAACTCAAACCACATTTGCGTGCATCGGTTTATGACTCCGTCGGCATATAATCATCTTGGGCGCCTTACCGCAGCATGCATTGTAGCCTCCACTACGTCGAAGTAATTCCAGAAAATTACGTTGTTGTGTGCGCAACTTACCTGCAAAGAAATAATAGAATGACGAAAAACAATTTCAGTAAATTTGTTACGAATTAAATGTATTCAAAATGTGGAAATGTCAACTGAGTTGCAACGACCATAATCAATAAGGCACAATCATCATTATCGTTATTAAGCTGTCAATAGTTTGCTCGTTCGTTCGTTCGTGCGTCCGACAGTGTGCGACGATGACCACAACTAGAAGGAAGCACCCACCGGGTGACAGGCACACGGCTGGTGTGAAAACCATCATGCCCGAGAAGGAAGCAATTTCGAATTCGAAAGGGGTGATGGTCTCACGTCGTCATTTCATACGATTGCGGAAACTTATTCACCACAACAGTAACTTCTGCTGCGACGCCACCGCACGATGATGATTGGCGACACATTCATCACTCCTGCACACATTCTGAGACTGGCATTTCCTGCTTCTTCTTGCGCCGTGTTTACCCCAACAGCGCAGACTTATCCTCCGAGCAACTAATCAATCCGATTCCCGTTCTAGGGAACTTTCATTTTCCTTGCACCGACTGACTTAGAATTCGCGTGCCGGCCGTCCCCACCCCGTCCAGGGTGGCATTTGTGGCTATTATTAGATTAGATAATCGGGGAATTACCCTCCTCCGGAAAGCCTGTCAAACCCTTTCTAAACGATGGATAATCACGACCAACCGATCAAACTGGCTCTACTGCCCCATTCCGAATTGACGTGACATCCCCCCAGAACGGGGGAAAATAACCGTAGCAAATCTGAAACCTCGCGAACAGCCATGTGACAGCTCATTAATTCCGAATCCACCGTGGAAAGTATTAAACGATTCAAGGTTCAGTGTTTCATGGTGTTATGAGACGACACTGCTGCTGGTCACATGGCAATCACCGTGCGAATCGCGAATTTCCGGCTTCGAAGTTATATGTGATGTTCTGACTTGGATGGAGACGGCCTTAATTTGAAATTTTATAGTTCTACAATTAATTTGTAGCCCAGTTCAAGATCAAAGTATGAAAGTGTTCAAACTAACTGGATTGATCTCTGAACAAGTGTATGATCGTTTGATTTTACCGTAGATGATTTGCATATCGTGATACCCACATACAAAATATATTGGCACATGATTATGAAGTTTTTTTTTATATTTTCAAAGATCGTCTTTATACTAATTTTATTATGGTTTGCATAAACTGCTGTAAATTCGCGAAGACGTATGTTTTGCTCCGCTGTATTGATAAAAAGTAAACATTGACATACAGTGACTGTAATAACAATGTCGTCAAGTGTCAAAATCGGAACAGTATCATCTGTCAGGTCCATACAAATACGCGTTAACATGGCGATACTCTTCTTTCATGACTCTACATTGACACAGCAAAATCGATCAATACAGGTACGCTCTTATTATGGTAAGTGTGAGATTTGTACAGATGTTAACAAAATTCCGTAGCCTGATGTATGTAGCGCACTGATACTGATAAATCTAATCTAATCTAATCTAATCGAACACAAACGCAGCCAGTACAAAGAAAGCATCCTGGAAAACTATTGAGCTAGATGACGCACAATAATTTTTCTTGACAATATTGAGGCTCACAGCATACCAGTGGTATGACATAAACTTCAAAGCGGCCAGGCCCACTGCGTTGTGTTTGTCGCAGAGATGATTCTTCGAGATGTATCGTGTTCAAGTAGTCACTTCAACATGATACATATCACGAATCTACAGGGGTTGAAGGATGCGTGGACATACCGTACCATACGCACCGCGTTCTTTTTAAGTTCTTATTTTGGTAATTGTATATAAATAAATATGTAGTGAAATGAATAACATTATGATAAGAAATTATACCAAATTTTATATATATTTGTAGGGTACAACGTCAACTAGGAGCCGAAGTTGATTCGGGATGTACATCTCTTGTAGAAGAAGCTGGAAATTGTAAAGAATTTATTTATTATTTAGAATGTTATATATCAGATAGCAGTTTATGTGCCAGGAAGTCGTCTACGTAAAGGTTACATGGCAGGTTGTGAAGCTTTCCTTCCTGGGATGTTTTGTAGTGGGCTATGAAAATGTTAAATCAGAGTGAAGGTACATAATACAATAATATAAATATATAAAAGCATAAAAATATGATTTTTAAATATGAAAATAAGAAACATAAAAATATAGTGTAATAATAGAATAACAATTAATATATGAAAATATAAAAAATATGAAAACATGAAAATAAAAAATGAAGATACAAAAATATGAGTACATAAATACATGAGAATATGATAATATTGCAAATGTTAAAATATAAAATGTGATATTAAAGTATTAAATTTTGAGAATATGACAATATAAAGATCTGAAAATAAGATAATATAAAAATATTAAAACACAAAAAAATATAGAAGATGGAAATATGAAAGTATAAAAAATAATATAATAAAAATATAGAAATATGTAAATATGCTAATTAAATTATAACAACATGAAAGTATGAAAATATAAGAAAGGCAAAAAAATTAAAATATGAAAATTAAATATTTCAAACTACAATATGAAAATATGATATGAAAAAAATACAAATATTTGAAAATATAAAAGTATAAAAATATGAACATATACAAGTATAAAAAATGTGAAAGCATAAAACAAGGCATCATAATGTGTATATAAGTATAAAAATAGAAAAAAATATAAGAGTAAGGAAAATATGATAATATAAAAATATTATAATATGAAGGTGTAATAACATGAAATTATATAAATATGAAAATACAAAAATATAAAGCATAAAATATCAAATTTGAAAGTGGAATGTTCAATTTAAAGAAATATGAAACTATGATAATATTATAACATAATAATATGAAAATTTTAAGACACAAAAATAATAGAATGTAAATTATGAAATTATAAAAATATAGAAATTAAAAAAAATAAAATGTAAAAATATGAAAAATAAATATAATGAAATATGAAAAATAAGTATAATAAAATATGGAAAATAAATATTTTACGAATATATAAAAACACGAAAGCATGGCATTGCTCCGGTATATTTCGTGGACTGGAAACTAGTGATACTCATGTTTCCTTTGAAATCTCTGTTCAGATTGCTATCAGAAATCAAGGTGGGTGTAATCCTTAATTTCAATCTGTGACAAAAATGACAAAAGCATTAGAATTACTATTCCTGGTCACGCTTGTCTGTACCGTTACTAGGGAGAGAAGAAATAAGTATCACGGAGATGGATATTGGGAAGGTATTCGTTGGGTCAGGATGTGCCTGTAGCTGGCAATGTGACCATGGTAGAACTTACCCCGTAACACACCACGAAGAGGTATCTACCCAGCATTACGGGTAGCGCACTGATACTGATAAATAATGGAAACTGGAGACATTTACAATTTTAAACCATCATCACTTTTCGACGCAAAACCCTGGCTAGGATATAAGTTACGATCATAAACCACGCGCATCCTCGCTCAAGCCATACAAGAATTGTTTGTTTGGACTTAATTAACATTGAATTACCTTTTTTCGAGGGAATCCTTTCCGGATTCCGAAGGGAATCCTTTCCGGATTCCGAAGGGAATCCTTTCCGGATTCCGAAGGGAATCCTTTCCGGATTCCGAAGGGAATCCTTTCCGGATTCCGAAGGGAATCCTTTCCGGATTCCGAAGGGAATCCTTTCCGGATTCCGAAGGAATCCTTCCCGGATTCGAAGGAATCCTTTCCGGATTCGAAGGGAATCCTTTCCGGATTCCGAAGGAATCCTTTCCGATTCGAAGGAATCCTTTCCGGATTCCGAAGGAATCCTTTCCGGATTCCGAAGGAATCCTTTCCGGATTCCGAAGGAATCCTTTCCGATTCCGAAGGGAATCCTTTCCGGATTCCGAAGGAATCCTTTCCGGATTCCGAAGGAATCCTTTCCGGATTCGAAGGGAATCCTTTCCGGATTCGAAGGAATCCTTTCCGGATTCCGAAGGAATCCTTTCCGGATTCGAAGGAATCCTTTCCGATTCCGAAGGAATCCTTTCCGGATTCCGAAGGAATCCTTTCCGGATTCCGAAGGAATCCTTTCCGGATTCGAAGGGAATCCTTTCCGGATTCCGAAGGAATCCTTTCCGGATTCGAAGGAATCCTTTCCGGATTCCGAAGGGAATCCTTTCCGGATTCCGAAGGGAATCCTTTCCGGATTCCGAAGGAATCCTTTCCGGATTCGAAGGGAATCCTTTCCGGATTCCGAAGGGAATCCTTTCCGGATTCCGAAGGGAATCCTTTCCGGATTCCGAAGGGAATGCTTTCGGGATTCCGAAGGGAATCCTTTCCGGATTCCGAAGGGAATCCTTTCGGGATTCCGAAGGGAATCCTTTCCGGATTCCGAAGGGAATCCTTTCGGGATTCCGAAGGGAATCCTTTCGGGATTCCGAAGGAGAAATCCTTATGAAATAAGGAAAAGAGCACAAAACAGATAGACATCATAGAACAAACTGCAAGTTTCAAAGTAGGCTCTTTGTGTATCAACAATCGTCGAACGGCACTTCCGTCTATCCGAGGCGACAGAAAGAGACAGCAAAGCATGCGATGCTGCTCTGTCTTATGCGCTTTGTACACTAAAGCTTGACTTCCTCCGTTAGGTTCGCTAGCATTTCAAAATCATGGAAGGACCACATTCCACGGCAAAGATGCCTATATGTTATGTGAAAAGAGTCTAGAAGACATTTCGAAAATAATGCTTTTGAGATTCCGGAAACTTTTTTTTATCTTTATTCTGTATATTATCTTTATTATTATATCTGCTGTTGCAACAAAAGGAATATTCAGAAATTACGAGAGTTCAGTGATTAATCAAAGAACATTGTCATTAGGTGTGTCGACGGTATGTCAAGATATCGGAGGCCGCTTAGAACATGCTTGGATATACGAAACTGTCAGAAGGCCGTTAACCTTAGTAAGATGTTGGGGTCAATATGACCCAAAACGAAACTTCAAAGTAGAATAACTTTTTACCTGATAATCCGATCGTTCTGAAATTTCTTGACTTTTAATATTTTGTGGAAATGAAGCATCTGACATGAAAAAAGTATTTTAAGGTGCAACAGGAACGACCCCACAAAAAAAGTTACGAATAAGATGTTAGGGTCATATTGACCCAGAAATGTAAATGCTTATAAAACAGTCAAATTATAACCGAATTACAAAGTTTATATACCGTTCGAAAGATAAACTCATCAATTTTGTGGCTATGTGGTGATATGCTGGTTCTGGAAACAATGGCCACCGGGAAACGACTTCCACGGGGACCTTGTCGGTCATATTAGGGGAGCATAAAAATCGCTCCATATATGCCATTCGATCGCTAATTCTTCATATATTTTCTTAAAACGGTAATGTATGGTCCATGAGAGGGCTTCCGACAAAAGTGGCCACTCCTGGTACATGCAAAGTGCCCCCGGGGAACCCGCAGGAGAGGACATTTCCGTTTTAGCACCAAAATATGCCGTGCGGCGGCTCTTTCGTCATGATTTTCCACCAAACAGATGGTTATGCGCTTGAAATCGATAAGTGATCACATTGGCCACTCCTGGTACATGCAAGATGCCCCCGGAGAATCCGCAGGAGGGGACATTTCCGTTTTAGCACCAAAATATACCGTGCGGCGGCTCTTTTGTCATGGTTTTCCACCAAACAGATGGTTATGCGCTTGAAATCGCTAAATGACCACATTGGCCACTCCTGGTACATACAAGGTGCCCCGGGGAACCCGCAGGAGGGGACATTTCCGTTTTAGCACCAAAATATGCCGTGCGGCGGCTCTTTTGTCATGGTTTTCCACCAAACAGATGGTTATGCGCTTGAAATCGCTAAATGACCACATTGGCCACTCCTGGTACATACAAGGTGCCCCGGGGAACCCGCAGGAGGGGACATTTCCGTTTTAGCACCAAAATATACCGTGCGGCGGCTCTTTTGTCATGGTTTTCCACCAAACAGATGGTTATGCGCTTGAAATCGATAAGTGACCACATTGGCCACTCCTGGTACATACAAGGTGCCCCGGGGAACCCGCAGGAGGGGACATTTCCGTTTTAGCACCAAAATATGCCGTGCGGCGGCTCTTTTGTCATGATTTTCCACCAAACAGATGGTTATGCGCTTGAAATCGCTAAATGACCACATTGGCCACTCCTGGTACATACAAGGTGCCCCGGGGAACCCGCAGGAGGGGACATTTCCGTTTTAGCACCAAAATATACCGTGCGGCGGCTCTTTTGTCATGGTTTTCCACCAAACAGATGGTTATGCGCTTGAAATCGATAAGTGACCACATTGGCCACTCCTGGTACATACAAGGTGCCCCGGGGAACCCGCAGGAGGGGACATTTCCGTTTTAACACCAAAATATGCCGTGCGGCGGCTCTTTTGTCATGATTTTCCACCAAACAGATGGTTATGCGCTTGAAATCGCTAAATGACCACATTGGCCACTCCTGGTACATACAAGGTGCCCCGGGGAACCCGCAGGAGGTAACATTTCCGTTTTAGCACCAAAATATGCCGTGCGGCGGCTCTTTTGTCATGATTTTCCACGAAACAAATGGTTATGCGGTTGAAATCGATAAGTGATCACATTGGCCACTCCTGGTACATGCAAGGTGCCCCCGGGGAATCCACAGGAGGGGAAATTTCCGTTTTAGCACCAAAATATACCGTGCGGCGGCTCTGTCGTCATGATTTGCCACAAAATAGATGAGAATGCGCTTGAAATCGATAAAAGACCACATTGGCCACTCCTGGTACATACAAGGTACCCCGGGGAACCCGCAGAAGGAGACATTTCCGTTTTAGCACCAAAATATGCCGTGCAGCGTCTCTTTCGTCATGATTTTCCACAAAAAAAAGGTGATTATGCTCTTGAAATCGATAAGTGACCACATTGGAAACGCCTGGAACCTATGAGGGTCCCCAGGGAATTCGTAGAAGGGGACATTTGCATTTTTACATCAATATAAGCCGTGCGGCGGCTCTTTTGGTGTTTTCTCATCAAACAGATGGACGCGCGCTCGAAATCGATAAGTGACCACATTGGCTACATTTGAAACCTATGAGGCTTCCTCGGAGAACACGGAGAACACATTTCCATTTTTACACCAACATATGTCATGCGGCGGCTCTTTCGTCGTGATTTTCGTCCAAATAGGTGCCCTCGAAATCGATTATTGACATATTTTCCACCTTTAGAACCTATGAGGTGCCCCCGGGAGCCCGTAGAAGAGTACATTTCCATTTTGACACCAAAATATGCCGTGCGGTGGCTCTTTGTTATTTTTTATCATTGGTCATGTGCTTTGAGTTGATTAGTGATATTGTCTACTCTTGGAATCTTTGAGATGCCCTGCGAACCCGTAGGAGAGGACATTTTCATGGTTATATCAAATGTACTGGCCGCTTGCGGCAGCTGTATCTTCCACAAGTCTTCAAAAAGTTGGTTATGCGCTTGAAATTGTTCTTCATTTGAAATTGAGTACTGAGTCAAATTAAAAAAATAGTTTCTGGGCTACTGTGATGATTCCTTCGAACAGCTCTATAAGGATTTTCTATTCCGCATCTAGATATTACCATTAGTCGATGGTCCCTTCAATATCGACTCATAGAAGTTTGAGGTTTTCACCGATCACCGTGGACAATGATATGAAAACGCAACATTTTGATATAAAAAAATCTCTCCTTCTGCGAGACTCCTGCGGGTACCTTGTAGGTTTTAGATATTATGTTCAGAATGAATGACCTATTTGATAGAAAAAAAAACAAGATTAAACTACCTAGTGGTGATGGTGCCTTTATCGCTCGTTCAAAAGGGTTGAGAAATATATAAGAAAAGTCTAATATAGCAGTAATAGGTAGATAGTTCTTATTTTTCATATTTGTTTATTTGCATTCTAAAATTTTGAGCATAAGTGCCAGAAAAGTAATTTTCCCATGCAGCTGCTGATATTAGTATTTTGGCCATAACTTCGGAGCCCATAGTCCGATCTGGCCAATTTTCAATAGGAAACAATAGGGTAAAATTTTCGTCGAATGCTATTTACTGCGAGTAATTCGGTTGAGGAAAAGTTCCTAAAAAGTGAGTGAGATTTTGTGTGCACAGACACTTTCAATGGATTCTTCACGGCACTCCACAATTACCGAAACTGGGTCTGGGGTTCCCCCAGGTTTATATTAGATTTCAAGAGCATAACCAACTATTTGATGGAAAATTATAGTGAAAGAGCCGCTGCACGGCATGTCTTTAAGGGCCGATGTCCACGTAAAGTATTTTCACGCTGCTTGCACGTAAACGTATGCACGACTACATTTGATGCCGGGTACCTTGCGTGGACGCGGCGTGCACGCAGCTTGAAAACACGCTACGTGGCCATCGGCCTTAAGTAAGAGTAAGCACGGAAATGTCCTCTCCTATGAGCTCCACGACGGTACTTCATAGGTTCCAAAATGGAAAATGTGGTCACTACCGAAATGAATCGGTATAAAAACGGAAATGTCACCATCTACGGGTTCTCCGTGGGCGTTTAATTGGTTCCAAGAGTGGCTAATGTGGTCACTTATCGATTTCAAGCGCATAATAATCTATTGTGTGGAAAATTATGACGAAAGAGCCGCCGCACGGCATATTTTGGTGCTAATACGGAAATGTCCCTTTCTACGGGTTCCCCGGGGGCACCTCATAGGTTCCAAGAGTGGCCAATGTGGTCAATTATCGATTTCGAGCTGAATAACCATCTCATTGGTAGGAAAACACACCAAAAGAGTCGCCGCACGGCATATTTTGGTGCTAAAACGGAAATGTCCCCTCCGGCGGGTTCCTGGGGGCCCCTGTAAGGTTCCAAGAGTGGCCAATGTGGTCACTTATCGATTTCACTTGCATAATTATCTATTTTGTGGAAAATCATGACGAAAGAGCTGCCGCACGACATATGTTGGTGTTAAAACGGAAATGTCCTCTTTTACGGATGCCCCGAGGGCACCACATAGGCTCCAAGAGTAGGCAATGTGGTCACTTATCGTTTTTGAGCTGAATAACCATCTCTTTGATGAGAAAACACACCGCAAGAGTCGCCGCACGGCATATTCCAGTGTCAAACGGAAATGTCCCTTTCTACGGGTTCCCCAAGGGCACCTCATAGGTTCAAGAGTGGCCAATGTGGTCACTTATTTATTTCGAGCAAATAACCATCTCTTTGGTGGGAAAATATACCGAAAGAGTCGCCGCTCGGCATATTTCGGTGTTAAAACGGAAATATCCCATTGGACGGGTTCCCTGGGGGCCTCTCATAGGTCCCAGGCGTTGCCAATGTGGTCACTTATCGATTTGAAGCGCATAATCATCTATTTTGTGGAAAATCATGACGAAAGAGCCGCCGCACGACATATTTCGGTGTCAAACGGAAATGTCCCTTCCTACGGGTTCCCCAAGGGCACCTCATAGGCTCCAAGAGTGGCCAATGTGGTCACTTTGCGATTTCGAACGCATTATCATCTATTTTGTGGAAAATCATGACGAATGAGCCACCGCACGGCATATTTTGGAGTTTAAACGGAAATATTCCTTTCTACGAATTCCCCGAGGACACCTCATAGGCTTCAAGAGTGGCCAATGTGGTCACTTATCGATTTCGAGCGCATAATCATCTATTTTGTGGAAAATCATGACGAAAGAGCCGCAGCACCGCACATTTTGGTGCCAGAACGGAATTGTCCTCTCCTACGGGTTCCCCGGGGGCACCTTGCATATACAAGGAGTGGCCAATGTGATCATTTATCGATTTCAAGCGCATGACCATCTGTTTGGTGGAAAATCATGATAAAAGAGCCGCCACACGGCATATTTTGGTGTTAAAACGGAAATGTCCCCTTTTACGGGTTCCCCGAGGGCACCTCATAGGCTCCAAGAGTGGCCAATGTGGTTACTTAGCGATTTCGAGCGCATTCTCATCTATTTTGTGGAAAATCATGACGAATGAGCCACCGCACGGCATATTTTGGAGTTTAAACGGAAATATTCCTTTCTACGGGTTACCCAAGGGCACCTCATAGGTTCCAAGAGTGGCCAATGTAGTCAATTATCGATTTCGAGCACATAATCATCTATTTTGTGGAAAATCATGACGAAAGAGCTGTCGCACGACATATTTTGTTGTTAAAACGGAAATGTCCCCTTTAACGGGTTCCCCGGGGGCTCCTCATAGGCTCCAAGAGTGGCCAATGTGGTCACTTATCGATTTAGAGCGCATTATCATCTATTTTGTGGAAACTCATGACGACAGGGCTGCCGCACGGCATATTTTGGTGCTCAAACGGAAATGTCCCTTCCTGCGGGTTCCCCGGGGGCACCTTGCATGCACCAGGAGGGGCCAATGTGGTCACTTATCGATTTCAAGCGCATAACCATCTGTTTGGTGGAAAATCATGACGAAAGAGCCGCCGCACGGCATATTTTGGTGCTAAAACGGAAATGTCCCCTCCTGCGGGTTCCCCGGGGGCACTTTGCATGTACCAGGAGTGGCCACTTTCATCGGATGTCCTCTCATGGACCATACATTACCATTTTAAGAGAATCTATGAAGAATTAGCGATTGAAAGGCATATATGGAGCGATTGTTATGCTCCCCTTATATGACCGACAAGGTCCCCGTGGAAGTCGTTTCCCGGTGGCCATTGTTTCCAGAACCAGCATATCACCACATAGCCACAAAATTGATGAGTTTATCTTTCGAACGGTATATAAACTTTGTAATTCGGTTATAATTTGACTGTTTTATAAGCATTTACATTTCTGGGTCAATATGACCCCAACATCTTATTCGTAAGTTTTTTCTAATATCCGAAGAAGGTTAAGCATTAGGGAGAAAATATTACGTTCTGTGTATGCCTTCCACAATCACCTTAAAATGAAGAAAAGCAAGCAGGGAGATGGAAAACGGAGCAGTTCCACTACCTACAGTGACCTGCATAATAAAAAGCCCACTTGCTGTTTCTCATACAAAATGGTCAACTTTGGAGATCTAGATCTCGATTGCGTGTGAACCAATTTTGCTGAAAATTTTTCGTTTCGTTTCGACTATATTGATTCATAGGGTAAAAGATTTTCGCGTAATACCAAAGCGATTTTTTTGGCAAAAAATTTATTTTATAATATCTTGAAAACTACAACTCTTAGTGTACAAGTATATTTCGCAAACTTTTTTGTATTGCCAAAATACGCGTTTTTTACTGAATAAGTCATCAGTTTGCAACCTATAGAATTCAAGATATTTAAAAAATAAATTTTTGCAAAAAAATTCATTTTGGTATTACCGCAATAATTTTATACCCTATGAATCAATATGGTCGGAACTCAGGTGTGGTAAAATTCTGAGCACTGGTCAAATTTTCAGCAAAATTGGTTCACACGCAATCGAGATCTAGATCTCAAAAGTTGACCATTTTGTATGAAAAACGGCTAGTGGGCTTTTTATTATGCCGGTCACTGTAGCGCCAAATGAAAAAAATATTGCTTCGTAAGATTGGGTGCATTTCATGCCTAACGGGGTATACCCGATTAAGAATACCATAAGCAATTATTCGGTATTGACATGTTCACCTCTTTTCCATAATCGCAATTCGATTACTCCCAATCGGAAGGCTTTTAAATTTGCATTTCGAGCTACCTATCAGGAATGTCCATTGCATTGCTATGCAAAATTAATAAACAAGATGAGTAAACCCTAAATAGCGCTTCGATACCAGGAAATATTAGCTTCAATACCGGCATTGAACAGCCTCTCACCTGCCTATAGGACTGCTTGTCAAAGGGAAATGAAGCAATTTATATGATTTCCAATAGACTCATCAAACGCACCGTCCGGCCTGGGCAATGAATCAAACATGAACGTATGACGTCAATCCGCGATGCGCCCAACGACTCTGCCGGACTGGCTGGAATAATTGCAATCTTCTTTGCTGTCACTGATGTCGCCAGCGTGCCGATTACCGCAATCATCCTCCTGGACGATGCACTATTCTTGCAGCTGCTGCAGCGGCACCCCGCCGAACAATATTTAAATTATTTTCAAGTGCCCATTGTGCAATGCACCGGACAAGGAACTGATGAATTATGAATTAAAGAGCTGCTCATCAGTTTCTCGGTTAAATCTTCATCCATTTGGAATTCTACAGCATGCGTTGCGTTTTAATAACCAAGGATTTATGGCAAACCGTAAAGTAGCCTCGAAAAGTTGAAGCACTTCCCATCTTGTTTATTTGCCGAACTAGATAAATGGCGGGGATTGGCGAAAACACGAAAATATGAAATTTGTGCTGAATCACAGGCCGACAATACAATTTATGTGACTGCGTGGGCATCTGTGACGTAAATTGGACCTGTTCATCGGGGGTCACAATCGGCGACAACAAGCATAATTTGCACTTATGATGGCGGGGTTGTGCTATTTAGATTGTGTCCGTATTGGAAATTTCCGGTGGTCAAAACATATTTAAAAGAACGTGCCACTTGATGTAAAAACGTGTAAAAAGTGCATCCCATGGTAATCGTAGAAATTCAGAGGATTCTTCGATCTTTAGTAAATAACTATGCATCAATGTTTTCAAGAGCCCAACGACCACCACAAAATGGTTGACGCGATTTTTGACCTTTGAAGGCTACATTTGTTTATTTCCTGTGAAAATTTGTTTGTTTAGGTGAATCACATAGCAGCACTCTTTGCTCATGTACCGGTACCGCATTCATTAAAATCCCGAACATGACTCATATTCCGAACATTATTGTCATTTCAGCGCCATAAAGCGAAACATATTCAATCATTTCGTAAATATGCAGAATCAAGATAAAAGTAGAAACGGCTGCTGGAGGGTGAGTGAGTTCGGGAAAGGATGGGCACATATTTGGACACAACAACGAACGCCAATTTCCCACGATTCGATTATGATGCAGCGCGCATGTTAAATCTGTAAAACTTAAACACCAGACCCGATGTCGCCGACTGAACTGAACGATGTCCGTTCATGGCCAATGGCCCGGTTTTGGTGATAAACAACCAGTTGATTCAGATGTTTCTTTAGTTGGGTTTGTTTTGCTTCATTCAGCTGACTTTCAGTTCAGACTCGGGCCGGGTGATAAAAATGAAATTGCGGCGACGCTAACTGAAGGCCGTTTACATTTCCAACCGATAGGAATGCCAAATATTGACACAAGTGATGCATTATTAGGGAATTTGTAGAATGTATATGCAAGTTAGCAGAGATGCATATGAATCAGCAAATGAAAAATTTCTACACATATTTGTATTGGCATAATTTAATAGAGAGCTAATAAGTAGCGTTTAACGTCAAGCAATAAAATTATATGGTTTTTAAATTTTCTATAGAGAAAACCAAATTTATTTTCCCTTGTCATAAGACGAGTTTGTACAATCCCATTTAATTCCACCACGTACGTATTACGCACCAGATACGTATTTCGACATCAACAGTAAGGTCGTCATCAGTGGTGGAATTAAATTGGATTGTATAAACTCGTCTTATGACAAGTGAAGACATTGCACTAAAAATGTCAACATAATTTTCTTAACAAATTTATTTTGTTTTTTCGTAAACATTATTCAATTAATATTCAGTTATATTTAAATGGTCACGAAATATAACAAGTTTTGATTTATAAATAACTTTGTACAGAAAAATATATTAAGCTCTTTTAGTGGAATGTATTAAACCGTCTAAGACGAATTAAGTACTGTCCATTTAATTCCACTAGTTAATTTTCGTTATCTTTGCAGATACGTATTTCGACCACAACTGTGTGGTCGTCTTCAGTGTCTTGTACTTGACTCGACTTGAAGAAAACAATCGCAACTTACACTATTTATACTACGCTAGGTACCTAATCTAATCTACTACTTTATTTACCTATACAGTAAATTACTTTATTGTTTAGGTAGAAACTTGAAGAGCCAAGAGCTGCCATTTCCCTGATCCTTATTCAACAGCGCTGTTTGTACCTGTCGGTGGATTTCCAAACTCTCAGCTACATCGAGTTTCCATGGGGAAGAGACATTTCTTAAGATTTTAATATTTGATGCCGTAATTGGGTGATTTTCCTTATACACATGCTCTGCTACCTTAGATCTAAATTCGTAATGTAATCCCTTATCGTTTTCTCTTTTCGCCTTACTCACTTCCGCCATATGTTCCTTGAACCTTATATCTAATGATTTTTTTTGTTTGGCCTACATAGATTTTTTCACATTGGGAACAACTTATCTTATAAACGCCTGCCTTATTCAACATTTCTACTTTATCCTTCGTTGAACCCAATAGAGACTTGAGTTGGTTGCTTCTACTGGAGAATACTAGATCGATGCCGAATTTCCTTAGTCGATGGCGTAGCTGGTTGGTGATGTGTTTATCATATGGGACCGAAACTCTTTTCAGCGGCTCCTCTATCGGTGTCAGCGTTGTATGTCCATTTCGTCGTAGGGTCCTTTCCTTCTTGTTGATGATCGCTCGTATAGTCCTCTCCTGGTATCCGTTGATCTTCGCTGTTTCCAAGATGTATTGTAGTTCCTTCGTTTTTCCTTCTTCGCTCAGGGGTATCGTCTGCATCCTGTGGATCATGTGATGAAATGCTGCCATTTTATGTTGGTACGAATGGTTTCGATGTATATGGGATGACTCTCATGGTGTTCGTGGGCTTCCTGTAGATTTCGCGGCTCAACGTTGAATTTGGATCCCTGATGACTAGTAGATCCAAGAAAGGTAGTTTACCTTCTTTTCCTCTTCGAAAGTAAATTTGATGTCCTTATGCACGTTGTTTATCCTTCCAAAATCCTGGGTAGATCCTTTCGGTTGATGATGCTGAAAATGTCGTCGACGTATCTCCACCACTTCTGGGGTAGTATTCCTTGTTCTTGTAGGTTGTTCTCCAGATTCGCCATGAACAGTTCGCACAAAAACGGTGATAGCGGATTTCCCATCGGTGCTCCTTTCGTCTGTTTGTAGTAGTTGTCACGAAATGTGAAGTAGTTCTCCGTCATGCATAGCCTTGCCAGATTTAGGTACATCTTCACCTTTCCTCGCCATGTTGTTTCCGTCCTTTGTGTTAGCAGCCAATCCTCTAGAAGATTCAGAGCATCTTTCACTGGAACGCTGAGAACAATGCTGCTACGTCGAATGATACCATTATGTCCTCTTCTTCGATGTGTCCTGATTCAACAGCTTCTGGGCGAACTCCTGGGTGTTGATGACTGACCTGCTGGGGAATGGTTTCGGCATACTTTTGGAACTCCTGTACCAACCATTTGGCTATGTTTTGGGTAGGGGAACCCACTGATGAAACTATCTCTCGCATCTCCTTGCCGGGTTTATGGATTTTTGGTAGTCCTTTAATCCTAGGTAGAACCGGGTTTACTGTCTTCACTCGGGCTTCTCCGATGATCGCCTTACCTCCTTTATTGTTTTGTCCGTGAGTCGTATTAATGCTGGTAGCGGATCCACTCTCAAATGTCTATAAGGTCCTCCGTTGATGATTTTCGTCGTCATCTGTTCGTCGTAGTCCTCTTTATCCATTACCACTACTGCGTTTCCCTTATCGGCTTTACATAGTATACTGGTTTTCCTTAAGCTCCTTTAGAATCCTCCTTTCGTCATGGTTCGTTGTCCCGTGCCGTCCTTCTTTGATGGCGTCTGCCACGATGTTCCTCGCTGTATTTTGATCCTGTTGCTCGATGTTTCGGGAAATCGCTGTCTCCATGTCCACGATGATCTGTTCCACGTCTGATTTCTGTGATCGCATACCCCCAGTCCCTTGTTGAGGTGAGCTAGTTGTTCCTCCGTAAACTGCTGTGTCGAACGGTTCACGACGAATCCTTCGATGATCTGTACGGTGGGTTTGTCAGTACGGATTTCCTCTGCTGATTTCACTCGCAATTTGTTCAGTTTTTTCCTGTGCAGTCTCCGCTTCCGGTCTGATTCACATTCTTCTGCCCTCTTTACCTTCTTCAAAAACAGGTCGAATGATTCCGGGTTATCCTTCGCTAACTTCAAATGCATATTGTAGCACTCGAGCAACAGGATCAAAATACAGCGAGGAACATCGTGGCAGACGCCATCAAAGAAGGACGGCACGGGACAACGAACCATGACGAAAGGAGGATTCTAAAGGAGCTTAAGGAAAAACCAGTATACTACGTAAAAGCCGATAAGGGAAACGCAGTAGTGGTAATGGATAAAGAGGACTACGACGAACAGATGACGACGAAAATCAACGGAGGACCTTATAGACATTTTGAGAGTGGATCCGCTACCAGCATTAATACGACTCACGGACCAAAACAATAAAGGAGTGTAAGGCGATCATCGGAGAAGCCTGAGTGAAGACAGTAAACCCGGTTCTACCTAGGATTAAAGGACTACCAAAAATCCATAAACCCGGCAAGGAGATGCGAGAGATAGTTTCATCAGTGGTTCCCCTACCCAAAAACATAGCCAAATGGTTGGTACAGGAGTTCCAAAGTATGCCGAAACCATTCCCCAGCAGGTCAGTCATCAACACCCAGGAGTTCGCCCAGAAGCTGTTGGAATCAGGACACATCGAAGAAGAGGACATAATGGTATCATTCGACGTAGCGGCATTGTTCCCTAGCGTTCCAGTGAAAGATGCTCTGAATCTTCTAGAGGATTGGCTGCTAACACAAAGGACGGAAACAACATGGCGAGGAAAAGGTGAAAATGTACCCCTAAATCCGGCAAGGCTATGCATGACGGAGAACTACTTCACATTTCGTGGCAACTACTACAAACAGACGAAAGGAGCACCGATGGGAAATCCGCTATCACCGTTTTTGTGCGAACTGCTCATGGCGAATCTGGAGAACAACCTACAAGAACAAGGAGTACTACCCCAGAAGTGGTGGAGATACGTCGACGACATTTTCAGCATCAACCGAAAGGATCTACCCAGGATTTTGGAAGCGATAAACAACGTGCATAAGGACATCAAATTTTTCTTTCGAAGAGGAAAAGAAGGTAAACCACCTTTCTTGGATCTACTAGTCATCAGGGAAGCAAATACAACGTTGAGCCTCGAAATCTACAGGAAGCCCACGAACACCATGAGAGTCATCCCATACATCCGAACCATTCGTACCAACATAAAATGGCAGCATTTCATCACATGATCCACAGGATGCAGACGATACCCCTGAGCGAAGAAGGAGAAAAACGAAGGAACTACAATACATCTTGGAAACAGCGAAGATCAGCGGATACCAGGGAGAGGACTAGCACGAGCGATCATCAACAAGAAGGAAAGGACCCTACGACGAAATGGACGCTTCAACGCTGACACCGATAGAGGAGCCGCTGAAAAGAGTTTCGGTCCCATATGATAAAACACATCACCAACCAGCTACGCCATCGACTAAGGAAATTCGGCATCGATCTAGTATTCTCCAGTAGAACAACCAACTCAAGTCTCTATTGGGTTCAACGAAGGATAAAGTAGAAATGTTTGAATAAGGCAGGCGTTTATAAGATAAGTTGTTCCCAATGTGAAAAATCTATGTGAACCAAACAAAAGATCATTAGATATAAGGTTCAAGGAACATATGGCGGAAGTGAAGTAAAGGCGAAAAGAGAAAACGATAAAGGGATTACATTACGAATTTAGATCCTAAGGTAGCAGAGCATATTGTATAAGGAAAATCACCCAATTACGGCATCAAATATTAAAATCTTAAGAAATGTCTCTTCCCCATGGAAACTCGATGTAGCGACAGTTTGGAAATCCACCGACAGGTACAAACAGCGCTGTTGAATAAGGATCAGGGAAATGGCAGCTCTTGGCTCTTCAAGTTTCTACCTAAACAATAAGTAATTTACTGTATAGGTAAATAAAAGCAGCAAATAAGATTAGATTAGGTACCTAGCGTAGTATAAATAGTATAAGTTGCGATTGTTTTCTTCAAGTCGAGTCAAGTACAAGACACTGAAGACGACCACACAGTTGTGGTCGAAATACGTATCTGCAAAGATAACGAAAATTAACTAGTGGAATTAAATGGACAGTACTTAATTCGTCTTAGACGGTTTAACTTTGTACACCCAATATTTTTTTACACGGTTGGTATTCTTTAATTTCCCGGTTAACCTGATTTTTCACAGTTTTTTCAATACCACCTGAATTTTCTTTGATTTTTTTGTGATTTTTTTCATGGGGTTAATTCATAGATTTATCAAGGCTAACGGTCATAACCGACTAAAACCCACCCGTGTAAAAAAAGAACTGGGTGTATGTAATTGGTTTGATAAAAAATGACGTGGAATGACCATATTAAATATATTTAAACAACTCGTTTGAAGCGAATTAATTTTCTTTGAACGATCACTGGCACTTGGTGGGGTACTCATCCCTCTGATTGAATAACACTTTATAAAACAACTATTCGCTCAGTTATGGAATATGGTTGTTTTACGCTGTTCAAACACATTTGGGACACAGAGGGACATAAAAAACATCGATCGATTTTAAGATTTTAATGTGATTGAGAATATTATATTTGTTAGAATTTTGAAAACCAAAGTTTCTTGGAAGAAGTGTTTGTAAATCGAGGCAAATACGACTCCTGCTAATTTTTTAACATTACATCTTCAGATGGAACATTTCCGACTCTTTTGATAGTCTTTATTAAGCACTTCCAGTTATAAACTGCAAGTGCCATTTTTATAATGGGAGATTTCGAATCAACAGTGAACAAATGTTGAAAATTCTTATGCTAGCCTTTTTAACGATATTCCACAGAATTTGTACAAGAATTATCGCATACAGTTCTGTATATTTAACAATAGATAACTGACCTATTTTTTGGTTCCATAAGGATCGATCACTAGATATGGGGATTTTTTTTAACTGTATTACCTGTCTACAGAGTTCTCAACTGGAGATATTCAAAACTGTTAAGAATTAGACTGAAGAAACTCAAAACTATTCAGATTAGTTCAGATTTCTATTCCATTTTAGACATATCATGGCGATTGCTCGTCACCTCATATATTCAAGAACTGTACGGTTGATATGAACGCAAAAGGCAATTCGATGGTTGGTTGTTTACTTGTAGAAAGTATTGAGGGGGCATTTTTTATTCCTAATCCATTTTTCCCAATTTCGATTCTTCTATTATCTTCGGCACCTATTACAGTAACTCATGCACGTAATTTTTGAGGTTTACATTGATTTTCTCGTAAAATTTTATTTGATATTAGAAAGGGAAAAAACGCAATGGTGCCCAACTTTTTATTTTCGAAAGGTAAGCTGTTGTAGTACTGTTTATTAAAATAAAATGTCTTCAAAAAAAAATATCCATGAAACTATTTTATCAAAAAACTGTTTTATTTGTGGCGGAAGAAAGGCCCGTGGCAAGGTTTTTTTTTTCGATATGAACGGTTCATTAATTCATGCATTAAAAAAAAAAAAATTTTAACGTCTGTTGTCTGTGATTTTTTTCATCAAATGCTGTCTCTGGTTGTCTAAGGTTGTCACTGGTTTTGTTTTCTGCATCTTATAGTAAAAATAAATTGAAGTGTCAAATATTTTATTTTTGTGAAATTTCCCCGCGTGCTGCGTCTGGTTGGCTAGTCACCGGACAGACAAACAGGGCTGTTTATATAGTAATCCAAAAGGAGGACATGTCCTTCTTTAGGATACCATATGGTCACCCTAATCTTGTGTGGCAAGTACAATGGATACATTATGTCCAATCAGTCGAGAATCATCCGTCGAGTCATCAGCTGAGAATCATCCTAGACCGGACCGAGAATCGAACTCGCCATCTCCGGATTGGCAATCCTACGCCTTTACTCGTAAGGCTACTGAAGAGCCCATGATTTCAACTCATACGAAATCACTAGATCTTTTTAGCCAGTGGTGTCGCGTCCGCATGTGCATGTGACAATTTTGTCATCAACATTTAAAATCTCTATAGATATCTTGTATTTCAAATTCAAACATATAGTGGAAAATACCGTGGGCACCCGTTTACCCAGATATTGACATTTTCATAACTTAACTTTACCATTTTCAACCTATTCAAATAATGTTGGCCATTTTGGAAAAGGAACTTATATGCTTTTGTCCCGCTGCCAAGATTTTACATCTTTTTGTCTTTTGTAATGCCTTAGAGTCGTAAGCAAGGAAGTCTATCAACCAGTTTCAAATATGCAACTTGCTCTTTGCAGGGTCCTTACATGATATATTAGTTTCATAAAAAGTCATGGTGGTTGTGTACAAGACACGACCGCTCGACATAAATTACGTAAAAGCAAATCTATACACATAAGAATGATGATTTTTGTCTGTCTGCCCTTATAGTCCTAGGAAACGGCATGAACATTTGTATGTAGAGGTTTTTGGGAACGATGATGATTCTTATGATAGTATTAGACCCCTCCTCTCCTGGAATGGGGATTGCCATACAAATGAAGTACAAATTTCTGCTTTAATCGAAAATTTATCTAAAAAATGGAATCCAAATTTGCAAATTTCGAATACTTAACCGTCTTTTAAATGATGTGAATAATATATAATTAATCAATTTCAGGTGACACGAAGCTCGTCGGTTCTGGTAGTATAATGCTATATCTTCTTCTTCTTCTTATATACACATAAAATGAATTTCTGTCTGTCTGTGCCTTATAGACTCAGAAACTTCTGAACCGATCGACGTGAAAATTTGTATGTGTGGAGATTTTTGGGGCCGGGGAAGGTTCTTAAGATGGTTTCAGAGACCCCTCCCCGCTTTGGAAAGGGAGGCTCCCATACAAATGAAACACCAATTTCTTCATAACTCGAGGTCTAATCAGAAAATAAATCAATTTTAGGCGAAACGAAGTTCGTCGGGTCTGCTAGTTAACAATATATTCCACCTCGAAAGTCTTCATATGTTGAATAATGGGCAGCACTGTCCTATCCAGCCGCTGGAGCCACCCCATTCTTACACTACGTTTCACAGTTGAATAATTTTTGGGGCCAGGGAAGGTAAGATGGTTCCAGACCCCTCCCGCTAAGGAAGGCCCCCCATACATGAAACACCAATTTCTTCATAACTCAAGAATCAATCAAATAAATCAATTTAAGGCGAAACAAGTAGGCTGCTGAATTATTCCACCTTGCTTCATATGGAATTGGGCAGCACTGAAGCCGCTGGAACCACCCCATGCGCTATGAAGGTACCCTGTAGGCAATATTTATGGAAATGCGCTTGGGGGTTGTAGGTTGGGCGCAGCAGGGAATATGTC